>NW_005841849.1:0-21296 GCF_000455745.1 Alligator sinensis | reverse complement strand
CTTTCATAAATTAAGCAGCTTCCAGGTGGTAAAATTGAAAAACTCAGTTTATTAACAAAAACTGAGGACAAAAAAAATTGTTGGGTAATCAGGTATAAGCATACATCACCATCACTCTGGTCCCGCATGGTCCTTCTAGCTTTCCTTCAAACAACAATCTTAAAGTAAGCTCCTGTTTGCTCTTTACTCATTAGGTGATGATGATGATATATTGAGAGTGGAAATGTCTTGTGGACATGCTGCAGATCCTGGCTCTTTAACCGGTTGGTGTCGAAGTCTCTTAGATCAGGTAACAGCAGGAAGGAGTTGCAAAGACCTTGCTGTACATTCAATATATTTGTTTCTTCCAGACATGTCATTTCCTATAATGAAAGTGTTCTGTCAGGAAGTAAAACTGCCTTCAGTTGTTCTATTTAGCTCCCTGAGATCTTTTTAGTGTCATTTAAATCATTGTAACAGGGTGATCTGACACTTTGAGAGAGCATATTTGGCAGAAGGGGCGGGGGCTAATGTGGCTTAGCCCCCCCAAACGCAGGGCACCAGTAGGGCTGTAAGGCATCCTGGCTGCAGGCTGCTGGCGGCTGCAGCAGGGGTGGGGAGGAGAGTGGGTGCAGTGGTGAGAGAGGGAGTGGGGCTAGGACTGGGGCTAGGGAGGGGGCAGGGGCAGGCGCTGCACAGCCGGGGCAGGGCGGGGCAGGGTGTGGGACTGTACTGAGAGTGGCTCATCCGGGGGGGCACGGCTCCCACTGCTATGTGCACCCGGGAGGCAAGACGGGCACGTGCTGCCAGATCTGCGTGGGGCAGGGCAGGCTGCTGCTGTGGGCAGAGCTGCGCTGGACTCTTACCGGCAGGGGCTGGACTGGGCTGCTCTTGGGGCAAATGGCAGCGGTCCTAGGAGGAGGCTATGGGGGGGGCTGCAGTCACCCCAAAATTTGCCATATCCCCCCAACCCCCTCCCAGCACCGCCACCATCCACCCCAAATGCAGCCCAGCCCTTGCCAGGAAGAGCCCAGCACAGCCTTGGCTCCAGCATACAGCGGCAGCCTGCTCTGCCCCGTGCAGATCTTCCTAGGCGCATGAAGCAGCGGGAGCCGCCACCCCCTCCCTGCGCCCCCCCAGATAAGCTGTGGCTCTGCCGCATGCCCCGCCACGACTGTGCAGGACCTAACACAGCACCACTCCCTCCCCCCCAGCCCTTTCCCTTCCCCCTGCCAACTTATCTGCTGGGGGGGCATGTGCATGCACATTCAGCCCCCTCAAATTTTTTCTCCCCCTGCCTATGAGAGCAAGCAGCCCTGTTGAAGTAGCCTAGCTGTGGTCATTTAGCTAATGAGAAAATGCCCCACAGGAAGTTTAAAATCCCAAAAGAGAGAGTAGGGGGAGAGAAACCAATGAAAAGAGCATTTGCAGGCAGAAGGCCAACTGTGACCCAAACAAGCTGGCTACCAGGAAGGAAAGAGCCATGCTAGCATACTGGGGCCAGAGCCAAGGGGAATATGCAAAACGAATATGTACTGTATTCTTCCTGTCTCTTCTCTCCGGTAACAAAAGAAGCTCAAAGTTTAGGGGATCCATTTCAGATAAACATACAATGTGCTGATGCTGCTCTAAAGCTTATACGTTCTTGAGCCCTCACTATTTCATTTGCCCCAGGACAAAATCATCTTCCAGATCATTGTAAGTAAATAGCAGGCCTTCATCCTCACTGCAAAGTCCGCTCTGGTATACCCCAAGGCTCATACATGGTCCTTTATTCCTGTTCCTCCTCCCCTGCCCTCTAATACAAGTTAAGACACCCTTAACTTTGACCTTAATGGTTGGCTTGTACCTACACAAGTATAGCATATTGCTTCTTATCTCACATTTTTGCTTTCTTGATATCCAGGGTTACTTCAAGTTTCACTGCCCTGCTGATGTTAATGGGAAGAAATGTGGGGCAGAGTGGTCCTATCAGGAAGTCCGGCGGAATGCTTCGCTAACCGAAAAAGAGCAAGAAAACTTTGAAAAAAAACTTGCAGAATTTGCAGCTAAATATTACTGTGATTTCAAAGAGGTGAGTATTGAACCCTGTTACTTCTCTCCTCTTCCACTCCACTACCTTTTTTCTTTCATCCAGACGCTTTCTAAGTAATGGCAAAGTTGAGCAACTCTTGCTGAGGCGCTTGCAGCTGCTGGTCTGCATGACTGCAGTGTAACTACGGTGGCACATCGAACAGATTTCCATCCCAATTGGTTATTTTCAAGCCCTTTTATATTTTTTATAATACAAAAAATATGAGAGAGAGAGAGAGAGAGAGAGAGAGAGAGCGCGTGCACGCGTGTGTGCCAAGAGAACAGGATTTAGGTTTCTTACATCTTGCAAGGTTACATCTTCCACACGTGTGACCAACTTTGTTCTCTGTAGTTGTTTTGTAGGAGCTTACATTCTGCTGCACATTAAACAGGACCTAAGCACTATAGCTGTCCTGAGTACCCAACTGGCATGATCTTACAGCCTGTTGGAATCATTTAAGTAACTCATTTGAAGGAGGCCAGCTCTCCTGGCCATGTAGGGATCAGGACGGTCCTGATCCCCATGTGGCGGGGAGACAGCTGTCCCTGCAGCCAGCACAGCTCCCACCACATCAGGGCTTAGCCAGGGAGCAGTGGACCCTCTGCAAATTGCTCCCAGTCAGCACCTACACCTACTGCACATTAGCTAATGTGCAGGAAATCTTCTACCTGTAAATGCAGGTAGTAGATTTACTGCATATTAGCCTGTTTTCTGCACAGTAGCTCATCGCAGTTACACAGTGATGCTTTACTGTGCAGCAAATTAGACTACTGTGCAGCACAGCGTCTCATGTAGACATGCTCAGTGATGCCAAACTAAACCCATTCCAGAGCCTTCCCAGGCAGTAGACAGCCCAGGGTCTCTGCAACAAGAAGCTAAGCCACGGGTCACATGCATGACCAGGAGCTCAAGTCATTCACTGAGCCACAAAATTCTCTCCTTCCCTCTCACCAATGCCAGGATATGCACAAACCAAACCACAGCAACATGTTACAAGCCTGGCAGAGCATACTCCAGCACCCCTTAAGGATAAGCACAAAACTGGCACTGGTGGGCTTCTTGCAGGAGAGAAGACTATACAAACAATCTCTCTGCAAAGCAGTTCCAGACCAGCCTGCATGACGGCTGAAGTGAATAAGCCACCTCTTTAGTAGTGCCTAGATTGCTAGACATTGCTTAGATGAACACCTTGCTGGGGTCGTTTGACCCCAGTACTTTTTCCTGCCATGGCAGGGGGTCAGACTTGATGATCTGCTCAGGTCCCTTCCGACCCTACCAACTATGAAACTATGACATGCATTTTGCCTCTAGACCAGTGGTTCTCAACCTTTCTAGACTCAAGGCAGTCCTCAGAAAAGGCCACGTCTTAGCTTTCACTCATTTGACTACAGAGCAATTCTTCCATTGCAAAGACCTCAGAAAGACTGCAGCAGGTTGGAATGATTTAGACATCATCGAGGCATATTCAAAGTTGCTGGGTTGATCTTGTAAATTGTGTGCAGGTGTTTGCACATATAACTGCTAATACTGCACAGCACGCTTAAAAGGCACCCTGGCTAAGAATCACTGCTCTAGAGACATTGAGAAAAAAGCCCCCTTTACTCTTTTTAAGGCAGTAGAGGTATGGAATTTCTGATAGGCTCTTTTCCCTTGGACTAGAGCAGGGGTGGGCAATTATTTTGGGCAGAGGGCAGCTTACTGAGTTTTGGCAAGCCATCGAGGGCCACATGACAGGCAGCCCGCAGGCCAGATAGAATGGCCTGGCGGGCCACATCCAGCCCCCAGGCCACATTTTGCCCACTCCTGGACTATAGCAAGAATTAGCTCTATGCATTTCTTCTGATGCACCTCCTCACTCCGACATTTGGAAGATCCTTAAGGCCAAGAAAGGGTCAGGCTGATTATTTCAGCATGGCTTAGGCAGCAGCAATATACTTACATACTGATGCTGTCCTTTGTCACAAGTTCTTTATCCCAGAGAGACATGTTCTCCATATCAATTTGGAGTCCTTGCATCTGGCAACATGAATATCCATCACTTAGGCCATATGCTATGCCAGCTGAAGACACATTCCCATCAGAGAAATAGGCAATGCAGAGTTTAAACCTCACGTTTACTAACAATACTCCTTCAAGTTGCCTCTCGTTCTCCAGTGCTCGGATTGGGAGAGCAGTTTTACAGTTCTCTCTCCAGTTCCCTGGCCCGCACCCCACAAGGAACATCCTGCTTGCTGATCTCCCGTGAGCAGAGATGCACAGGAGCCCTCAACAGTAATGATAGCCTACCAGCAACCTTGCTTCCCTGAGAGTCACCATATTCCATCCACCTTCCCATCTGCCTCAGAGATCTCCATACAGCTAAGACTCTGGGAGTCAGACAGAGGAGCTAAGTCAGGTGGGTTGTACTTCTGCACTTAATGTCACAGACTGACCACTGTGTACCACAATGAAATCCTCTGGGTAGCCCTAACTGACAGTTTTCCAGAAATTTCCAGATCTTAATGGCACCATTTCATGAGAGTAAAGCTTAAAGAATCATGACTATTTGGAGGTAACCTGTTTCCTTCATAATATAAAGCAGGGCTGCGCAACTTCTAGGCAGTTAGGAGGCCGCATATCAGTAGGAGGTCCTACTGGTGCAGGCTCCACCCCATGTGGGCAGCACCAGGACAAGCCAGAGCTCCCCCAGGCTGATGGATATCCCCCTCCACTGCACCATGCACCTGCATGTGCAATCCCACTCTCTCTGCCCCCTGTGCCCACACAACCCCAACCTCACCTCCATTCCCTGCATCACACAGCTCCACCTGCAGGGCAGGGGCGCAGGTAGGAAGACTCCAACTGCGCTTGCAGCCAGAGCAATGAGGCAAGCAGCAACTGGGTAGGAGTCCAGGGGTCACAACTTAACCCCTCATGGTTCTGCATGCAGGTGACTTGAACTGCCTGTTCTTACACTCCCCTGGATTCTCCTAATAGGAGAAATCCAGATCTTCTGTCAGCCCTATTTGCTGGACAATGGGATTGATCTAGTCACGTAGGATCATTCCATATAGGAAACAAGGAAATAAACTTCTTTTTAAATTGAAAGCATGGTGGATCTTGAACTCAGGCTGCTTAAAATTTTTTTTTTTGTTACTGCCATGAATTCAAGTTCTTTAAGATCACAGATCAACAGCACATGCTTCTTCAGCCTGACAAAGGTGTTTGTGCCCAAAAGTTTGCAAAGAAGATTTTTTTCCAACTAATTGAGTTGGTCTAATAAAAGATATCAGATTTACCCAAAGAACCTTGTCTCATTAATGAGAACACTCCTTAGTTAAAGAGCCAATATTCCCTCCCCTCCCTTAGGAACAGAGGATACTCCCAATCCACATCCCTGGGTCAGCTCAAACAAATACATGATGCTTCTGGTAATTATATATAAATACTAAGTTTAGAAAGAAAGAAAAAAAGAAAGAAAAAAGCATTTCAGAAAATATCTTTTTTTTTTTTTTAAAATCAGAAAGAAGGCAAGGCTCCACCCAACCCTCAATCTGTGGGGCAGTGTCATCTGGTCCCTAGGTCTCCCCACATGTCTGGAAATTGGTGGAGGGGGAGCAGTGGCAGCATTAACTGCCACTCCCCTGCTGCCAAATGTCCAGACCCATAAGGAGACCCACAGGCCAGATGATGTGGCCCTGTACACTAGAGTGGGGCTGGTACACAGTCACTCCACAGCTGGATCTAGCACATGGGTTGAGCTGATGCATGAATCTGACATATGAGATCAGACCATGAATGGGGCTGAGCTGGTTCATGGCATCGTTTCTGAAATTCTTGTTTCCTTCCCAGTGTCCCAAATGCAAGAGCTTTGTGGAACGCAAGGATCTGACAAACCTCAGAGTGCACTGCATCCTCTGCCTTTCACTGAAGGGGGAGCAGTTTGAATTCTGCTGGCAGTGCCTGAAGCCCTGGAAAGGCAGTGGAACTTCCTCCGTGAAGTGTGCCAATGACGGATGCAGGAACCAGTCTCTGGACATCCTGGCAGACTGCAAACTGAAGGCTCTCCCAGGAAGTGAAATAAAAGACTGCCCATCCATTCGCGCTTGCCCCACCTGCAGGCGCCTCATTGAGCACAAGGAACAATGCAAATATGTCATGTGCAGTCAGTGTCACATTGAATTTTGCTTTGCCTGCCTTGAAACTGCACGGGAATGCCAGGCCAAGAAATGTAGTGCTTATTTTTTGTTCTGTGCTAAGCCAGTGGCTCCAAGGCAAACCACAATCCCCGTGTGGTCTCAGAAATAAGGAAAATCCTTCCTGCCATGCAGACCAGGGTGATTAGGACAAGGCTCAGTGTCAGTGCTCCAGTACACCTCCTGATGGTCCCAAGTTGTGCAATATTCCTCCCTTCCACCAAATGTAGATTGACAGATAGATACGGAAACTGAGCGATAGATAGGACAAATGTCACTAATTTCCGCCTCTTGTTAATTCTTTAGTAGTGATGCTACTTCTTAAGCCCTATTCCAATGACCCTTCCTATAATTCCTAATAGAACTCTATCCTAGAGCCATGCCATAGAGCAGACTACTGGCACCTGCCAGCACACCAAAGGTGCTGGAAAAAGTCACTTTTGCAGACAGGGAAAATAAATGGCCTGTAACAACAGACTGTTTACATATTTACACGTCTGCCCCTGGTAGAATGAAGCAAGATTTAAACTGTGATCAGGAGCAGAATCAAATGTTAAGAGAAGCCTGTGAACAGGAAAGGTTTCTTTGGGGTGGAATTAAAAAAATCTTAGTCCTGCCCAAGACTACGTTATTCCTCCTTGACTCTAACCCTCATGTACATAGCTCATCCCCACATACATCCACCTCTTTTTCATGCAATAAGTGTCTGATTCAGCACACTAATTGCAAACCCATGGCATCCTCAACTTGGTAATGTGAGTTCTGGTTTTCTTAACATAGTAATCTATAAAACTAGACTCACACTGGTCTTTCTGTCTATAAGCTGAACCAGTCTCCCACAAATAAAATAAATTTGGTGCAGAAGTGTTCTGTACTTCTGTGTATTACTGTATTTCTCCTGTGTATTAAAGAGACCTTTACTGCAATGAATGAATTTCAGAAGGTTCAGAACTTCAAGAGATTTAGATGCTTCTCCAATGGTTGTTCAGCCTTTGACAAGGGCTTGTACAGCTTGGCTGGAATTGCTACCAAAACATTTTATTCCCATTTCTAGTTGGGATGGAAGTATTACAAAAACAGCTTCTCATGTAGTACTTTGACTCCTGCAGTCTCTGCTGGAGCCAGGAGGGCCAAAGGGGAGGGAAAGTATAGCTGAGCCTGGACAAAGCCCCGGTGGGAGTGCATCCCTGGGTTGAGAATGACTCATCAGAGCTTTGGTGCATTACCGATCTGTCCCAGATGCTTTCCTTTCCTGGCTGTGTTGTGATGTGACTTAATGCAGGCTCTCATCTTTGCAAGCTATGGGGGGGCCTGTGCTAACTGCCTCCACTTATCCACCCCACCCCAATGCAAACTGAGCTCCCTCCACGACGGGGCTGGGGCTGGGAGGGGGAAGTGGAGGAGCCAAGGGAAAGTGGCTGCAGCTCGCAATCACAGCAGTTCCCAATCATAGCTGTATCCCCCAACCCCCAGGACCCAACAGCAAACGTCTGATGGGTCTTGAGGATCACTGTAACTCATGTCACTTCCAGATGGGTTCAAAGAAGGGGCGGGCAATTATTTTGGGCGGAGGGACACTTACCAAGTTTTGGCAAGCTGTTGAGGGCCATGTGGATAGCCTCATCCGTTAACAGGGGCCCCACACCCTGGTCGCCATCTTGGGAGCAGAAGGTCCTACTGCCCCAGTCTCCTGTCATCTTTGACAGGCAGCCAGGAGCAGATAAATATCAATTTTCTAAACTTTTTAGGTGCCCCACAGGCTGGAGAGAATGGACTGGCATGCCAGATTCAGCCCACGAGCTGTATTTTGTCCGCCCCTGGTTCAGAGCAACAAATAAATTGTACCAGAGAGCTTTTCTCTGGTGGTAAAAGGTATAACATTTTGCAAAACTGAGCCCTACCTGCCTGGCCCTGGAGATCACACAGCCAAACTTCTGAGCTTAGCAGGAAACAGAATATTAGCTCAGAGAAAGAGACCTGCTCAAAAAGATGCACATATCTAACAGTAGGGAATTTCCAGATTTCAACATCCGTACTTGCATGACCCTGATCAGACCTTCCTGTTCCATTTATCATAAATATTGCCTTTTCTAAGAAAGATACTGAAAAATAAAAGTTTGAGTTTCACTTTCTTTTCCTTCTGTTGCCACATTCTATTTGTCCTGCACATTTCATCAGGAGGACCTGAATCAAGAAGAAAACAGCTGGCTGCAAGTCAAGCACAGCTGCCTGTAGCCACACCGCAAGCTGTTTAAAGCAGTTGTGCACAATCTTTTGGCCCCATACATGCACCAGATGTGGCCTCCTGACCCAGCCCCAGACAACCTGCAAATGCGGCCATATGATCTGGCCACAGGACTTGGAAATTTGATGGTGGAGGAATAGTGGCAGTGTCAATCACCACCACTCCCCCGCTGTCAAATTTCTGGACCCCTGGAGAGCCCTGTGGGTTAAATCCCATGGGTCCCCAGGCTGGATCTGGCCCACAGCCTGGTGTTTGACCCCTGGTTTAAAGCAACCTTTTGTTCTCTATTCCAAGCCTCCACTCTCTTAGTCAGCATGGACTTCGATGGCTTGGTAATATGTGGAGAATGGATGATGGCTAGATACCTAAGGTTCTCTCGTATGGAGAAATCTTTACAAGAAGAAGACCATGTGGGCATCCTTACCTCCAGTTCAGAGATGCTTGCAAGAGAGATATGAAGGCACTGAACATTGAGACAAATCACTGGAAGCAGATTGATGAAGATCAAAGTACTTGAAAAGAGTCTATAAAGCGTGGAATGAAGGCTTCTGAGGAAAGAAGAGCCCAACATGCCTAGGAAAGAAGACACCTCAGGGAGAACCCCATGCCACATCCAGGATTGTTTGATACAAACTGCAAATGCAAGAAATGTGGAAGGGACTGTCACTCAGGAACTGGTCTCTATAGCCACACTTGCAAATGTTCAGTGAGCTGATGCCACTATTCTCTTGTCCTGTGAGACAGACAGAAGCCTACTATGCCTACCCTGTTCTCCAGATTGCTTCCACAAAATGATGCACCCCTGACCTTTCACAGATGATGTTGGAGCACCATACCTGGAACACAACCTGCAAACTGCTCCCTCAGCTTCTTATGTTGCTCACTTGCAACATGAACACAGAACTGGCAGAAGCCACTGGAGACTCAAGGCCAGCCCCCTGCCATTGCAGGGAACCACTTAGTTACCTGATCAACCTCCATCTTAAAAGCAGCTACATGTTTTTTGTCTTCATGGCTCCTGTTGGGAGGCTGTTCCAGAGCCACACACTTAGATGATTCAAAAACTTTAACTAGTACCCCTAGTACCCAACTAAATTTTAGTTCATTATCACTTGTTCATGTCCCAGCATTGGTCTTTAGTTAAATAATTCTCTTCCCACTCACAAGAAAAATACTTCTTTTCTAGTGTCCCACCCATCCCTCCCCCTTCCTCCCGCAAATGTATTTATAAGCAACAATCCTACCCCTCCCAGTCTTCCCCACCTAGCCTCCATTAGTTTGGCTAAGGCGGCCAACCTCTTTAGTCCCCTCTCACATGATCTGCTCTCTATCTCCATGATTATTCTAGAAGTCCTTCTCTTAACCTATTCCCATCTGGCTTGAACTTTCTTGAATATGCGTGGCCACAATGGTACAAAGCATTCCAGATGAAACCTCACCATTGCCTTGCATGTTGGCATCATATGCAAGAATATAAATCATTTGTATTTGGGCAGTGTGCAACCTACTGAATTCAGTAGGTTGCTCAATTAAGTAGGTTGCTCAGTGGTCTGCTGTGGCTCTTTCTTTAGAGGGCACCACTTCTCTGATCAGCTGGAGCTCATCAGTAGCCCTGCACAGTTGATCAAAGAAGTGATGCCCTTTGCAATAAAAGCTGCAGCCAACAGCTAGAGCACCTCTGGGGTCTTGTACTGCTGACTGCTGTGGCCATACAGATGTGTAACTAGTTAGTTCTCTGCCCTGGGTGGTAGCAGTGCACCCAGGTACCACTTTTACAAGACAGTTTTGGTTCTTGCCAACAGCAGACAGTACACACAAGAACAGGGTGGTGGTAAATGTTTAGTTGGTGTGAAGAGAGGGTGGTGAAGGGTCTTCAGTGTCAGACTCCACATCACTGGTAGGAGGTACAAGCAAGGTAACATCCATAAGAGAGATAAGCTAGTGGGATGCTTAGAAGCCATAATGGGGATGGCAACTACAGAAATACGTGTCGCAGACAATGAGCGAGGAGCACAGATCCACACAGGAGACTGTATTTTGGTGCGCACCACTCTCACAATGCACCTCACAATGCAGCTGACTGCAGGCTTCCAGCACACCGATCGCATAAGAGTGAATTTACCTCACACACAACAAATTTTTGGTATAAAAAGGGTCATCGCATAAGAGCAAATTAGCACATACAGAACCTGCATAAAGCGAGGGAAACCTGTACACCCCCCCACTAGGTAGCACACCTTCATAGTGATAGAAGGAAGGAACCTAACCCGGCAAAGGACTTGGCTTGTATCATAGTTTCTCTCTAATTAGGTTGACCATATGTCCTGGTTTGGTTGGGGCAGTCCTACATTTCAGAGGCCAGTCTTGGCCAGCTGGTGAGAATTAAAATGAGCGTCCTGGGTGCAGGCTGTGGAGGCAGAGCAGATGGAGCTGTGAAATAGGAAGCCCCAGTAGACAACAAAATTGCCCTAAAATAGGTTAGCTTGATTAGGGGAATGACCATTAACACTAATTATTACTTTACAGGTGATTGTTAACACCTGTGAGTTAAAGAATAATGGGTCATTTATGAGCCACTGACTCCCTGCAGCAGACAGTGTCCCAGATTTCACATTGTCCCATGCAGTCACCAGATCTTTAATGGAAATGCCTCTTATAATCTGTGCTAGGTTCTCATTTGCCCTTTTACAGCCCCATCACATAAGGGGGTCAGTTATTCTGTGATCAGTTCCTCTATCACTTCTAACTCAAAAGCCTCCAGCTCATGGCAGTCTCAGAGGTAGCCCTGAAGTGCATGGCCTGCACTTTGCACTACTGAATGTCATCTTATTTCTACGATTCCAGTGCTCAAGGTCAGCCAGTTGCATGTGTATGATATCCCCACTCTCTGCTGCCCAGATACCTCCCACCTTTGTTTCATCAGCAAGCGTCATCAACATGCTCATTTTTGTAACAAGGTCATTAATAAAAGCATGAAACACAATTCATTCCAACGTCTACCCCTGAAGAACTGCACTGATAACCTCTTTCAGGCCTGGGGGAAGGGTCTTACCCTTGGTGTCCCCATTGGCTCTGGGCTTCAAGTTATACCTGGCTACAGACCAGATCAGCCAGCCTCTCAGCATACAGCCACTGACCACTTCCTCCCAACTTCTGAGCTCCAGACCCTCCACCTTGGAGAACAGCCATGTTATCAGGGTTGAAGCTTTGGAGTCTTTCCCCACTTGTATGTATGGCTATTTTGAGAAAAGGCTATTCCTTTACCTTCTTCATCTGGTTTCTTTTATAACCTGTTTTGTTCTCAATATGCAGAGTTAGGGGATATCATAGATGCTTGAGGAACATATGATTTTTCATATTGAAATACAAACATTTCATTTCTCCACATACTCTAACCCTGTATCATAATCTCTGTCAAAAAAAAAAACACCAAACCTAATTCATGTTGACACCTATGTCACCAGTTGGAACAGGATGGATCCTTGACTTACCAACAGCTGCAAGTGAGGGTGCAGACAAGTCTAGTGTGCCCGACACTGGAATTGTGGTACTAGGTTGGTGAATTGAAGCCACTTTTGTGTTGGTGACCAAGAAAGGATAGGCCAGTCCTTCCAAAGCACACTGCAAAAGAATACATAGAGCAGGGCAGTATTAGGAGCCACACACAAGTGAATGCAGAACCAGAGAAGGAGGAACAGCTCCAGTATATTCTGAAAAAGGCTCTGAAATGTGAATGAGAGCTGAGCCAAGGCAAACCAGATGTTTACACTTGGGTGCTGACAATCCAGGTGAATTGTGCAGATGGGACATGCACATAATGCTGGCAGTACTGGGATGGGCAGGAGAGACACACAACAAAGTGACTGGGAATGGATGCAGGAGGGAGTAAAAATCAAGCTGGGAAAACCAAGCAAATAGGGAAATGCATAGATTTTTATTGGGGTAAGACAGTTTATTACTAAAGGGTCATTTGCTGGTTCAGTGGGAGAATGGCAGACATGTGTCAGGAATATGATGACAGGAGGTGTTTGGTTTGTTAGAGCTAATGCAATTACCCAGCAGTACTGCTGGGTGGATCTGATGGTCACGCAGCTTAACAGCTTGGCTTAGCAGGAAATGCAACCCAAGCCCTAAAGAAATGCCTGCATTCTATTCATTCCTTGCATCTGTCTTCAGGGATTTCCAAATAAGCACATGTCCACATACAGGAAAAAGGTGGCTTATCCATCCTGTTAAGTGCTGCTTCTTCCAGTGAAGCAAAACTGGAAAGTTACTTTCTATTTCTATTCTAACATCTCATCCCTAGGCCCTGCATCAAGAAGGAAATAGATGAGCACAAGTCAAGCACAGCTGCCCACAGACAGCAAACTGTTTAAAGTGATCTTTTAGTCCCTAGGCTGCTTCACCAAAATCAAGCATACCCATTTTTTTCTTTGAACAGCCAAAGTTTCAGCACAGTTCCTTAAACACCCTATAGACTGCTCTGTCCATGTCTCACATCTGTACTGTGAGAAGTATAGATCTAGGAGGGGTCACTGGGAACATCCACATCAGTCCCCTGCTACCACAGACAGCCAGCTCATATAATCCCCTTGGTAAACTGATCGTGCTTCATATTAAGAGTAGCTAAATTACTCTGTCCTCACTGCTCCTATTGGAGCAGCCCAGATTAATAGAAACCTTTTGCTAGTTTCCAGCCTAAATTTAATCCTAACCAGTTTATAACCATCTGCTCTTGCATTGACATGGTGTTTTAACTTAGTCCCCTGTCCATGTCCTCCTCCTCACCCCCCTCTTCAATGTATATCTCCAATGGACATCAAACCCTTGCAGCCTTCAGTTTTGCTAGACCAAACAAGCCAAGCTGTGCTAGCTTCTTGTCTTTGATGCTCAGTTCCCTGATCATCATGATAGCCCTAGCCCTTCAATGCACCTGGTCCAGTTTGGGCTTCTCTTTCTTGACAATATGGTGGGCAGCACTGTACACAACATACCAGATGAGCCCTCCCCTGTGCCTTGTGCAACAGCACTGATATTTCCGTATTGCTACTGGAAATGCTCCTTCATTCACTTTGCCTTTTTCACTATCACATCATGTAAATGGTTCAAATATCCTGTGATCAGCTAGAACCTCCAGGTTCTTCTCCTTCTCAGTCATATCCACCAACATATCCTCTCAACTTTGTCTAATAAACAAATATCAGCAGCACAATCCTACTTTTTGTGCCAAAGACAAATTAAGTCAAATTAGATCCAAGATGTACCCCTGAAAAGCCACATTAGTAACCTCCCCCAGGCTTCGTGCCTCCCCTTTAGCTAGCTCATTACCTGTTTACCATCCTTCTCTAATCCAATCTTCTCCAACTTACATAATAATTCCCCTTGTGAAACCGTACTGCTTGAACGAAGCCCAGAGAAACAAGACCTACTATATGCCCTTGGTTTGAAAATGTATTTTATCAGATAGACTTTAGGTTAGGCTGGCATGAGAGTTCTCTAATAAATCCATATTACTTCTTGCTCCATTTTCCATTTACCTCCACATCTTTAGTTATTTGTTCCCTCAATATTCATTATAAATGTAAGCAGTTAGGTCCCATAGAAAGGCCAGTGGGTTCCCAGATCACATCCCAACTTCTTTCTACATATAGATACTACCTTTCCTATTCTTAAATTATAATGTCACTCAACTCAATAGACAAAAACCCATGTGCCAGCTATTTCAGGATTCTGGGCTGGATATTTGCTGGTTATCTCCAACCAGCACGCTTTAAAATTTGGAGTTTTGCTACCACTTTGTTGTGGTAATTTGTATTTCCAGCCTCTCATTCTACTAGCCACGTGCCCTTTTGTCCCTGTGCGTGCACACCCCAGTTTTCCAGTCACACCCCTACATTTTCTTTAATTTCATTCCCAATCTCACTGACCAACAACTCCACTTCCCTTGTTCCCTTATTCTATCTATAAGGCTGAGAACAACTGACTGTTTGCTTTAATATTCTTGCAAAGTCTAAGTCAGTTTGACTTTTTTTTTTATAGAATCATAGAAAGAAGGCCCGGAAGGGACCTGTAAATTCATCAAGTCCGGTCCCCTGCCATGGGCAGGAGGTAATCAGGCTCAAATAAAGCTCAATGAGGTATTGGTCCAGCCTCCTTTTAAAGACTGCCAGAGATGGTGACTGCACTACCTCTACACTTCTGGCAATTCTCTTTATCCTTATACTTCTTTAGCATTAAACACAGCTATTTTTGCTGATCCATATTTTTCCTACTCCTTGTCATATGTTTGCTTATTTCCAATATCCTCCTTAATGGGGTTATTCATTTAGTGGGATCTGGGGTATTTCCCTGCTAGCATTTCCTACCCTTGCTCGCAATACAAGTTTCAGATAATTTTAATAAATATGAGTTAGAAAAATTCCTGAACTGCTTATAGTTAATTGACTTCACAAACTACTTCCCTTCATTTTTCTAAATTTCCAATTTCGTCTTTAAATCCAGACCTCCTTGTACGGATCTGAATTCCATTCAATTTCAGCTGAATCAGCTCACAATCACCTGATCCTACGTAATTTTTTGCAACCAGCTCTTCTATTTGAAGATCTGAACTGGCAATTTGGGGAATTCTTTCAGTTAAGCCTAAGAACAAAGAAGACTGGACTGGATGGTCCCAGAGGCCCTAACCAGTCCTTTGTTCCCATAATGCCCTCATCATTTGCCAATACTAAATCTAGAGCAGCACTGCCTTTCATTTGTTCAGTAACTATCAGTGAAGAAATCTGTTAGCTACTACATCCTGCAACAGTCCCTTCCACTTTTAGTAGCAGTTCTTTTCCTACCAGCTGTCTTAGCAAGGGTAAGAGTGCCCCCTGCAGTGTTTCATTTCAAATTTGATTTTCCTAAACAAAAAGCTCCATATACTGCACTTCAAAATATTTCCTGCTCAACTCCCCATGCTAATGTCTGACCTTCTCCTTACCAAAAAATGATCAATCCCTTGATCTTAAAATACACATCTAGAATATTAAATTAATATCCCCCATACCAAGCGGCTCAGGACAAACTCTGTGCAACATCACTCTATAGAGCACTAGAGGTATTGCCAGCTGTATCCCAAAGATTGAGTCTTATTTGTTAAAACTACATTATAAATCACCATGTTAGAAGAATGAAGGGATAAAGATGACATTGAAAAGTACTATAACACCATGAAATATGGTAGCTAAAGAGCAGAATCAATCATGAAGAGGAGGACAAAGAAGCCTGGCTTAATAGAAGGCGTGGGAGGAGGGCTGGATGTGATGGAAGGGCAGGCGAGACAGTGAGACAAAGGGTCACTGAGACTGCAGCTCACCCAGACCTATTAATTCAGTGCAGCAGAAGAGGTCAGAGCAGAGGATGGGAATCAATCCCGCAAGGACTGACTGGGAGAATCCCTTTGCCAAGAGAAAGGAAAGATTTCTCCTCCCCCCGTCCCAGGCAGACCCAAAGCAAAGGAGAACAATGTAGCTCTTCTAGAAGACATTTCTTACACTAGCTGAAAGCGGAGGCGGAGAGGGCTACACTACTAAAGCCGAGCCTGGCAAATCTCTAGCCCCAACCAGAGCTCATTTCAGAAGACTTGTGTGGGTTCCACACTAGATAATGCAGCGAAACTGGCTGCAGGGTGGGTATGATGGAATTAGGATGCGTGTCGTTGTTGAATGCTCTGCCCCAGTAGCAATGGGTGAGCCAGTGTGGCACAAGACTCAAGTGCTGCCTATGGGACATGCCAGAATGAAGCTAAGGAGGTGCCTCACCGTCCCATCCCACATTCCAACCCCCACCATGCACACATGCACCGTCTCTGCAGCAGCTCTGGCAGCAGAACCAGTGGCCCATTGTATCCTGGGTGGCATCAGCACACAGTGCAGAAGCAATGGCCGGAGGATCACAGTAGCAGGGATCACACAGCACGTCACCTCCTTTCTGACCACTAGAAGCCAGCGTTTGAATGTCTGCTCAACACATGCATTAGCAGCACAAAAAGGGTGACATTCCCACACCCTGCAACAGTAAACTTCCAGCTCTTGCCCCTGCACCATGTGCCACTGTCACCCAGGGCACAGAATTAGCCAGTTATGCTTCCACTCTGCCCTATTCTGTGATCAGGACTTAGAGGAAAGCACACAAAACCTCACAAAGGAGAGGACATGAAAGCAGCTAAGAGTGCGGTGGTTCAAAGATAAAGGGCAAGCCTGTACAACACAATGCACTCAGGACACCTCCCATCCAAATCCTCAACAGGCCCATGCACATTTGCTTCTGAGAATGACAAAACCCTGGGGTATTTGAAGGACTATGCTTGCGGGATACACTTGACGCCAAATCCCCACACACTGCAGGGAACAGTGGCTGCACACTCAAATGCTTCCCACCTTTCTCTCCAATTCTCTACTGGATTTCAGCCAACTCCAAAATGTCCATACAGACATGCTAGAATCACCCAGGCCCTGACCTCCTGCACAGGCTGCCTAGACAGAGTTCACAGCTCAGACCTCCTGGATACAGGAGTGCCAGCACGCCCCCCAACCAGAACAAGGGACCCATTCCACACACCTGCTGCAAGGTGCACACACAGATACAGCTCATTCGACCTGCTTCATGCTTAATATGGCTCTCATTAATACCACCTCCTGCCCCCACTCCTCCACCCCCTAACGCTCCTCAGTCCAGCTCCTCACTGAGAAAGTTACCCCACAGGGCACACTCCCCATTACCTGCCCAATTCATACTTAGTAAAGCCACACTGTGTTAGGCACTACAGGTTTCCCTCGCTTTATGCTGTACATGTGTTCCTGGAAAAGTTGCATAACTCAAATTCGCATAAAGGGAGCCCACTTTACAATGTAACAAATAGGGATACGTTCCAAGACTTCCACTGTACTGACTCCCAGACCCATTTCTACCACTTTTACCAGACAATTTTGGTACTCACCAACAGCAGACACTACACACAAGCACAGGGCACTATCATAATGGGGATGGCAACTACAGGAACACAGTGCTGCAGACAACAAGTGAGGAGCACAGATCCACACAGGAGACTACATTTTGATGCGTGTCACTCCCATAATGCACCGCACAAAGCAGCTAACTGCGGGCTTCGACCACACTGATCACGTAAGAGTGAATTTACCTTGCATACAATGAATTTTTGGTATAAAAAGGGTCATTGCATAAGAGCCCTTCTGGGGCCATCCTAGCCAGAAGGGAACCCCACGGCAGGGAAGAGGCCCCACCACCACCACAAAGAGCTGCCCTGCATCACAGCCCCACTGTTGCTTCAAGGGCCTGCTCCAGGAGCTGGCTGGACACGCCAACCCAGAACCCCGAGGGGACATAGCAGACCTCCTCCATGCCCACTGGCTGCTGGTGAGGCCAAAAGGAAAAAAAGGGAAAGCCTGCAGAACCTGGTACTCCCAGGTGGTCTCCCACTCACAGATGCACAGCCAGCTGCTATAGCTACCCCCACCCACAGTGCAAACCTAGCTTGGCCACACCTGTGCCCCCCCAGCTCCCTCCCACTACCTCAGCCCAGACCGCTCTTAAGGCCTCCAGGAGAAAAACTCCATGCCTTCAGGATCTGTAGCAGCTCCTGGCCCTCAAAGGTGGCCATGAGTGTTCAAGCTTCTGCTGCCTCACCTCAGCTCCTTGGGGCACCCTCCCCTGCCATGCCCCAAGGGCTATTCTAGTCCTTAGACAGCCTGCCCCCAGGGCCTCAGTTCACCTCCCCACCACTTCTCATGCCCAGCTTGCCCCTCAGGCACTAAATCATCTTAGAGGCATTAGTCATGGCCTCCAACCTCCCCCATGTCTTACCCGAGTCATTCACCAGCCTGTACAGTCATCAGCCCTCTTTGGCCTTAGCCCACTTGCTCTACCCAGCTTCTCAGTCTCAGCCGCTCTTCTTTGGTCATGCCCAACTCAACCTGCTCTGCCCTCTCCGCCTCAGCCCACTCCCATCTCCCTCACAAGGTATGGGTGCTAGCCCTCTAAGCTTTAACCCATCCATCTCACTCAGGGGCACAGGCTTTGGCCCCCTTAGCCCCAGCCTGCTCAACTCTAGGCCCAGGCCTTGGCCCTCCCAGCCCTAGCCTGCCTCTCTCTTCCCACCCTTGGCAGGGCTTGACACCCAGAGTGCCCCAAGTCCCCCTGTCACGTGCAGGTGGATACAAATCAATTAATTTTTTAAAATCAAAATCATCAAATTTTTATGATTTAAATAAGATTGTTTTTCTTTAACTGCATTTTTTATTTTAAGATGCTTTAAAAAAAACAACTATATGAAGATAGCTTAACTTAAGGTATGTCAAAACTCAAAGATATATGATCATAGAACAGGGATTATAACTCCTAACTATGCACTATTGGAGACAATATACTCATTTAAGCTTTTTAGAAAAGTTTTATAAATAGGTCACAACAGGCCACGGACCCGATCTTCTGGGGTTCCCCAAGGCTCCTCTATAGATTAGCAAAGCTGAAAGAAACCCGCTCCATGCCCGCAGCGGGACTCGTCCAGGGGCGGCCGCGTCCAGCCGCCCTGCCACTGGCTCCCGGCCGCCCCGCGCCCCGAGGCTGGAGCGAGGCACCCACAACACGCCCTACTGCGCTGGCTCCCACCCTCGTGAGCGGAAAGGCCCTGCAGGCCCGGCCCACAGCTTCCAGGCGGGGCGGCTGCTCCCCACGTCCCCTGCTGGCTCCAGGCAGCAGGTCGGGCGGGAGCGCGGGGGGCAGGGAAGCCCCGGGCGCTGGAGACTGCTACCTCCCTGCCGCCAGGGAAGATGCCTGCGGTTCCCGCCCCGCCCCGGCGATGCGGACTGCCCGGCGCAGGCCGCGACCCCGCAACCACGTGCAGCGCGGGCCGGAGCCGCGCCAGCCTGCTGCCGCGCTCTGGGCTGGGGGGAGGACGAGGTGGCAGTTCCTTCCCTCCCTCAGTGCAGCAGTCTTGTTAGCCACGTCTTGGGCTTCACTCTGCTTGTCCCATTCTTTACTGCCTGGCAGCAGCCTTCTTGGCCAGGTGGAGGGGCAGGAAAAAGGAATAGGACTTTCCTCACCTGCTTCCTGCGTCCCCACAGCTGAGCTGGCCAGGCGAAGCGGAGCAGGGGAAGAGGGGATAGGATTTGATCTGGAGCAACATGACCCTGGGAGTTCAGCTGCCGGCCATTCCCTGCTGGCTTCAGGCCCCGCAGTTTGCTGCCTGGACGCAACAGTGGTGCTGGCCTAGCCGCTGGGAGGAGAGGGCAGGAGGGGATGGGACTTGCCCCAGCTGGGAGGAGCGAGCACCTGTGTGGGGGGGAAGGGATTGGTGCTTACAGCTCTGCACTGTTTCCACTTACTCCAACCCCTTTTCATCACCCCACTTGCCTTTTCCTTGGGTCTTCTCTTTAATATTTTGCAGGAGGCTGGACGAACAAAGGCAATTCCCAGGTCCAGCTGTCCAGAGCAGGCGCAGGTCTGGTGCCCTCAGTGCAGTTGCTGAGGGAGTGAAGCAGGAATCAGAGGGTGCATCCACACCAATGCACCCCTCTGGATCCACGTCCACCCCTGGTGCCACAACCTTGTCTTCCAGTATAAACTGAAACCAAACTTCCAGCAACCTGCTTCAATTAAAACTCTCACAGCCCCTCTGGGTTATCATACAGCTGCTGAAGCCCCTTCCACTCTCACTGGCTTTCCTAGCCCATCACATACTTCCAGGCTGTAGTCTTCACTCCCTGACAGCTTAGATGGACAGGGAGCTCAGGACAGCACTGGTCCCTCAGCCTCAGGGACCCAGGCTTATATTCCTAGAACTCCCCTTCGTCCCATCCGGTATTCCCCTGGGCAGCCCCAGTCCAGCACAAGCTGGCTAAGTTTGTTGACACCAAACTTTGGGGAAGAGTGTCCACACTTGAGGATAGATTGGTGATCCAGGCCAACCCAGATGCGCTTCCCAGGTGGGTGGATGAAAACCTGATGGCATTCAATACGGAGAAATGCAAGGTGCTCCATCTTGGGGAGCGGGGGGACAACCCATATCACACTTATAGGATTGGCAATGCTACACACGCTAGCACCATGACCGAAAGAGACTTGGGGGTCATGACTGACCACAAGATGAACATGAGCCACCAATGCGATACTGCAGCTGGCAAAGTGAACAAAACTACCATCTACAATTACATCTTGAGCAGGTCCCAGAATGTCATCCTCCCACTGTACTGAGCCTTCTTGAGGCTGCAGCTGGAGTACTAAATCCAATTCTGGGCTCCGAAATTGAGAAAGGACATTGAGAAGCTTGAAAGATTCCACAGGAGAGCCACGTACATGATTGGAGGGCAAGAGAATAGGTCTTATGAAAGAAGCTAAGAGCTATGGGGCTCTTCAGCCTGGAGAAGCGCAGGCTCAGGGGTGACTTAGTACATAAGGGGTGTGCATCAGGATCTGTGGGAATGCCTGTTTACCAGCGCATGACAAGGGATGACTAGGTGCAACTGTCAAAAACTCCAAGACCAATTTAGCCTGGACATCAGGAACAACTTCTTTACCCTGCAAGCCCCCAAGGTCTGGAACAGACTCCCCACAGACCTGGTGCAACCACCTACTCTCAAACATATTGATACTTATATTGCTCTGATCCTTTGACAATAGCAGACTTCCTGTACCTGGGGCAGGAGCCTAGACTCGATGATCTACCAAGGTTGCATCCACCCCGAATCTCTTTCAGTCCAGCACAAGCCCAACACCTGCCAGAGACTCACTGGGGCATTCGCATCCACAGCCCGGCCTGGGGGGCGCT
>NW_005841848.1:5878315-5878669 GCF_000455745.1 Alligator sinensis | reverse complement strand
CTCAGCATTTAACCCCTTCTTTCCCAGCACTTGGTGCCTAGAAAGTTCTGGTCTTAAAGGGGTGGATGCGCCTTCTGGTGACAGGGCTAGGGTCCCCTGTTACATTGGACATATATGGAGCTGTCTTTTGTGTCTTTCTAGGATTGGATAAGGCCCAGAAATGTGAAAGAAACACTTTTCACAATTCAGGTATTAATCATGGCAAATGTAAACTGGAAAATATTTTATGCTTAATTGTAGGATATCCCTAGATAAACAATAAAAGGCTTTTTCCAATTAAATACAATAATTCTGATTGAATTTAATGGATATTATACCTAGTTGTTAATAGTAAAAAATCCCAATTGTAGGGAA
>NW_005841848.1:5872025-5878066 GCF_000455745.1 Alligator sinensis | reverse complement strand
AAGGGAGTCAAGGACAATAAGAAGTCCTTCTTTAGGTATGTAGGGAGCAGAAGGAAAACAAATGGAAGCATGGGGCCTGCTTAACAACTCTGGACAGCTGGTAATGGACACTCAGGAAAAAACTGAACTCCTGAGTGCCCAGTTTGCTTCAGTATTTCACCAGACCAAGAGTAAAGACAAGCAAGATAAGGATCACAGGAGGCATGGTGGGAATGATAGCCTGTCCACTGTGGATGCTGAGCTGGTGCAAAACCAACTAGAAAAGCTAGACATTTATAAGTCAGCAGGACCAGATGGACTTCCCCAAAGAATGCTGATGGAGCTGGCTGAGGTCACTGCAGAACCCCTGGCAAAACTCTTTCAAAAATCGTGGCACATAGGGGAGACCCCTGAGGACTGGAAGAGGGCCAACATTGTGCCCATTTTTAAGAAGGGGAAGAGGGGCGACCTGGGCAACTATAGGCCAATCAGCGTAACTTCCATCCCAGGCAAAATCCTGGAAAAACTCATTAAAGAATCTATGTGCGATATGCTCCTTGAGGGTAAAATCACGAATGACAGCCAGCATGGCTTCGTAATGGGTAGGTCTTGTTTTACCAATCTCATCTCCTTCTACAAACAGGTCTTTTGCCACCTGGACATGGGAGAGAATGTCGACATTATATACCTAGACTTATAAAAAGCTTTTGAGCTAGTATCCCATGATATCCTTGTGGAAAAATTAGAAGATTGTGGACTTAACTGTTCAACAGTTCAGTGGGTGGAAAACTGACTGCATGGTAGGACCCAGGAAGTTCTCATGAATGGATCTGTGTCATCCTGGTGAGAAGTGGCCAGTGGGGTCCCTCCTGCTTGGACCAGTGCTTTTCAACATCTTTATCAATTATTTGAATGTGGGGGTGAAAAGCTTGCTGGCCAACTTTGCAAACGGCACTAAGTTATGGCGGAGTGTGGCATTGTCAGAAGATAGGTTGCAGATACAGGTGGACCTGGACAGGTTGGAGAGTTGGATGGACCAGAACTAGATGAAGTTCAACACTCAGACGTGTAAGGTGCTCCATCTGCAGGCAAACAATTCCCAACATACCTACAGGCTTAATGGTGAGAATTTGACTTGCGCCACAGCCAAAAGGGATCTCGGGGTAGTGATCAACCATCACATGAATATGAGCCAGCGTTGCAATGCAGTGGCCAGCAGGGCAAACAGCATGCTTGCATGCATTAACCATTGCATGTCATGCAAAACTAAGGAAGTGATACTCCCACTGTACTCCGCACTGGTGAGACCACAGCTGGAGTACTGCATCCAGTTCTGGGCACCACACTTCAACAAGGACATGGAAAAACTTGAGATGGTCCAGAGAAGAGCCACCCGTATGATAAGGAACTTGCAAGACAAGCCATACGAGGAGAGGCTGAAGGACTTGGGCCACCTCAGCCTACAGAAGAGAAGGCTGAGAGGGGACTTGGTAGTGGCTTACCGCTACATCAGGGGAGTACATCGAGAACTTGGTGAAAAGCTGTTCCCTAGGGCACTCCTGGGGAAGACCAGGAGCAATGGATACATACTCCTGGAAGGCCACTTCAGGTTCAATTCCAGGAAAAACTCCTTCACAGTCAGGGTGTCCAGACTGTGGAATAAGCTCCCTCCAGAGGTGGTGCAGTCACCTACCCTGGAAATATTCAGGAGACTGGACAGTCACTTTGCTGGGGTCATCTGACCCCAGTTGTCTTTTCCTGCCTAGTACAGGGGGACTGGACCTGATGATCTACAAGGTCCCTTCCAGCCCTTAACAATCTATGAATCTACAAAGCAGTTTCAGGAACTTGAGGGGTATTTTTTTGTTTCAACCAAAGTTGGAAAACAGCATCCTTTGGGGGAACAGCAGGACATCTACAATTTTGTTCATGCAAAACCATATTTTATTTACTTTACAAAGTTACAGGTGTAGAATGAACTATTAACTATTTTAAAAATGGGATCTCAACTAGGACTGCTAGAACTAATTACCCATTAGCATTATTTGGGAGATGTCTAAAACAAATGACAGAAATGTTATTATATTTCATGCTAGCTATTCTAGAGAAAACTGGCAGCCTGATGTGTTGGTAGCACTATGGACACTTCAACTTCATCCAGAAGGCTATTGTAAGAGTGACAGCACTGAGATTAGTTACTTGGACTATTGTGTTGGGTTGTATATCAAAATCTAGACAAATTCAAAACTGAGAAGCCAATGTTCGTTTTATTTCCAACGGTACCCAGGGAAATCCTCTGCAACAATGCTTATTGTTTTTCCCTCAGAAAATTATGCTGTAAAACTAGTGCAATCTTTTTGCAGTTTTAGATAATAGACTACCGTATCAAGAAAATGGGAAGAAGATTTGGAACTCTTTCAAATACTAATTAAATCAGATGTGTTATGAATTAATTAAAATTATCTGACCCTTATTTTACAATGGAGACATATAAGGCATGCACAGTGATTTAGGCTGAACGATGAAGGCTTTTTAATGTTGACACAAAGCCTGCATTAATGTTCATATTCCATATTTCAGTCATGAAATTTGAAAATAAAATCATGAAGATTTTTTGGTAGCATAGTATAGCAAATGTACCCCTGAAACCAATCAGAAGTATATTCCAAACACAACACATTAAAAACAGGGTCAAGCTCAGGATGACTAATTGTTTTTGTCATGTCTGGCTTTGAATAATTATTTCGGTATCTTAAAATACAAGAGCCCAATTACATTTAAAAATGGATTCTCACTGCATATCACACAACGAAACCAGATATTTGCCTAAGATTGAAAACAGCCCTTTTATTTTATAAACTAAGCACATTGTAGGTTTCCTCATCCCACATATTTCAGCACCACCACCACCACCAATATTAGGTTTAATATCTCTATTAGACAATAGCACCATCTCCTGACAATGCATATCTTTTCTTCTTTTTGGAAGCATCTGAATGTGTTTGTTAGGACAAGAGCCGAGTGCACTCAGAGCAAACACCCTGAAATGAAACTTGAGCTTATAAATCAAAAAAAGCAATCCATAAAACCCCAGTTCCAGGGCTACAAACACCATTAGGTACCTTTGTTTTCTACCACAAAGCTCTCTAGGCACAGAGCTGATGTATAAGTTCCATTGTGACCCAAATACAAGGCAGAGAGGTACCTAAGCTGATCTGACACTAAAAACAAAATTCCTCTTTACCACAGAGGGTAAGACACAAGACAATGGGTTTAAACTGGGGTTAAACAGCAAAGAAGATTCAGATAAAATCTCAGAAAAAAATGCCCTAACTGTAAGAACAATAGGACAATAAAACAAGCTGCACAGGGAAGTTGTGGAATCTACTATTATTAGAGGTTTTCAAAGTTGGATTCCCATCTATCTGAGATTTAGGAACAGGCAATCTTGCATCTGTGTAAGGCGAGATGACCTTTGAGGTCTCTTGCAACCCCGTACAAATATCTTGAGTGGCCTTGATCTAGTAGGTATTGTTACAGCATGCAGACTTGCTACCGTCACCATGGTGAGGAGGACCCAGTACCTACCCATTTCTTTGTACGGTACTATTCTAATAGCTAGAGCAATTACTGAGACAGGGAGACCTAAGTTCTCAGCCTGAAGAAACTCAAGCCAGTACATTAACCTGAGTAGGTAATACATTCTCTACCCTTTTTATAAACTCCTGGCTACTGTGCAGCCAAAAATGCAAGTCATGGGGCCTAAAGAAACCAAAAAAAAGAAATTTCACTCTGTAGTTTCAAGACTAGGGCTCCGAGAGGGACAACTTGATACTAATTCTTCCTTTTTAGGATTATTTTTGTTTTTATTCCAGGATAATGGGATAAACAATCCTGGGAACTAGGGACTGGAACCCATTTCTCCCCACCCTGAGTGGAGGAGCAAACACACATTTGCTCCTATATGTGTGTTCCCTCCCCCTGCCCACAACCCCTGGCACTTGTTTTCCTGCCAACAGAAGCAAACAGCCCCTCCCCTACCTGGTGGGAGGACCCCCAAATGCCCCAACCCCTGCATCCCAGTTTTCCCACCCAGAGGAGCAACCAGCCTCTCCCCTACCCCTCTCCAAGCTCTCTCCTCCCCCAGGCCCTTTTGTGACCCCTTCACCTCTCCCTGGGCTGCTAGGCATTTGCTGCTGGCTAAGGAATGCTTTACCCAGCCTGCAGCAGCCATCAGAGCAAACAGCCCTGCCACCCCAGTCTGGACACGAAAATGGCCACCCCTGCTTTGACTGGGCCATGATATTAGTGAGCTGGGCCTGTGATTTAAATGAGATCCTACTTATAAACCATCTGTGAGCTTCATATAACCACTTTTTTAAAGATACATATGGATTTTATTTTTGGTGAAATAGCCACTATTTGATGAGGATACAAGAGAGTTGAGTATACCCAGGACAGTACTACACTAGTTAGTCAACATGAGGAATATATTTAGTTAATGTTGTCAGACTGACTAAACTGAATAGTCAATTAATAAGATAAATGTTTAGGCCAATATTTTCAAGAGGTTCTTCAAATATACCTACTCTAAATTGACAACCTTGAGATGCTTTTGGCCTGGTTTTTAGTAGTGCCATGGACCATAACTTCCATTGATGTCAATAGGAATTATCAATCCCTTCTGAAAATCACAGACAATGTATATCAGATGTTGATGTTAACTTATTGCTGAACAGGATTCAGATCAAGGTATTGGCAATCCAGGTATTTTCAGAATGAGTCACAGACTCAGGACAGGGAAACTAATGAAAATTCACCTGTTTAGCATTTCATAGTTTCATAGTTGGTAGGGTAGGAAGGGACCTGAGTAGATCATCAAATCCGACCCCCTGCCATGGCAGGAAAGAGTACTGGGGTCAAACAACTCCAGCAAGGTGTTCATCCAGCCTCCTTTTAAAGAACCCCAGGGCATGAGCTAGCACCACTTCTCTTGGAAGTTGGTTCCAGATCCTAGCCGCCCTGACTGTGAAGTAGCGCCTCCTGATATCTAGCCTAAATCTACCCTCTGCCAGTTTGTGACTGTCATTTCTTGTCACTCCTGATAGTGCTCAGGGGAACAGGGATTCCTCCAATGTCTGCTGGTCCCCCCTGACCAGTTTGTAAATAGCTATTAGATCCCCCCTCAGCCTTTTCTTGTGGAGGCTGAACAGGTTCAGGTCCCTTAACCTCTCCTCGTAGGGCCTGCCCTGCTGACCCCTGATCATGCGGGTGGCCCTCCTGTGGACCCTCTCAATGCTGTCCACATCTCTCCTGAAGTGCGGCGCCTAGAACTGGATGCAATACTCCAACTGTGGCCTGACCAGTGTTGCATAGAGGGGGAGGATCACCTCCTTGGACCTGCTTGAGATGCATCTGTGGATGCACGACAAGGTATGGTTGGCCTTCCTGACCGTGTCCCCACACTGTCAGCCCATGTTCATTTTGGTGTCAATAATAATTCCAAGATCCTTTTCTGCCTTTGCACTGACAAGAAGGGAGTTCCCCAGCCTGTAGGCATGCTGCTGGTTCTTCCTCCCCAGGTGCAGTACCTTGCACTTGTCAATGTTGAAACCCATCCTGTTCTCATCCACCCACCCCTGTAACCTGTCTAGGTCCAATTGCAGCCTATTCCTTCTTTCTGGTGTGCCCACTTCTCCTCACATCTTAGTGTTGTCTGCGAATTTGAACAGGGTGCTTTTTACCCCCTTGTCCAAGTCGCTCATGAAGATGTTGAACAGTGTGGGTCCAAGGACTGAGCCCTGCAGAACCCCACTGCCCACATCCCTCCAGGTCGAAAATGACCCATCCACCACTATTCTCTGGGTGTGGCCCTCCAGCCAACTATGACCCATTTGACTGTGTAGGTGTTGACGCCACAGTCCCCTAGTTTTTTAATGAGAATGGGGTGAGAGAGAGTGTCGAAGGCCTTCCTAAAGTCCAGAAAGACTACGTCCACTGCTACACCTGCATCTAAGGATTTTGTGACCTGGTCATAGAAGGCCACCAGGTTGGTCTGACAA
>NW_005841848.1:5860902-5868473 GCF_000455745.1 Alligator sinensis | reverse complement strand
TTTCGATTTTGGTGGCGCGTTCACCCAGAGCATCCGGAGCTCTGTTCTGTGGAGCCTAGCAAACTCCACGTGATCATCCGTGTTGTCTGTGTCTGTAACTACAACTCAAGCAAGTTTTCCAGCCTACACCACTGCCATCTCGGTGTAAGTAAACAATCTTTAAAACTACCGCTAAGCGTTTGTGCCTAATTCCAGCTCGTCGCCCTCCCTCTCCGATCCAGCGTGCCCGGGCTGCTGGCCACAGCCCGCGTGCAGCACGAAAAAGGGCTCGGGTCGCTCCCAGCCCGCACAAAGGAGACGATCTTCCAAGCCCAAAGGGATGTAATCCCAACATGGATCAAAGGGGGCAAGAGGACGCAAAAGCCCCCATGGCTCACCAAACGCATACAGGAACATTTCCTAGCTAAAAAGGAGGCGTGCACCCAATGGAAGGGAGGGACCATCACCAGAGAGGACTATACCTCGGTTGCTTGGGGCTGTAGCGGGCCAGTCAGGAAGGCCAAGGTGGAGTTGGAACTGGGACTAGCTACCCAGATCAAGGACCACAATAAGTCCCTTTTTAAATAAATAGTGGGTAAAAAGAAGGTACCGGGTAATGTGGGGCCTCTGCAGGACACACTAGGAAATCTGGTTGTTGCACCAGACAGCAAAGCTAACCTATTTAATGATTTCTTTGCCTCCATTTTTCTGAGCAGGGACCAGGTCACCCCCCACCACTGGGACCCCCCGTAGGTCCCAGGGGAGGTGCACCCAGGCCTAGGGTCAGTGAGGACCTAGTCAGGGAACTTCTGGAGGAACTGGACATATTTAAATCATCTGGTCCTGATGATCTCCACCCTAGAGTGCTGAGGGAATTAGCAGAGGTCATAGCGGGACCCCTGGCGTGGCTTTACAAGCACTCATGGTGCTCTGGTGTGGTGCCAGAGGACTGGAAATGGGACAATGTGGTTCCCATTTTCAAAAAAGGGAGGAAGGAGGACCCAGGAAACTATTTGTCTGTATGATTATAAAGCTGATGATAGGAGCAAGAATCATAAACAGGAATCTAATGTATTCCTATAGGCTTGGCTTAATTTTGTTCACCAGTCATAATTTCAGTTCAGTAGGATATGAAGAATTCAAAAAATAAAAGACAGATTCATTGAATTTGCAGTAGTGTATGAATTTTCACATATTATTAATTATTTAGGCTGAGTAGAACATGTGAAAAATTTGGGTAGAAAATCTTTCCATCAGAAAATGCTATTTCATCATGTTAAGAATTAGGGATGTGTGAAGCTTCAGTCCCTGATTCGATTTGATGGTCCCCAGCTTGCTCAGCAGCAGACCTGGAAGTGGACCAGAAGCACTTGCAGTCCACTTCCGGGTCCACTGGAGAGGGTCCTGGGGGGGCTCCCCAGCTCGGCAACTGGTGCCTCCTGGGTCTGGGGGGGTACCTGGGGTCCCCCCACAGCTGATTGCCGAGCCAGGGGAGCAGCAGGGGGTGCCCCAGCATGCTCTCCAGTAGACCTGGAAGTGGACCGGAAGTACTTCCAGTCAACTTCCAGGTGTGCCACCAAGCATGCACCCCTCCCCCCCACAATCCTATGGGACACTCTGTCCACCCTAGCATCACAGCATTCATGAGCTGCACCTGGTATCTCAAGGTATGTAGAAAAAACATTTAAAGCTGTGTCTATGTCTGAATCGCTGATTCTCCAAATCAGCATTGAATCTTCATATTTGGATTCGGCCGAATTGAATCAGGGATAGTGATCCAAATCAACAAACCGAATCATTGTTCCCGATTTGGGCTGAATCTGAATCGAACAGGGCCCATTTCACACACCCCTATTAAAAATGTTCCACAATAACATAGCAGGTTTTGATGGAAAATAGACACATTTTATTTCAATCTTTCTTACTTCATTGTTTCATCTTTATTTTTTTTGTTTGTTTTTTTCATTTGGACTTTATGGTTTCATTTTGACTTTCTGTTTTTGTCTTGGTGTTGTAACATTTCATTTCTGTGTGGTATGTATTTCATGTCATGTGCTGCCCTGTGGTTTCTTAACTGGGTGAGTGCACCTTGTTTAATTTTACACAGGTGAAGTCAAGAGTGTGAATAACAATAACTAGGTTCAGCATCTGAAATTGAGATAGGTCAACTGTGAACCTGTATCTTTAGAAGGAGGATAGAGGCACTCATAGGCTTCTTACAGATATGAACAAAACAAAACGTCACTTCACTTTCTGCTCAGCATGCCCCCATGCTGAGTACAGTGCATGCCCAGAAAAGGCATCATGTTAGCTTGACCTGGCTTGCCCAATGTCTGTATAGTTTATTCACTTCAGTGGGGCATTTTTGTGCTTTTATCTAATAGCTGATGTATCAGCTATTAGATAAAAGTCCCAAAAAGGCCTGCTGAAGTGTGTGAACTCTACAGACATTGGGCAAGCTGGGTCAAACTGATGTGCTTCCTCTTCGGGTAAAGTGCTGTGTTTTTTTTTCCCACATCCAGCAGTGGTCTTAGTGTCTGTCTGTGATCACCAGCATACCTGCTGGAGGTGTAATCCATACAATGTAGGCTACACCAGTTGATTTTAAGTTCATAGAAAGGAACAGAAATATTGGAAAGGATATATAGATTTTAGCTTGGAATACTCTATGCTCTGAAGTTATGTGTGGTGAGATAACTCAGATGGAAGAATCCAGAAATAGGACTAGACAATAACTAAACATGTTCTCTAGATGTTTCTGCAGTTGTATAAGAAAGTTCATTGTGCATAATCAGTGTGGCATGTCACCCCACCTCAACTCACATCCTGAAAGCTGAGCTAATCAGTGCGTTGGAGTAGAGGTCCATATCATCTGAAGAAAACGTCACAGAAATGGGTCTGCTATGAGGCTCAAGTCCCAATGGCTGTACCATTTTGGATAGAGGTGATATTTTCCAACATTATTTACTAGGGAAGCCCAACCATCATGACTTTGATGTGGTAAAAAGGCTCGTGTGCTAGCAGTGACCTGGAGAGCAATGCCATCTGGACTTTTGTACTCCTGGTAGGGTCACCCATAGTGGCAAGGTTGAGGGTGAGGCTTCCAGATTAATGTAAAGTACTCCACCTCGGGGGAAAAAAACCTACAGCATGCTTATAGGCTTGGCAGTGCTACATTTGCTAGCACCACTGCTGAAAGAAACTTGGGGGCCATGATTGACCTCAAGATAAATGTGAGCCACCAATGCGATGTCGCAGCTGGTAAAGCAAATAAAATTCTGGCTTGCATCCATAGATGCTTCTCAAGTAAATCTCAGTATGTCATCCTCCTGCTGTACTCAGCCTTGGTGAGGCCGCAGCTGGAGTATTGTATCCAATTTTGGACTCCACAATTCAAGAAGGATGTCAAGAAGCTTGAGAGAGTCCAGAGGAGAGCAACACGTATGATCAGAGGGCAAGAGAATAGGCCTTATGAAGAGAGGCTGAGAGCCATGGGACTCTTCATCCTGGAAAAGCGCAGGCTCAGTGGCTGCTTATAAGTATACAAGGGGTGGGTGTATATCAGGATCCGTGAGAATGTCTGTTCACCAGAGTGCCCCAAGGAAAAACAAGGACCAATGGTCATAAACTCCTCCAAGACCGTTTTAGGCTGGACATAAGGAAAAAATTCTTTACTGTCTGAGCCCCCAAGACCTGGAAATGACTTCCTCCAGAGGTGGTGCAGGTGCCTACTCTGGACTCATTCAAGATACGTTTGGATGCTTATCTTGCTGGGATCCTTTGACCCTAGCTGACTTCCTGCCCCTGGGCTAGTGGCTGGACTTGATCTTCGAGGTCCCTTCCAGCCCCAATGTCTATGAAATCTATGAAATCTATAATAGTGATCCAAAAACAAAAATGAAAGTCCTCAAGGGTGGGGCATACAGATGAAGAAGGAATACTTTACAGTGGCTACAAAGCCAGGAGAAGGCTTCAACAGAGCAGAAACCTCCAGTTCTGTAGGTTTTCCTTACCATCAGATTAAGGTTTCTGTCTCATGTGGTTGCTGATGGGCAACACCATTCTCACATTAAACAAAGACATATGCAGGTGTCTTCCATCAACAGCAAGTCCTATAGTGATAGACAAATAGTGATGGGGAGCAGGTGCTAGTAATTATCAGAAGCTTCTATTCATGTAAGTACATGGAGGCGATGATTGTAAGATAGTCATTTTATACCTGGAACTGAGACAGATGTGCAATTTGGCAGCTGCAATCATTACTGAGCAGGCACATTTAGAATCCACTCTGCTTACCCCATATGGGGATGGGCTAGAAAAGGTTCCCTAAACATAGTCTGTCTCACTTCACCTGACTGGAAAAAGGAAGTGAGTGAACTCACTCTATCTGAGGTCCGAATCAAGAAATAAAGTTTACAACCTGGAATGTCCACACCCTTATGGACAAACTTAGCAGTGACTGACTGGACTGAAGGACAGCACTAGTGGCTAGAGAACTTGTATAGTTTGATATTGATATTTTTGCACTTAGTGAGGCCAGACATGCAGGGGATGGGCGTCTCACAGAGCATGGTGGTGACTACACATTCTTCTGGAAAGGAAAACCTGAAAAAGACATCTATGGTTCTGTGTAAGTGGCCTTCCTGGGGCTGGTTAGAAGTTGGCCTGCGCACTTGTTTCTGGTTCATCTCTCTTTCCTGCCACACCCTGATAGAAAATGATATTACCCAGATGGGAGGCTGCTCATTTCCTGCCCCAATGCCAGGGGTAATTATCTGTGGCTCCAAAACCTTCCCTATACCACAGCCCATGCCTTGCATATGACATCTAAGTTCTTAACATCTCCAGCCCCACACTGGGCCCCATAACCCTCCAGTCTGGACCCCAATTAGATCCCTCCTAATCAGGTGGCCTACTCCGCCCTCATTCTGGGCTGCCAAGCTCCCTGCATTCTTCCCCTTCTCAGGTTTGGCCCCCCCTGGGACCTCTGGCCACACAAGCCCTGGCCTCACTTCCAAGGTTGGTTGGAACCTCAGGCCGCCAGCTCTGAGCATCTGTCACGGTGGGTCCCTGGCCCTCTTGACCCTTCTAGACCTGGGCCCAGCATTGACGAGTCGAAGGTGCCTCAAGTCAGACTTCTGAGCAACTAGCCCACACTCACTTATATGGGTTCACCTTCTCAGGCCCTACTGCAGGGTTACCCACCCAGTTGTTGGAGTTGGAGTTATTAAGGCACCCCAACCCACCTTTCACCAGCATGGTAACTGGCCTGGCATTTCCTGGGGGATCCCATGCCACCTCGAGCCCCACCAAGCCACCCATCCCCAGCAGGGTGCAGTTTTAGGTCATGCCCAGGACCAAGAGCCTCCTAGCCATCCCCATAAGCTCTTGCCCTTACCTGCTAGTGTTCCTGCTGCAGCTCAGCCAGGCGATGTTCCACTGACCAACAGAAAACATACAACAGTCATCAGTACATACTTCCTAACCCTTGATACAGATGATGAAACAAAGAAAAAATCTAGTCTAATCATGGCCAAGTCCAGTCATAAAGAAGATAAAATCATTCTTTTTGGTGATTTCAAAGCTACAGTGGACAGGGACTCTGAACTATAGAAAGGAACACTTGAAAAGGGAAGGGTGCAGATAATCAAACAAATGGCATTCTCCTGAGCAAGTGTTCAGAACATGGGTTCTTGAGAAAACAGCAGCTCCCCACTGTAACTCAAAATGCTTTGCAGCAACCGTTCTGAGTTAAAATGATTACCTGGACCAAACAGAAGTTTACTGTTGGGTCCAAGGGAGAGGGGAATCCAGCTGCTGGCTGGAAGCCTTCAGCTGGTTTTCCCTAGCAATGGTCCCTCCTGCCTCCCAGCTGGCTGCTGTTTTCAGAATGGGAGGGGTGAAAGGGATCAAAGGAAGCTCATTCTAGTGGTTCCCAGCCAGTGCTGGAGGAGGGAGGAGGAGGTGGAACCCCCCTCACCTCAGGGTGGGGGCTACAATCCACCTGCCCTACCCTCCAGCAGGGGCTGAAAAAAACCCAGACCAAACTCCCTCCACTACCTTTCTCCCCTCCCATTCTTGAAACAGCTCCAAGGTTGGGAGGCAGGCAGACACAAGTTACTGAAGATGCTATGTTCTGAAACATCATCATCTGAACTCTCGTGCAATGAGGGTTCAGATTTTCATGGGACTGGACCCTTTGAAAGTGCTTTACAGCCATGCACTTCTGTTTGGTAATGGCTGTAGAGCACTTTCAGGGGCCAGATCAGGTGAAAATTATCACTTCTGTCTGTACCCACAAACTCATCATTACAAACTACCTGTTCTGCCAAAGCAGCAAATGGAAGGTATGACAGATGCACTCCCACTCAAAATACTGGCACCTGATTTACTACATCATAGCACATGCCCACGATGTCTGTATCACCAGAGCTATGACCAGCACCGATGACTGGTTTGATGTGTTAGATACATTCCATCATGTCCATTCTTGTTGCCCCAAAATGGCATTGGCATAAGCATAAGAAGCAACCAAAGAAGAGGTTTAACATCAAGTGCTTGAAAAACCCTGCTAAAAGCAATCATTTCCAGAAGTACCTTATTGAGAAACTCTCCAACTTCCCTATGATCTTGACATCTTAGATCTCTGGGAGAGCCTCAAGAAGGGCATCCATGAGGCAAGCAAATAGTATCTAGGCTGCTCCACAAAGAAACATCACACTGGTTTGATGAGAATGATGGGGAATTCAAGCTCTATTTGTAGCATAAATCCCCCTTTGTACATTTCCCTTGTGGACATGGATATAACAGAAGACCCTTTTTGCCTGCATGCCCCCCCCCCCCCATTTTGTGCATTTCTTTTCCTTCTAAGTATTGGCAGAGACCTAGCACACTCATTGCATGGGTGTAGCAAGGCTCAGAGCAAGCCAGAAACTACATCTACATATCAATTAAACTACATGACAATTAAGGACAATCTCTTTGGATAATAGAGAGAGCTATTTTGTCCACCATGCTCTGTTTTAGGGGCCTAGAAGGAAAGATGAAAGTAAAGAAATTGTCTTCCCTGAAGCAAAGCAGTCAATGGAATTTACATTAGGCCATGAAATAAAGCCCAACAACTAATGTCTGTTGGGAAGGAAGGATTGGTCTAACTCATGGAGCTTTCTGTGAAGTGCCATGAGTTATACCCAGGAGCTGCGCTGTTGTCTGCACATTATCAGCTACTGTGTTTTACCCCTAATGGGTGCAGACAAATGTGCCCCTGCTCTAACTCATGGTGCTTTACCTAAAGTGTCATGAGTTAGAGCACCCCCCCTTCCTCCCGACACAACAGACTTTTACCTGTTGGGTTGAGTGGGAGGATTGAGCCTGCCTGCAGCTGAGGAGCCACCTCTCTCCCCTATCCCTGCCAGCTCTGGGGCTGTCAGCAAGAAGGGAGAGGGGAGGGACAGTGAGATTCTGGCTGTGGTTTGTCTAGCCTAAGCTAGAGAGGGGGGCTAGGTGGGGATGAAGCAGGAGGGCTCTGAGCCACACCCCACAATTCAGGCAGGCAAACCCCAGCCAGCAGCTCACTCCCCCTTCTTCTTTTC
>NW_005841848.1:5852766-5860871 GCF_000455745.1 Alligator sinensis | reverse complement strand
TTCCTGCTAGCAGCCCTAGGGGTGGGGTGGGATGGGGTGGGGCGGGGCTGGGCTGCATCAGCCCAGCCCTGATTGTGCCATGAATTAACCCTGGGGAACACAAGTTCCTTAAGGTGCTCTAAAGTGGAGTGCCTCATCTGATCCCTCATTTGATAAGGGTTAATTTGTGGCATGATTGGTCACTTCAAAAGTGCTCTTCAGCCATGCACATGTGTCACACAATGGCTGTAGATCACTTTCAGGGGGCTGATAAACCTAACTTCTGTCTGTGCCCTATATTTCTGTTGATGCAGTCACACACTTACATTTGTTTTTTGTTTTGCATCTTCATCACATTGCTGATTCATGTTGAGTCTGTGATTCATCAAAGCTCCTACATCCTTCTCACTGATGCTGTTTCCCAGCCAATTATCTCCTATTCTGTATTTATGAGTAGTTAGCCATGTTAGTCTGAAGTCAGGCAGAAGGCAGAGTAGAGTTGCACTTTGTAAACTAACAGAATCAGAGATGCACCTGATTCTGAGCATCTGGAAATGGCAATTCTAGTCTGCCTTCTGTCATTCTGTATCTGTGCATCTTGTTATTCTTCCCTTGCAGTAGCACCTTATATTTGTCTGCATTGAACTTCATTCTTTTATCTCTGTTATCCTCTCTCAACCCATCAAAATCCTTTTGAATTCTGCTCCTATCCTATAAAGTGTTTGCTGTTTGTCTCACTTTAGTATTGTTGAGCCCCAGCTCAAGTCTGGGATCGTGCCCGGTATGCAAAGGCCAATAAAGATACCAGGGGTGAAAGTATAAAGAAGGTTTATTGCTAGCAATAAAAGGTGCAAGCGGAATAATTTCACATAACAAGCACACCGATTTCTAATTCTAAGCATCTTTTATACAGGAGTTTTTGGACCTTCATAAGCATCCTTGTTTGCTGATTGGTTATAAAGGAGTGACGCAAGGAGTTCTTTACTGAGCATGTCTCTATACCTGTGTTTTAGCTATGTATCTCATTTACATACATGTATGTTTCATTAGCATACTTTTTCCTCACCTAGGGGTGTGATTTTTAGTATTTTAATGAGCTCTTTGACCCAGTACTCTGATCCTGCTTTTGTTTTCAAGCCTTCTTTATCTAAGACCGTCTCCTCCTTATCATTGCAGATGGGCATTTGTCACATAACATTCACTTTTGCTTGGGCTTTGCATAATAGTTTCTAGGTCACTCCTTACAGTATCACCTGCAGACCTAATCAGGAAGCTCCCTATTTCAGCATCCAAATAATTAATAAATCTGTTAAACAGCACTAGGCCCAGGATGGACCCACTTCAAATACCCCTGCCATTCTGACATTGATCTTGCAATTTGCTTGCAGTTACTGACTTACTTAAACAGAATACCAGCATGCTATACTAGGGTGTATGAAACCCCCAAATCCAGAAGCTTCAATTTCTGTTAAACTTTAATCTTAATCCATTTAAAATTTAGTATTGAATTTTGTTCCATTTGTGTTTTTCACTTTGAGCTCTGCTGTGCTTCAAAATCCACATCTACAACAAGATGGTGACAGTTGGGAATTATTTTCTTTAACATTATCTTTAGCTTGAAATAGAAAAAAAATCCTGCATTGGTTTGTCTTGGCAACAGTGCACAGGGATTGCTTTGTGATTCTTTTTAATACTAATTAGAGCTCTGAGGCTTACCCACCATGAATTACAATGAAAACATTTCCCTCACACTGTGCCAAAGTGTCATTTTTGTTGGGCTTCTGAGCTGAATTTATTTTATATAATTATTTCAAATTCTGGAGTCCAATTTTTCAAAAATCATTATGCTAACTGCCCTCAAGCACTCTTTTCACACATCTGATCTGGAAGTCCTGAATTCACACATCTGTCAAAAGCTTCTTTGTGCCTGCAGGATGTCAAGAATATGGGAAGCTATCAATATCAGTTTCAGCGTAATGAAAATACCATCTCTGTGGAGACTGGAGCATTTTGATGATTGGCTGTTAATTATGCAGGGCAAGTACAATTGCCTTTTTCTACACTATAACTATGATCGCTACTTCCTCTATACCCTCATGTGGTTACTTTATAGCACCTAATATTTGCAAATGCAAGTGAACTATTTTATTATTATATTAATTAAATATCATTATTCATTATGTGATACCCTTATACAAACATAAGTATTTCCTATTTTTATTATGAATACACTGCAATTTTTCTGATATGTCATATTTTCATTATGTTTTTAAGTATTAGTAATGCCCAAATACAAATATCATATTACTGATTCCCCCTGTCTAGCTATCATCCCATATCCCATCTTCCCCTTACCTTTAATTAACGGAGTGGTTCTAGTGAGCAGCCAACTAAGAACAGATGTGTTGAGCTCCTCTCCTCCAGTTTCATTCTTGATTCCATTCAGGCTGATTTCTGCCCCTTTCTCTCTGCTGAAACTTTCCTAAACCAGGTTTCTAATAAGCTTGTGTAACCCCTTTGTACTGTCAGAGGGAAACTGTCAAAATGTAATGTGAGCATACCTAGTGGAGTGATGGGCAGATACTCTGTGCAACTTAGGAAGGTCAGAGAGACACTCTTGCTCAGTGGGGAAAATGGTGATAGCGGGCAATCAGGTTGTGTGTACCACACATGCCTCGTGAAGGAAGAAAGATCCTAACAACCATCTTCTATAAGTACAGCTGAGGCCATGATAGACTCAGTTGTTTGGGAGCCTCTGTGAGGAGTGAAGCAGCCTTCTGCCAGGGACCATAGCAGGAAGTTTATCTGTTCACTGTTGTTTATAGAGCATCAAGACCTGAAACCAGAGTGAAGGTGTCCATATTTCGTGGCCTCAGAATACTAGGAATTGTCAAGGACTGTGCATCATTGGTTTACAATGTATCCTCCCTAGAGGAAGAATATTTTCTTTGTACAATAAATGAAAATTGTACAAAGAAAATATTGAGAAGCACAGTATATAGGCTTTATATTGTGATTCTCAATATTTTCTTCGTACAATTTTCATTTATTACCTTGTTATGCATTTTATTATTACAGAAAAAGAGTTGATCATTTTAGACACTTGTTTCATTATGAGGCAACTTTAATGATAAGTGCCCCACGATAGGTACTGCTGGTCTGTATAGTGAACTCAGAGGGGTTTTGCACTTGACCCTGAGGAATTCTTATCCTTTCACTGAACAGGGTCTGTTCTTCAGTCAGGGCATAACTTGATTTTCATAGACATAGAGAAAAATCTTGTGGCAAGCCCTTCTCCCATACGTGTGGTCCCTGTGGGGAGACATGCCAAGTGGTATTCTCTGTGAAGAGAAACCATGCTATTAGAGATGGCTTTGCATTGGGGGCATGGCCAGTGGAAGGAGTGCCTTCAAAGGATGCTCCTTTTAGGAGACATGTCATTTAGAATGAAGCCTTTGACTGCTAGCGTGCTTTAAGAAAATAATGGCTTGGAGTCAGCTCTCTTGCCCTCATATCTATGGCCCTGATTCTGGCCTCATCCTTCCTGACATCTCTGCTGGTTTCAGAGTTCTTTTTCTTTACATCCCATCCCAACTGAGCTTTGATGACATCCCTTCAGTCCATTTTTTACTGAATTCTTTGGTGATTCTTTATGCCCTTTACTTCTCAAATCTCTCTGTTCATTTATTCTGGATTGTTTTTATCTAGTGACTTAGATGCAATTTCCATTTCAGCAACTCCCAAATCTACCTCTTCTCCTGTCACTTCTCTACCCATTCGCATTCATCTCACATTGGCTCCAGCCTGCCTCACTGACATCTCCCTGAATCCTTCACCAGGTTCAAAAGAGAATTTCCTGTCTTTCTTCCAAAACTCTCTGCACTTTCCTTAGCACAGTTTAACCTGGTGTCACCATAGATTTCCATAATCTGGGAGCCACCATATTCATCCTCCATATTCAGTTGATGTCCAAAGCTTTCCAGTACTTCTGATGGTATATTTCTTCTGTAAGATGTCTTGCCCACATATTTTTTACTGTTGGTGTAAAGGTGCTTGTCTTTTGGCCAGGAATGTCAATTTAGGGTTGAATACATCATACCTTCGTGTTCTTTCATACAGAAAGCTTAAAGAGCAGAGCAGGGCCAACTGCTGTTCCATTCCTTTGCCACTGCAGAATCCAGATGTGATAGAACTGCAAGGCACAGTGAAAGAGGGCCAGTAATAAAATATAGCTACGTGGACAAAAAGTTATGAAGAACTCCAGTTCTCGAGTCGGCTCTGGCCGTCCGAGACACAGGTGAGTGCCCTAACCACTAGGTTTAGAAAGTCAGTCTTTGGTCTGCTGAATATCTATGTATTTATACAATGGACCAGCTGCAACAAAAGAGAGAGAAAGAGGGTGTGTCTACATGTTCATTAATGTACTATAATTACGGCACATTAAATTTAGTAGTTGTAATAACAGGTACTAAATGCACTGTAATTGGCACTACTGCACATTAGCACTGATCAATGCTTTTTTGCGACATTAATGCACATTCAACTAACTCTACTGCTCATTAGTACATTAGCACGTTTTTGCCAGCTATGCTAATGTACAGTAGAATTAGTCTTCTGCACATTAAGCATCTCATGTAGACATGCCCAGAGAGAGAGAGAGAGAGAAGCTTACCCCAGGATAACAAATATGCTGGTAGTTAGGGAACTCCCCTAAGATGTGGAATATAAAAGTTCAAGTCCCTTCTTCAAGTCATGGATTTGAAATTAGCTAGCCCACATCCCACCCAAATGTTCTAACCACCAAGAACAGGACACAGACTAACACACACACACATGATATAGGCAGTTTCAGAGTAGACCCATGAAACAGGTCCTGATGACAAGATAGGAGTGGGGCAATGTCTGTTGTGAGAGCCCCTATCAGAGCTTTTTGCATGTCTCCCAGGGAAACTTAGCTTTTGAGGAAACTATAGTTTCATTATAGATGCCTATAATGTTAGGGTAGCTTGTCACATTTATGTTTAAGGTTGCACCTGCTTGAGTGAATTATAGTATTATTTAATTTTTTTCTTTTATGTTTAGCCTTATTTAATAATTGCTTAAGTTTTTGTATAGCCTCATTATTATTTGAACTTTTTATTTTGCTTGTGCCTGTATTATCAGCTGACCCTGAGTACACTAACACAGGCAGCTTATGGCCTTGAGCTTGCTCGTATGTTGTTTGTTTCCTTTTCTATCACCGTGAGAAGTTTTTCTGACATAACATAGTAATAGCCTTGTTACCAGCTCAAATTAACTGAATGTGGTACTAACCGGTTGAATCAGAGGAATCAAATGATTGGATATATTAATGAAAGGTAATAAGAGGAAACCAATGGAGAATGCCCAAATCAAGACACTGGCAAAGGACCAAATTACAAGGTGTGCACATGATGGTTATATTAAACAAAGGAATTAGGGCTGTGTGAAATTTTACCGGCTGTTTTGTTTCGACACTGTTTCGACTCATTTCAAGCTCAAAACAGTGACATTGAAATGAAATGAAGGGCTTCGAAACAGCCTCGAAACAAAACAAGGGCAGTCAAAACGTTTTGTAAGTTTCAAAACATTTTGAATTTCAAAGCAACTAACCACGTGGTGGGAGACAGGGGAGAACCAGGGCTGCAATCGGGCAGGGGAAGGGAACACAGCCCAGCTGAGTTCCCCTCCCCAGCGCTGCGATCAGTTGGGCTGAGTTCCCTTCTCCAGCCTGATCGAAACATAGAAACAACATCAAAACAGTGAAACCATTTTGACAAAATGGAACAGAACAGTGTTTTTGAAATGAAACAAAACTCGAAATGAAACACTGCTCCATCCAAACAGATGTTGAAGAGGAATGCTGCTGTTTCGCACAGCCCTAAAAGGAATGTGCTGACAGGATAAAATATGGACAGTATGCTGATTGCAGGGAAACCAATCTGGAAGCAGAGAATCATCAGAGGAGTGAAGTTAAAGAAAAGCATAAAAGGGGGCAGCAAGAAAGTTTAGAGTGTGTCATCATAAATCCAGCCTTTAACACCTGTCTGGATTTTGACTGTGCCAGCCATGTAGACGTTCCACTGATGCACTCTCTGCTTTCAGGAACTGGTTGGCCACCTTTTCTGTTGAGCAGAGTTACCATCTGGAAAGTGGGTGAAATTATTATACTAAATGTTTTTCTCTCTTTGTATATAGAAACTGCTAAGATAACATTTGTTAGCTAACATTTCTTAGCTAGACTTTGGTTAAGTCAGTTATATGTTTTCTTCATATTTCACATCCATGTAAGGGTTAGTTGTGCTTTAATGATCCCTTAGCACTATCTGGTAGACAGTGGTGCTAATAATAGGGTTAGACGTCAGTGAAGCAGAAGTTTTGATGATGTCAGCGAACCTAAATGGTAGATTTTGGCACTTAATGAATAGATAGCATTTAAGTACTTTTAAAGAGTGGGGCCCTTCTCTTTAAGCTTCCAGAAACAATCCAAATTAGATAAAATGCACCTCTCAATATCATCTTTCTCAAGTCTCAGTGTGACCATACCCTCAAAGGAGCTTGTACATTTTAAATCTTTCATCCTGTTGCAGCCTATTGGAATTCCATGTTTGTGTCGTTCGGAATGTAACTGATGTGATGCAGGGCTCTGGTCATTTCAGTGTGTCTGCATGAGGCACAAACAGGTACTCAGTGAATAAACAAGGTGGAAACCTCATGCATGTCCAGTTACAAGTCAAAGAGAACATTCATATCAGTACCTTGACTCTGTTAGAAGTCATTATAATGATCATGTGCTTGATTTCTACATGGATCCAGATTGCCCTATAAAATACCACTGCTATTCCATAAGGGCAAAAGCTATCATGGGACTGGCATGAATGACAACATACAGAGATCAGACAAAGAAGTAACCAGCAAAAGATCACATAGGATGTGCATAATGAGAACTGCAGAAGTTAAAATTTAATATGCCAGTCACTCCTTAGAGAGGCACAAAACTGTGCATTGCTATTCTGTGCAGAGAAAATTCTTTTTATCCCAGCTAGTGATCAGTTTATGCCCTGAAGCAGAGAACTGAGTGATAGCCCTTGTAGTTTTAGCCTAGCTAGTTACACTTCTAAGCCACACTGTAGAAAAGTTGAATTATTTTATTCCTATAATCCTATTTCCAGCCTCCTTGTTTTGGCAGTAGGTCTTGGGTGCCTTTGCTGCAGGTCCATCTTTTTGGAAAATATTGCATATTGCTATGAAAGTTAGGCATTTAGTCTTGTTATAGCACTTATTCTTGCCACTTGTGGTTGGGAAATGACTGCTTAGAGATACGCTCCCTAAATAATATTTTCCACTATTTTTTGTGCGGGCCAGGCGCAAGCCGGGGCCTTTTTCGTGCTGCACGCGGGCTGTGGCCAGCAGCCCGGGCACGCAGGGTCAGAGAGAGGGTCGCGACAAGCTAGAATTAGGCACAGACTCATAGCGGTAGATTTAAAGATTGTTTACTTACACCAAAGATGGTCGTGGTGTAGGCTGGAAAACTTGCTTGAGTTGCAGTTACAGACAAAGACAACACGGACGGTCACGTGGAGTTTGCTAGGCTCCACGGAAACAGAGCTCCGGATGCTCTGGGTGAGCGCGCCACCAAAATCGGACTCGTAGATACGTCTTATAATTTTTTCCGCTCGAAGACAGGAAGAGGTGGGCAATGGATCAGGTCGCCAAGCTCCTCTGAATCTCACACAGGGTTTCTATTACCCTGCCGTGTACCCAGAGTCCCCACGAGATGGATGTGGAGTCCTCTTCGGCTTGGGCGGAAACCGCTCAAGCCTCTTATACAGCTAGCAAGCCAATCACTAGCTTGCACATGTGAATCACATGTGAATAATTTAGAACTAGCCAATAGCGGGACACAAATTTGCATGCGGGTGGCGGGAACTCTTTTGCACTGTGCATTTCTCTTGCAACTTGAGCAATGCACCCTGCAAAAGAAGCTGCAAATAGGCGGGAAACTTGTCCTTGCACTGGAGTTTTCCTCCGCAGCAGAAAACTCTCCCGTGCAATGAAGTTGCAACCTGGCGGGGATAATTCTGGTGCCGAAGCACACACAAAATCAT
>NW_005841848.1:5849426-5850565 GCF_000455745.1 Alligator sinensis | reverse complement strand
GTTGTGGTTACAGACAAAGATAACACGGACGGTCACGTGGAGTTTGCTAGGCTCCACGGAAACAGAGCTCCAGATGCTCTGGGTGAGCGCGCCACCAAAATCGGACTCGTAGATACGTCTTATAATTTTTTCCGCTCGAAGACGGGAAGAGGTGGGCGATGGATCAGGTCGCCAAGCTCCTCTGAATCTCACACAGGGTTCCTATTACCCTGCCGTGTACCCAGAGTCCCCACGAGATGGATGTGGAGTCCTCTTCGGCTTGGGCGGAAACCGCTCAAGCCTCCTATACGGGTAGCAAGCCAATCACTAGCTGACACGTGAATAATTTAGAACTAGCCAATAGCGGGACACAAATTTGCATGCGGGTGGCGGGAACTCTTTTGCACCGTGCATTTCTCTTGCAACTTGAGCAATGCACCCTGCAAAAGAAGCTGCAAATAGGCGGGAAACTCGTCCTTGCACCGGAGTTTTCCTCTGCAGCAGAAAACTCTCCCGTGCAATGAAGTTGCAACCTGGCAGGGATAATTCTGGTGCTGAAGCACACAGAAAATCATACCTTTGGGTTATGACATTTTTATAATATTCTTTTGCAGCTTCCAATATTATGGATCGCAAAAATCACATTCAGTGCTTAGAGAAACAGTTAAATTCATTATCTTTCTTCCTTGGCTTCTCCCATCCTATTTAACATTCCCAAATTGTTGGCAATGTTTTCATCTTATTATCTGCCTTTCTGTTTATATTTATCCTGATTTTCCCCTAGCTCAGTTTGACCCTTTCTGTCTATATACTAGAAGAAGACGCTCTCTTTAAGCAATATATTTAATACATTTACAATGCAACTGTGGCAGGTTTGAGCCACAGGGGCAGCTGTGATGCCCCCTGGTGTCTGTGTGGCTCCTGCCTAGCTCTGTCTCTAATGTTGCCCATGCTTAATTGCTTTCCCACCATACCTTGTTGCTATTGAGGTTAAGTAAGGGAGGCTGCCCATGAGCCTTAGGGAGAACCTGAGTCCAATCAACTCCTCAACAAGTCCCTCCCAGATGCCACTAGTCTTAATCCAGCCCTTATATTAAATAGGCGCTCTTGGCCTGGCAGTGCCCCCGTAGGGCATCCATAGCCTCAAGGGCAAATTGCAT
>NW_005841848.1:5840194-5849395 GCF_000455745.1 Alligator sinensis | reverse complement strand
CTACACCACGGCCTAAGCCACATGGGTGTTAGCACTTCCAATATTCCCTCCTCTTAGCTCCTTTTGGGGCTCTTAGACCTTCTGGGTCTCTCTGCCCTCTCTCTCTCTGGGCTCTCAGACCCCTGGACCCTCATGCAGTATCTCTCAGGGCCTATAGACCTTCTAATCCCCCATTCCAACTCTCCCTGACCGGCAGGTCCTGTGTTCTACCCCACAACCCATGCCTGGGCTGGGGAGCTCCTCTGTACCTCACTCAGCCCCTTCTCTGGGCTGATGAACTCTATTCCCAGGCCCCCTCTTCTGTTCCCTGGCTCAGCCTCGTCTCTGGGCTGGGGAACCCTCTGTACCCCATTCAGCCCTATCTCTCAGCTAGGGAACTCTCTGTATCCCACTCAACCCCTTCTCTGGGCTGGTGGGCTCTGTATTCCTGCTCAGCCCCTTCTCTGAGCTAGGGAATTCACTGTTTCCAGCAGGGCTCAAGGTTTGCAACTATAGTACTATTCTGCCCTGCTACAGTAACATACTGTTTTTGTGCACATGTTTGAAATGTTCTCCAGCTGCATGAAGGATAAGGTACTTATTAACAGCACTCGGAGGGCACATCTTCACATGCAGGGGTGTGTGTTTGCTGCAGCACAAATGACAGTAGCACATATTTGTGCCATTGCTTTGTTCCCCCAGGTCCACCCTTGGACACATGCCAAATTGTCCCAGGCAGGGAAGGGGAGGCTGAGGCCAGCACCTGTTCTGGCTCCAGCAGCCTTATGTGAACTCCTGGGCTCCCGGCCACATGGAGCGTGGCCTGCAGCCAGAGCATAGCTCTGAATGGTCAGGCTCTGTTTCTGATGGTGCACACTGCTGCCATGTGTCTTGCCCCACATGTTTTTGGCAGGGTTTTCATTGGGTTTTTTTTTTATGCTGGGACATTCTGGTATCAAACTTTGGAGCACCACAAACCACACACGCACACTTGTCTGGACACAGCCAGAGACTTCAGTGATGGGCAGCAGCATAAAACCATACTGCTACAAGCTACGGCCCTAATCTGTCAAGGGCCAGAGCACCTATCAAGAATAGACTCTGAAGGAACTCCATTAGTCATTATCCTTGTGAGGGCTGAGTGTATGACAAAAAGTTTGTATACACTGATTGAGTTTGTTGCCAGCACCATGTGGACTTCTGACAATATCTATAGAGACTCACCTGCTAGTTAAACTAGAGAAATCTAGTTGTGGACTGAACCTTTTTCTTCTTCTGTAATCAGAATAATATTCACCTTCAGGCTGGTAGGACACTATGAGCACAGCTGCATTTGAGAGCCATCTGACCTCAGTGGAAGTAGTTTCAAACTATTAGATAAATTACATGATATATGCCCCTTTTGTTGGAGTGAAACTTCTTTCACTGGAGTAGTCATGGGCTTTAGCCTATTTTTTATCAATGACATCAGCTCCCTCACCAGCCTGATGGTCTATCATCGTAGGAACATCACGATGTTGTGATATTACCTTTCCCTGGAGGAGGCTGAATTGCTTTTATTACTTCCTGCCTGAATTACTGCACATCTCTTTTCTGGAGTTCTTCCAACAGGGAGACTATACTTCAGTTACAATTGATTCAAACTGCCCTTGCCAGCATTTTAACAGAGTAAAATATAGTCTCAGGCTTTTCGTCTGTTTTGAGGGTACAATATTGACTTCTCCAAGAAAGTTAGCTTACATTTACCACTGCTTGTTAGGATTTAAGCCATCCTCCTGAAGCTGCTAACCATTTACACTGTAACCACTAGGCTGGACCCTCAGCATCAGTTCAGCCTGACCCTGCTATCTGCACAGACCTTCAGAGGCTCAGGTCAAGTCTGCCTCCTAGCCAGTCCCTCTCTGCATTGTGTTTGGGACGTACAGAACACTACAGGCTGCAAGCACAGAAAGTCTGCCAGTGAAAATCTCACAGCTCCCTGGTCCTGACTTCCAGTCCTGTACTGCACTTCTTGTCTCTAATGCCTATAATTAAAACCAGCCCCAGAAGGAGAAACTAGTAATTAGCAGACTGATTCATAAGATTGCTCCACTCAATGAACAAGAAGTACAGTGTGGATGAATTTAGTGTAAGCTGCAAGGTATAGGTGGAGAGAGAGCTCACATGGCTTGGACAGGCTGAGGGTTACCATCAGAGTTAATACTAAATATCTATAGAGAGTGAAAAACAGCTGGCTTATGTTTGAGGCACTTCCCCCCCTTTTTTCTTACTAATTTGATATCCCTCACCATCTCCCTCAGGCCTCTGTGATAAGTATTGTACTTACAGCCAAACACCTTATAATCCAACTGAATTCTGTGCTTTGTACAGGGTATAAACCACCCACAATTCAATGTTTAATTTATGTTCTATTGCCATGCACACACACGGTTTGCTTTCTTGAAGAATAAGTTTTGTTAAACCTAGTTCTGACCTTTGCTGAAGTTCAAAATCTAGTTCTTCTAGAGTCAGGAACTGCAGGACAGTCTGAACACACACACACACGAACACACACACGCGCGCTTTTACAAGCTCCCAAAAGACCAGACTGCAAGAATACAACTACTTTGTTGTTAATGAGACAAAGGGTAAGCTCTCACTTATATACTTACATAATAAAAATTCCTTTGAGATCAAATAGTACGAATGCAGCAAGAAACTACTAGGCTAAGACCAGACACTCAAAAACCCTGAGGCTAAATCAATTCAATCTTTTCAGGTTAGTTTAAACTGTGTAGATTGAACTGATAAGCAAGTGAACAGGAATTCACATTTTGATTCCAGAAATGCAGCCACATGCCTGCAGTGGGCCAGGCCAGAAGCCAGGGGGTGCTAGTACAAGCCTCCCTGCTCTGCTGGATCAGACAGCTTGGGCCAAGGCTAGCCTGCCCACCCAACAATTTAGCCTAAATCAATTAAATCTAGTACTACATCCCTCCAGGTTTATCTTAAACCAGCCTCGGGCATTTTGAAAGTTTTTTGTGTGCGCTGGACTTCCATTGTGTTACAGATTTGAGCTGGTTTCCTATCACTTCTAGTGGTTTGTGTGTAATTTCTGTCCCTAGCCCTAATGAAAAAATTCCAATTCCCTACCAAACAAAATGCATCTCAATATGAGAGGTTGTTAGTTGTGTTCATCCAAAGACAGGCAAATAACAGTAAATTTGGCAGACATGCCACTAATTAGTCCTGCACCCTCCCCAAGTGCCACTGATCCTCTTCCCCTACTTGATCTGCTGCTTTGTCTTCTGCTCCCTGCATTTTGCTAACTGCCTGATCTGTTACTTTGCTTTCTGCTTCCTGCCATATCTTCTGCTGTGCTGCCTGTCTTCTTCCCAATCTTCCACGGGCCACAGTAAAGGCTGCCTGTGCCACTTGCAGCCTTCATGCTGCAGGTTGACCGCCCATGTTATAGCCTAACTAAATCAGAGATGTATAACATAAGCTTTCATAAGCAGAGAGCCTACTTCATCAGATCCTGTGGAGGGACTGCCAAGATCATTTAAATATCTACTTTTATTCCAACCAAACAGACAAGCTTTTATTTCTATACAGCTCTCTGACATTACTGCTTTGTACAGGGTAAATCTGACATTATCCTAAAACAGCTGTTAAGTATAAAGCCATTATTTGTACCATGCTATGAAAGACATAACTGGTAGAGATACAATCACAACTAATGGAGCTCACAATACATCTTTTATTTTTTTAATGATTACATTTTGATTACACTACTCAATGTTTTAAAATATCAGATGTTCTTATTGTGAAGTGCAGGCATTTATTTCTCCCTCCCTCACAAGTCAGATCATTGTTGCTGTAACATGGTGAAGTGAAGCCTCTTAGCAGCTGATGTCCTTCAGACAGAACTTCTTTGGCAGTGTATGAAGAAAGGAAAAAGGAAAAAAAAGAGAGAAGTGCAAAATGGGGATAGGGATAAAGGAGAAAGGAAATGAAGAAGTGAAAAGGAGACATGCAGTTCAAATTCAATTACCCAGATGTAAAAGAAGCATTGAATAATTACTGGTAATCAAGTGTTTGGTTAATTGAGAGCTTTTAGACTTACTGGAGTCCTCTATTTTGAGTAAATCTGTTTACAAAATCCTCACAGATTTGTACAGTGTTGTTCACAGAATTTGGCAGAGATTACAAAGGATTTTCAGAGACTATAGACAGGTAACAATGATGTTTGAATAGAAGTGTTTCAGGGAACTATACATGTACTATATACCTATCATAGTTGAAGCAATTCTCTATAACTAACACAGATATACCATATTTCACAGTGTATAGGTCGACACAGCTTTCTGCTTTCTGATTTAAAAGGTCAGTATTTTAATAGGCAAAGTGTATAAGTCAAGGCTGGGCTGAGCGCTCGGCTGGCGTGGCCCCAACCCCTGTGAGTGGTGCGGGGATGGGGCTGTGTCAGCTGAACACTGAACCTGTCCCCATCCCTGTCCCCTGCAAGCAGCGTGTCCCCAGCTGAGCCTGGTGCCGCTTGCAGGGAATGGGGCTTGACATCAAGTGCCAAGCCTGTCCCCATCCCATGCAAGTGGCATCGCGCTCACAGAGGATGGGGCCATGCCTGCCAAACTCTGAGCCTAGCCCTGTCTGCTGTGAGCAAACGCTGAGCCCAGCGCTGCTTTCAGAGGAAAGGGCTGGGCTTGGTGCCAGGCTGTCACAGCCTTATCCCCTGTGAGTGGCACCAGGCTTGGCATTTGACAATGCCAGGCTTCAAAACTCAACTTATACACCGTGAAATATGGCACCTGGTTTTCTGGTAGTGAACTCCATAATTCACATTGGAAACCTCTTGCTATCATGATTAATGTGGTCTATGCCAGAAGATTTATTTTTGGATGGTTTAAGCCAGTTTCAAAAGGTGTTTAGGCAACCAAAGATGAAAGGTTGGTGCCAAATGGGATTTACAAAAGTGCTTCAGTGAGTTATGTACCTAACTCTAAATTTCTGTTGCAGTTAGGGGCATAACCTGAATGAATCTGGTGCTTTGACAAAAGCCTTTTTAGTCATTGCTGAAATATAGGGCATGTTTACATGAGACATTTACTGCTCAGCTGACTAACTACACAGTAAACATCTCGTTGTCTACATGTGTGCCCCTATTAGGCTTCGTGAAACTAATAGAATCTGCAGCAAGATAATAGTATATGTAAATACAAATACTATCCTGCTGTAGAGTTTTTTCATGCACAGCAGTATATGTGTAAATTGTGCTTTGGCTGGCTGGGGCACAGGGTGCTTCAGTGCAGGACTAGGTAGCAGGCAGCCCCGGCACTGAAGCACCCTGTGCCCCAGCCAGCTGCTCTGCAGCATGTGGAGCCTGGTCAGAGCAGCTCAGGCTGGCAGGCTGTCTCTTCGGCTTCCACGTGCCATGCACAAATAAGCTCCAGTACAATGTGCTCTGGAATTTTTGGCTCCTGGGCACACGTTCAAATGGCGCATTAATCACACGTCTAAATGTGCCCATTCAGAATTGAAATAGGGATCTGATTTATGCTCAGGTTTATGATTTAGGGTCTCCTCAGAATCTGGGCTAATACTGAGCTTGGACTCAATGGCCAGTACTACATTCTGGATTCTCTAATCTATTCAGATATTAAGGTCAGATCCTCCTTGGCTAGAGGGTCTTGCCCCTCTGCTTTTGGTCAGACTGATTGCTATATTTGGGGTCAGGAAGGAATTCTACCCCGTGGTCAGGTTGGTATGGACTGTATGAGATTTTTGCCTTCCTCTATGGGGGGTTTTGCTTGGCCCTTTACCTGGGACCTCTTCAGCATATATTGACAACATTTTATTAAAGCAGATCATTGGCTGCTGTGGTTCCCCTGCTTTACCTGTGGCAGATTAGGGTGTTAGGTCTATATTGTAGCAGGTTGGACAGGAGTCTTATGTAGAGTTTAGATTATTGTTTGTATAGGATGGTTTGGATAGGGATGATCCTGCCTCAGGCAGGGGATTGGACTAGATGGCCTCTAGAGGTCCCTTCCAGCCCTACTTTTCTATGGCTCTATTAGGTGCCTCGGTGGATTTAGGTGCCAAAATTACAATCCTATTCCATTGTGCTCAAGTCCCAGGAAAAATGATAATGTGTCTACTTTTGTAAAATGCTGGAAAAGGATCCCACTGATAGGAGGAATAAGATCCCACTTGGATCTAGCCCAACGTTTGTTAATATTAAAGGTCTTTTTTTAAAGAAGCGTGACCTACTTTATTATCCATTTACTTGGAACATGGTTGATGAATGCACTGTGGAATAAAGTGTTTAAATCAACCTAATTCTCCCCGGATGTCTTATTAACTACCATTCAATAAGAGAGTGGCAATTTCTTGGCTTTAAAGTAGCTTTTTCTCTCCAACAAAAACTTTTTAATGCATCACACAAATGCACATGAGGCAATGGGCAGGAAGTCTAGTTTTAGGTTTGGGCAATCAGCCATCCATCTCTGTTTTTTGTTTCTCCAAGGTTAATTCTTCCTTTATTATTACTCTTTCAGTAGCAAAAAAACCCTCCCTAGAATCTGATTTACCCTTTGCTGATCATATCAGCTCCACACCAAGAACTTATGGGTCTTTTGCTATCAATAATCTGTAGCTAACTGTATCTGTGATAAAATTTAGGTTTACGTTTCAGACAAGTTTTGTTTGACTATGTGAATTCCCTTGCCCAACGCTCCCTCATCTGAGTCATGTTTACTGCCTATTAGGCTCAGTTCTGGTGCTTATATATTGAACTACTGTTCTTATTCCTCCCATGCTCTCTTCTATTACACTTACATCAGTTACATCTGAAAATTAAAAACTAATGCTTAAAATGAGATATTCTGCTCAAAAAATCAGTCTTTGAGTACTGAAAGAATGTAGTTTCCATCTACAGTACTTCCATTTCCCTGACCTACAGACAGTCTTTTCTGTTTATCTTTCACATCTATTCTTGCTATTTATCTTCCCAAATTAAAACATACTTGCTTACCAGGTAAGACTGCTGGAATTCTCATTTTAAGCATATCTACCCAGCTGACTATCAGCTTTTTGAAAAGTATGCCTTACACTTGGTCTAATTACCTTTAATATAATTGCAGTTATTTTTAATGTCACTCTTGAAAACCTCTAGATTTTATTCCTTTATTGTTTACTTACTTTGAAATGATTTGATATGCATGATGGCTTTTATATACTTTCATAGGGTAGAATAAATGGACACTGCACTGCACAATGCTTTTTTCTTTTTGTCAAAACACCACTAGTTTTACTTGGACACCTGCATCTTTAGGAAAGCACAGGGTTTAGCCACAACCAAAGTTATTTAAAAAGCATATGGTAAGGGTGGTTAAAGTTAGTAAATAAAATACTCATGTTTGGGCTCATGTGTGTTCCTAAAATACTGGAATTTTCCAAATGATAATTCTAATATTTTCAATCAGTTTTGAATTTCTGTGCCATTCAACACTTCAAACTCAGGTCAGATTGCCTACCTTTACAGGCACGCAAGTTAACTGGTACATAGATACTAGGAGTGCTAGATCAAAAACTAATCTTCAAGTGTTGCTATTTTGCATGCTATTTACATCTGACATTGAGAGGATGTTTGCATGGTTTGATTTCCTTGCTTTCTAAGCAAGAATTACTTTTTTCAATTTAACTTTTTCAATTCGCAAAAGGAAACTCTAATGGGATTTTTCTAATCTGCCTTCCTTTTGGCTGATTAGAGTATGAGTGGGATGGCTGTGTGTGATCATGCTTTTGTTTTAAATTGCTTGCTCTTTTGTCCTTTGCAAGTGATTGTTATAGGGAATCATCACAACAAATAAATATTGCTCAGTGTTTCAAAGCAATTGAAGAATTCATAACATTGTTTTATACATAGACATTTTGATGAGGGTCATTTTAAATTAAACAAGCCAATGCACATGAGTCCATTAGGAACCAGATGGCCATTTCAACGGTTTGCTCCAATGCTGTAGTAGGAAAACTACTGTCAGGTTTCTAGATTGCATGAAGTCTTGGACAGGACAGCAAGGTAATAAAAGTCTTCAAGAGTTGCTTCTGCTTGCAGAGACACAATGACATAAGCTATCATGGATATATATTGATGTTTTGGGTACTGTATAAGTGACTCATCAAAAATGAAAGGCCATATTTGAGTCTCAGAGTAGAAAAGACCAGGGTCGGCATAACAGAATGCTTGGATTAGTTTAGCATACAACCTTGCTGTGGATGTAGGTCTGACCATCTAAACCGAGGAGACAAAAGACATGTCATTTATTTTAGGTACGACTATGGATGTAGGCCATCTGTAAGTCTTGTGGACACAACTATGGAGGTAGGTCGTTTGCTAGTCCCTATGGTCCAACCATAGATGTAGGTCATTTGAACCTTATAAAAAGGAGACAAGAAACATTTGTTGATAGCTGTAGTTAGTCCTTTTTGGTAACAAGGATCGCAACCTGTTATTGAAATGACCACCCCAGACCAGAATCCTTCCAGTAGTGAGGAGTAGACAACGGTAGAGAAACTGACCCTCTGAGAGCAATAGACCCAAGAAAGGGGAACCTGTCCCTGGAGCCCGAGTACCTTTCAAGGGCATGATGCGTTAGAAGAAGCTTGTAAGGCATTTGATGTTCTTGTTACAACAGTGAAGCCAAAGATAACTAATGGAAAAAAAAGAAATCAGGAGCCACCTGGGCTGTCTGGAAGGTTGCCAATCACTATGAATGTTTAGTTCAAAACCAGAAACCACAGATAGATGATTTGGTATGAGATAGGGAGCAGCTTAAGAAAAAGGTTGATAAATTTAGAGATCAGTTCTGTGATGTAACAGTAAAAGTACTACAGGCTGCTACAGCCTTATGAGGCACAGTGACAGTAAATCCGCCTAGAAAAGGGAACTATTACATTGTGGGTTTTTGGTTAATTTGTGTCAAGAATGTATGAATCCAAAAGATTTTGCAGCACTTCCTCCTAATATGAAAGGTAGGTCAGTAGCAGGAGAAATGCAATTAGGAGTGTTAAAATTTTTTTTCCTCAGAAGCCCAAAAAAAATGAAAGGCGTTGCTTCATAAGAAAAGACAGCAGCCACAGAAAATTATGCAGGGAGCTAAAAATAGCTATAAAATTGGGCAGAAGACTCTAAAGAATAACCAAGAGGGGAACCAAGGCAAACCC
>NW_005841848.1:5831638-5840183 GCF_000455745.1 Alligator sinensis | reverse complement strand
AAAGAGTGAAGTTGTCTGGCACTCCCAGTTTAACCCTTGTTGTCATTGACACCTATTAAGTATAACAGCTCAACTGTTTCTGTGTAGGTCAAAATTTGACACAGTCAGGGGGAGGGGGCCACCAAGGCAAAAATGTTAATTGATATGAGTGCCTCATGTTTAATTGCAAGTAATGAGGGGAAAAAAGAGGAACTTGGATAAATGTGGCTTGCACAAATAAATGTGATTAGCTTACAGCCAGCTGATAAGAATAATACAGTTTAATAAAAAAAACCAAACTTGTCAGGCATTTAAAATTAAGCATTCCCAGAGCTCAGGGCAAGTAAAATGGGCAAACCACAGTCTAAAATTGGGTCTAAGGAAGTGATAAGCCAACAAGGCAATGCTTGGAACATAAAATTGCCTTTAATTGTTATGGCACTTCAAAAAGCAGCAGTTGTCCATGAAATTATTCCCCACTAAGCCATGACTGGCAGAGAAAAATGTAGATGCCTGAGCTTTAGGGGTAAAATGTGATCACTTGCAAAACCAGTCAAATGAAAAGTTGATGACCTGGTCATGTACTGGGATTACCAGGGAAAAAGCCCATGCATTGTGCTCCACTTGGACTGGACCTGCCAAAATTGTAAATAAGGCTAGTCCTACTGTACATCAAAATAAAATACAGTCAAAAGGAAAGGAAATCAAATTAAAATGAGTCCATGAATCACAATTAAAGACTTGAAAAGGGTGCAAAACACCTAATAACAATAAGCAGATGTTTAGCGAGACATCTTCAGTAGTTTCTCAGTTTTATTTTGCAGGTTGAAAATATGTTCCCCATAACACTGAAGAAAAGTAAAACACCCATGGGCTTCCAACAACTGAGTTGGTAAAATGCTTGTTACAATATGAAAAGGAAAAAAACCACCTAGGCAAGATATGTTATTAAATACAGGTTCTTATTTTCCTACCACAAAAAATCAGTTCTCCCCGTTCCAATTCTGGAAGGCAAATAAAATCCTTTGAAGAGTCAATGAAATGGAGACTAAAAATCCTCTGCCAAACTAAGAAATTTATTTTTACTAAGAAGCAGGAAAAAATTGGTTTATATGTAATTCTTCAGAAACAGCAGTGTGCAGCCATTAAAACAAATCAGATTTTGGATTTGCCTCAGGATTGAATGGGGGATGTAAAAAAAAAAAAAGCAAACAAAAAACTGTTACCTGTCAGCTCTGTCTTCCTGAGGGAGCTCAGGCACCCAGCTTGCTGGACTTATAAAGGATTTTTTCTATCCCCCCCCCCTCCACACACACACACACACACACACACACACACACACCCCCTACCTCATCTAACCCAAACTAAGCAGAAGAAAATTTCACTAGGCATCTCGGGCCATACATTCCCTGGTCCCACTATGGGAGGCCTATTTAAACTTGATTGACTAAAACTCAGTTGCCAGATTAGGGAACGCTGAGGCAAGAAACCAAGTCAGAGGGGGTATGGGCAACATTTGAACAGTGGTTAAGGGTTCCTCACAATGTCTAGCCCGTTGGAGCCCTGACCACAAATGCTGTCATACTTTTTCCGGGACAACTGGTGGAAGTCCTCCCCACAAAGTTTATGAAGACTCCAAGTAATCAATCCCTTTAAGTAAGATCTGGAAGTCATGCTAAACTGAGGCTTATTCACAACAGGTAAAATACAAAACCCTGATGCTGCAAGCATAGCTAAGCCATCTGAGAAGAAACAATGTGGTATCCCATCCAGTATATCTTCTATTCATAATAATTTCAAGCTGGCTCCTAAGTGTCTGGTTACTCCTTAACCCAGAGCTTTCCAAACTTTTCATGTTGGTGACACACTTTTTAGACACGCATCATTTCACAACACAGTAATTCAGTTCCAGGGGAGGGGCCAAGGGAACCAGACGCGAGTAAGGGAGCTCCGCGGTGCCCTTCCGCAAAATTTTCTGCATTTCGCGCGACACACCTACACACTGCCACCGACACACTAATGTGTTGTGGCACACAGTTTGGAAAGCTCTGCCTTAACCATATGTTTTTCCTGGTTATTAATCAGTTTCTTGAGATGTTCCAAACCAGATAACCCCTTGTCAATAGAAAAGATAATTATTTACACAATTAAAAGAATGCTTTGAAGAAGCTGGACTAAGGTTATAAAAAGCTGTAAAAGCAGCAAACAGTATGCTTCAAGAAGAAAACTCTCTCTGACACCATCCGCTATTGTTCTCGAGAAGCTGAGAGAAACAGATCATCTCCCTTCAAGGATCATGCTGGGAACTTTGCTTGTCAACAAATCACCTAAGTGCCTTGGAACAGTGAGATCCCAGCGCTCTCTTTCTCTCTCTCTCTTTCTTTTTCTCTCTAGGCATAGCTTTCTGAACCTGAATTTTATTAGTTAAGCTTGAGCTAGGTTTCCCCAAATACTCAGTGAAACCAGGGTAATATTGTAATTGTTTTGTTTGTTTTGCCTTGCATGTCTATTATTACTAGTACCATTATAAAGTTCATATCCTTAGCAATAAGGAACTTTTATAGTCAAAATGGTGAGAACCGGGTGTATTTTTCCTTCTCTACTTCTCCTTCTCCACTTGCTCTGCAGCAACGCTTCTTTTACCTAAGCCAAAGATCCCTGTGAAGCCCAGAAATACTGTGTGGTCTGCTCATCAAGAGGTTACCACTACTAGGACAGTTAAGACAAAAGATTGGGACTTGCTGAGTTTGAGACACATAAAGAGATCAGCTTGTACAGGCTGATTGACCCAGTTTGGCTCAGACATGCCCTAATGAACTGAATGCTGGCCCATGAGCGAGATTCACTGTTCACCTGTGTACTTGTGTCTGACTGCATTTTATTGTTACCTTAATGAACTGATTCCTGGCATATGAGGGTGTCAGCCTGTCCATGCTGATCAACCTAGCTGGGTCAGGCATGTCACGTTAGAGAGACAGAGACAGAGGCAGAGGCAGAGGCAGAGGCAGAGGGAGGCGGTGGCTGGAGGAACCCAGCCCCAATGAAACCGAGTCCTGCAAGATAGCTCCATTGGGGGTGAGGACTTGCAGAAGGGAGAGATACAGCTCCATATAGAAACACCAGTACACAAGCAGCACATTGATAAAATTACAAAGACCCTAGAAACGTACCTCTAATAAATGAGCACACCCCAAAGTGATGGGCAAATCTGGTAACAAAATATCCGGTTAGGGTTAAATGTGTCACTTTTGCAACAAGCTGTGTCTCATCCAAAAGTACTTGCTATAGTCAGATTTAAAAAAAAAAAAACAAAAAAAAAAAACAAAAAAACAATCCAGGGGCTGGGAAACATTCTTTGTAGAAAGTTTTGCTAGGATGCAGTCCTACTCTCCAAGGAGTTTTAAATCTAATGCTTCACCCCATTGTGGTAATAATTGGCATCCAAATTGCTATGGTAATTTCTGTTGTTGTTTTAATTGGCTGGATATATCACTGAGCTTATCAGTTGCATAGAGTTTTTTGTCAACCTCTGCAAGACTCCCGTTACAAGTCCTTATATTGGGGGAACGAAGAGGTGTACACTCCATGAAGATGAGGTACATTGTTGTGATAACCCCTCTATGGAGGAGTTATCAAATGGGGGATTTGTTGAGACCCAGAGGCCTTCAGGCCTGGGTTTTGGCCTTTGTGCTTAGCTTATGCTGTGTGCTTAGCTTGAATTGTGGTCGAGACGTGCACTTAGTGAAAAGGAGCAGATGGAAAAATACTGTTCCTGACTTCAACCAAATCAGGAAGTTGGCTAACTCAATCAAATAAATATAGCCTGGGCAAAAGACGAAGAGTCAGAGCAAAACCTTCCCCCACCTAAGAATGAAAAGACATTGCATTCGTTATATCTTGGGGTGCTGAGCATGGTTTATTGTTTTGATTAACTACATAATAGAATCGTAAGTGTTCAGGGCTTAATAAATTTGTTATTGGTTACGGAGTAACCATGATCTAGTCTTGGAATTAATACCTGGTATAAGGCCCAAAAAAACATTACTAGATACAACACTCCCGACACTAATTTTCTATGATTCTATTATAATAAATAGAGTAAGTTTGTTTATGTCAGTGACAGTATGTTTTGAGAGAGCTTTCTGGAGACTTCATGGGAGGTGATGCAAAACTTACCACATAGTGCTGGATAATATTTGGAAAATATCAGATTTACATGTTATAAACTACCTACTACAACAGCTACCCAACTAAAAGAAGTGTCTCAATGTTTTCAAAGGGAAGAAACATGTCAAAGTAATTGAATGAAAGCATGAAAGGTCAGATGAGTTGAACAAGCAGAGGGTAAAATCAGGGCTTCCAGCAGGATTCTATAAATCAATTAAAAGGCCTCCACAAAGCCAGAATGCCAAAAAAGTGGAAATGGCTTTTCACAGGCCGTCTCATCTGACTGCAAAAGGAGGACTGACTTCCATGGATGTCTAAAGCCATACTGAGTGCGCTCCTCCTATACTCCCTCTGGTTAGTCTAACTGTCTCCTGCTGTTATTTGCATTCATTTCTTTCCTGCTGGTGATCCATCGATCTTCTAGTGTATAGAATGGCAAGCTAGAGTAGTTTCTCTGTCTAGGGAATATATTTCAACACCACCTTAACTTCAAAGTACAGTTGACAGACACAGTCACAGAGAGTTTTACAAATATATGAACACACTTACAGCATCGCATATGCAAACCTTATTGCAGTGGATGAAATATCCTCTTATAATTTCCTGTATAAATATTTATGCTCTTGGAAACCTCTGTCTCTCCTAGAAAAAAAACTAATGATCCCTATGACTTATTAATGACTATTTTAAAAAAATATCTTCCATCAGAAGATAAATACTTCTAGAAGAGCAGGTTGATTGCATTTTGTTTTTCTCCTCTGGAAGCACTTGGAACCGAGATTTTCTGTTTGTTGTCACTTTTAACCCTGTAAATGCTTGTTAAGGAAGCTAATTATTTAATATTTCCTTTGAAGCACTTGGTAAAACAAAATTTGTTAAGGAGGCTGCAGAAACAGTGCTAGCTGGGAATTGATGCCAGAGGACACCAATCAGGAGAATCACCAATCAGCAAACTCTTCCAGCACCCAGGGGAGTGGGGGATGGGGAAGGGAGAATCATACCATTGGAAAGGACAGGAAGGGGAAGCAGAGTCTTACCTGCCCCAGCTCTCCTCCCTTAGGCTACAGCCACGACTGCTGTGGCTACTTCTATAGCAGCACAGGCGGCTGCTGCTGCTGCTGGGGGTGCAGGCAGGAGTGCAGGTTCCTGGTGCTCCTGGTGCCTTTTTTGCACCCCCCGAAATATGGGGCTGTGCCTCCCCCCGACCAGATACATTACAGGGAACGGGCACCTTCCTGGTTCCTTTGGGTAGGTTATGCAGGGCTGCTTCTCCTGAGGCAAAAACTCCTCTATGGAAGGGGCCATACTGGCACCCCCTCTAAGTGCAAGCCCTGCCTTAGTGCACTGCTCCCCCCGCCCTCACCAGCCTCAATTATGCTGCTGCCAATCAGATGCTGGAAACTTCAGGCAAAATTTTCAATAGAGGAAAGAAAAAAGAATACTTCACCTTTCAGCAAAGAAAAGTTATTTCTCTGCACCCATTACTCTTTTAAAGACATTTTTTGTGCCCTTTGAGTCAGCTATGGCAACCACAGATACTGACCTGAGGCAAAAATGAGCAGAATGCATGGAAGGCCTGAAACAAGAGCATTTTTCCCCAAGGTCAGGCATAGAGAAGAAACATGACCCTTGCTGCAAGGTGGTCCAAGGTCTAATTTTGTGGCCAAATCCATTCATTAATAAGGTTTTCACTTCTGTTTCTATAGGTTTCACATGAAATATTCCACTATGGAATCTAGTCCTTGATAAGTCAATGTCTCTTCACATCCATTAAAGAGTAACATGCATAACTCTTTAATTTCCTCAAAATAAATTAATTTTTCAGTCCCAATGCCTCTGGATTTTGAAACAGTCCAGTTCTCAGAGGGAAAAATATATTGAAATTAAAGAATAAATTGCAGTAACTTGAACAGCACCATAAGTGGAGTGACAAACAAATAAATGGAGGGCATGTCCACATGTGCATTTGATCTAGATGCACACGCTTACTGTGCAGTAAACTATGCTACTGCGCAGTGAAGGGGCTCATGTAGATGTGCCCACTGTTTATCCCTAACTGCTATAAACTTGTATTAAATATGGGATTAGATTACATTAATTCTCATTTGGTTTTATAGCTTTTTCATAGCCCTTCAAAGCACTTTTAACCATTAACTTAATTAAGATCAACATGATGATTTTTTTTGTATTTATAGGCATGATTAAAAACATAAAACCCAGACAGACACCCATAAAGCAGTTTAAAATGACATGGAGTCTGCAGCCAATTGCTTAGGTTACAGGAAAGATAAAAATTTAGTTTGGTCCTTCAAAAATTAACAGGATTATTTTATCTGCTAGCTAAGGAGGATCTGGACAAAAGATCTCCAACTTTTCTATGTAAAGTAAGAATTTATTATAGGGTTTGTTAGAGTGACAATATTTGGATCTTGGGGAGCACTGGATTTGAAGCTAAAACAAGGCTTTAATCTGTGGCCCAGAAAAGCTGCTGACCACAAGGCAGAATGATATATTAAAAGTAACATTGCAAAATGTTTAGGCAAGCATTTTCTTAACACTAAATAGTGTTGTAAAATATATATAATTAGGAGATAGCATAAGCATTCAGAAGCAAAATCCGTTCTAAGTCAGCCATTTGCTTATGCTAAGTAACCATCTTAACTGTGTCAACCATTTTCAAGTGAGCCTGTGTAAGTTTGTGTGTTGCAAATGAGGTGAAACCTTAGGAATGTGGTACAACATGAGACTGAAAAAACAGACTGGAATGTGAAAAACAACATGTAATTGGTAACAGAATTCAAAATAAACATATGTTAAAAGTTGAATGGTGATTGGTGAAGAAGCCTCCAGAAGATTCCAGGTTTTGGTCAAAGTTTGCCCAGTGACTGAAGTGGGATTAAGGTCTTAGACATGCGCTCATAGCAAAAAGACATGTAAATAAGTAAAATGCAAAGGTAATTCCCTGCAAATGAAATAAACAGTAAACAGAGGCAGAACTTGAGAGAGGAGGAGATATGGGTGGAACCAAAGGAGGGGCAAAGGTGGAGTAAATGGTAATGAGCATGAACCAAGGGGTGTAAAATGTGAAAAGAACTAATGTTCACTGCAGGTCCCCAGTTTGTTGTTTTTTGGGACCTTTGCCTGAAGCTGTCTCCATTCTGAATAAAGCTGTTGCGAGTAATGTGTGCTGGTGTTTGCTCCCTGCTTGCTCTGGCTAATGAGTAACAGGATCCATGAACAATTGGATCGTCATCTCCCTAGTCGTTGGGCACCGCATGGAGTTAGGGTCTAACAGGGTTGTCAATTAATCATGGTTAATGCATGCAATTAAAATGTTAATCATTGCTCACATTAACCTTTTTAACATGTTAATTGCATATGTAGTTTTGGAGCCTGTGCCCAGGCTCTGCTCTGCTGCCATCACCACCACCTTTGGGCTGCCCCACTGGACAGCAGCGGCAGTGCAGAGGACCACAGGGCAGCCTGGGTGTGGACTCCGGGCAGCCACAGCAGGGCAGGAGAGGTGTGCACAGACACAGACACATAGGTACAGCCTGCAGGAAAACCAGGAGCGCAGCCCAGTGGCATGTGGAGCAGTGCCCAGCAGGCAAGTCTGTAATGGGGAAGGGACATGGAGGAGGGAAGGGGTGTGGAGGGGGGCAGATCAAGGCCCCCATGGTGAGGGAAGGGGTGGCACAGAGGCAGGGGGTAGGGGATGGAGTGAATGGGGCCCCAGGGCCAGGGCAGGTCATGGGATGGAGTTGCAGGCAGCTCATCCAGGTGCACTCCCAGGGGAGGCACAGGGGGCACGTGCCCCCCAGATTTGTACACGGGGTGGAGGCAGACTGCCACTGTGGGCTGGGGCTCTGCAGCCCACTGCCTTTGCCCCAGGAACTATGTATTGGCTGTGCTGCATCCCTTGCCTGCCCGGTGGCAGGAGACACAGCGGGACATCACGGCTCTGGGGGCAATGGCAGTGGGGCTTAGAGCCCAGTGCGCAGCGGTAGCCTGCCTCCTCCCTGAGCACAAATTCAAGGGGCACATTCCCCCCATGCCTCCCCTGGGGGTGCGTACAATGCTGGGAGCAGCCCTACCATGCCTCTGGATGAGTTGCCCGCAGCTCCATCCCATGCCCCGCCCGAGCCCTGGGACCCCATTCACCCCAGCCCCTGCCCCACTTCCTCCCTCACTGTGGGGGCCTCAATCTGCCCACCCCCTGCCCCTTCACTCCCCCATGCTTCTTCCCCCACAAACACTTACATGCTGGGTGGTGTCTGTGTGTATCTGTACATGTGTTTGTGCCTGTCTGCCCCTCACTCACAAGCCTCAGCCCCACCAGCCCTGCTGCTGCCGCCTCACTCCTGACCCACAGTACCCCACATCCTGCCAGGCTCTGGGA
>NW_005841848.1:5830348-5831617 GCF_000455745.1 Alligator sinensis | reverse complement strand
CCCTCAGCTCCAAACCCCCCCCCACACACACACACACTCACAGCCCCCCACACCTTCATAAGTTTCCCCCTATGCCCTCCATACTCCCTCCAACCATATAAAGCACCTGCATAATTTTGTACAACTTTGACTTTTTCTGCGCATAATTTTGAGTTTTTAGCTGTCCAATTTACATCACTATTAATTGGGATTCATTTTTTAAATTGTGCAACTAACTGCGATCACATTTTTTAATTGTTTGACAGTCCTAAGTTATAGTGTAAGGATGGATTCCTTGAAAATGTGGAACATTGTTTTCCAGCATTCCTTTCCCTTTTTTTATTATTGTCTATGTTATAGGCATTGGTGAATCACTAAGGACATGACTGAAACTAGCTACAGAATAAAAGTGACTTGCTATTAAAATGGTTTTAATCTGGGATATCTGCTTTAGGATTGTTGTATTGGGATCTGGGTGCTAATGGTATGCAAACTAGCTGTCTCTGTATGCTCTGGCCTAGAGGTTGCTATCATAAGTGGGAAACCCCTGATATTTTATTAGACATTTTTGCAGAAGAGGAATTTTTGTGGTACAGATGCAAACCTCAAGAAAGACTTTCCTAAGTCTTTCTATCACTGTACATACTGTACAGTGGGTAAGGTAACTAGTAGGGTGAAAGTGCTAGACTTTAGGAAAGCTGATTTCAATGAACTCAGGCGATTAGTCAAGGACACACTGCAGAGTAGGAGTTCTGAAGTAATGGGAGCCCAAGAAGGGTGGCTGTGCCTTAAGGAAATGATCCTTCGGGCACAAAGGGAGGCGATCCCGATGCGAGGAAAAAGAGGGAAAGGGGCCAGGAGGCTTCCTTGGCTGACCAGAGAAATCCAGGGCAGCCTACAGGCCAAAAGGGGGGCACATAAAAAGTGGAAACAGGGAGAGATCACCAAAGAGGAGTATACCTCCTCTGCTCGTGCTTGTAGGGAGGCAGTTAGATGGGCCAAAGCTACTGTGGAGCTGAGGATGGCAACCCAAGTAAAGGATAACAAGAAATTGTTTTTTAGATATATAGGGAGTAAAAGGAAGGCCCAGGGTGGAATAGGACCCCTACTAAATGGGCATAAGCAATTGGTGATGGACAGGGGGGACAAGGCTGAACTCCTCAATGAGTTCTTTGCCTCAGTGTTCCTAAGGGAGGGGCAAGACAAGTCTCTCACTGGGATTGTAGAGAGGCAGCAGCAAGGCGCCAGACTACCATGCGTAGACCCTGAGATGGTGCAGAGTCACTTGGA
>NW_005841848.1:5828782-5830123 GCF_000455745.1 Alligator sinensis | reverse complement strand
AAAGCTATGGGGAGAAGTGGACACGCCGGAGGGCAGGGAACAGCTGCAAGCAGACCTGGACAGGTTGGACAAGTGGGCGGAAAACAACAGAATGCAGTTCAACAAGGAGAAATGCAAAGTGCTGCACCTAGGGAGGAAAAAATGTCCAGCACACCTACAGCCTAGGGAATAACCTGCTGGGTTGCACGGAAGCAGAAAGGGATCTTGGAGTCCTAGTGGACTCCAAGATGAACATGAGTCGTCAGTGTGACGAAGCCATCAGAAAAGCTAATGGCACTTTTCGTCATGCATCTGCCGATGCACAATATAGATCCAAAGAGGTGATACTTCCCCTCTATCGGGCACTGGTCAGACCGCAGTTGGAGTACTGCGTGCAATTCTGGGCACCGCACTTCAAGAGGGATGTGGATAACCTGGAGAGGGTCCAGAGAAGGGCCACTTGTATGGTTAAGGGCTTGCAGGCCAAGCCCTACGGAGGAGAGACTAGAGAACCTGGACCTTTTCAGCCTCTGCAAGAGAAGGTTGAGAGGCGACCTTGTGGCTGCCTATAAGTTCATCACGGGGGCACAGAAGGGAAATCGGTGAGGTTTTATTCACCAAGGCGCCCCCGGGGGTTACAAGAAATAATGGCCACAAGCTAGCAGAGAGCAGATTTAGATTGGACATTAGGAAAAACTTCTTCACAGTTCTAGTGGCCAGGGTCTGGAACGGGCTCCCAAGCTGCCTATGCAGGGGGTTGGACTCGATGATCTATTGAGGTCCCTTCTGACCCTAACATCTATAAGATACATGATACCAGGGGCAGAGTTTCTGCTAGGGTAAATGAGTATAACTTCATTGATGTCAGTAAGACTATGAAAATTTACAGTAGCAGATTTTACCTCACTTAACGATCTGGTCTTGAATTATGCTTCTCAGGAACACCTGATACTCTCTTCTCACTGCTAGCAATTAGAAAAAAATGGTAGTATTTTTATTTTTAGTCATAAAGCCTGGTCTATGCCCATATTCTAATCTTTAGCCCCAAATGGTACCTATTTACTGTGTAAGCACACACAAATACTTACAAAATCAAGGTACCTTTCCTAAAGGTTTTAACAATCAGTTTATGAACTGGAAGCATCTTCTCCAAGTTTTCTATTTTCTCATGTCATAAGCCTTCTGTTTTTATGGCTCTCTCTGATGCCTCTGTGCAAGGAGTCTTCAAACTTCTGTATAGTTTATGCCCTATGCTTATCTTCCCCTTCCACCTCTTTTCACAGACAATGTAATATTAATCCCAAAGGCCAGAACCTCTGTCCTTCTCAGACGAACAGGGTCTCAATGTCCTTAAACTGTTAC
>NW_005841848.1:5823416-5828751 GCF_000455745.1 Alligator sinensis | reverse complement strand
CTGCTGAAAATTATTATGCCTGACAACATGAGCAGTTCAGAGCAAATTGATTTTATTGCCTCCTCATCTAGTTTCAGACAAAGAGAACTTCTGAAACCCAGGTCAATAGATGCAGTGTATACGCGCTGAAATATTGTGCTGCGTGTCAGTGCTATGCAACTCAAAGGTGCTAATAATGGTATGTGTGTGGATCACATTTTAAAGGACCAATACACTGTAAAAATAAATATCTTATTCTTATGGGACAGGTAGAGCAGACAATCTTTAGACCCAATCTTTACTTCTACAGTGAAGTGACTTGGGCATTATCTTCTGTGTGACAGGCTATTCTGGTCTTCATGCTTCAATACCTGGTTTAGTCAGATGGATTACTGACCTACAAATTAATGAGTGCAGGCTGGAATCCCATGGGTTGACATGGCTTGTGTGTGTCAGTTTTAATATTGCATATTCAGCCTGGAGCAATGGATCATCCAATTACAAACACATTCTGAGTGTTGAGGCCTTTAAATGAACCACAAAGTATGAATTAATTGGTGACAAACCAAAAGCCAGAACTTGGCTTAATTTTTGCCAATACAAATTTAAAGCTGCTTTCTCTCACCCTCTCACTCTCTTGCCCTCCCCAACCCCTCACACACACTCTATGGTAAGAACTATTTTACCCACAAAATAACAAGGTACTCTGTTCTATAGCTGTTGAAAAAGATATAATTTACCCTGTGAAATTCCTATTATCATCAGTTGTTTCCTTGAGTAGCTCTCAATTCATGCTCGGTGGACCATTAGTGATCTGTGAAGCATGTCCAAGTGACCCAGAAAGCTAAACGTATCACTGAATCCTGTTGGACACAGATCTTTTAGCTCAGGACGTTTTTGTTTAAGGTCTTTTTTAGTCCAAATATTCCTTGCAACCTATACAGGCTTATAGGCTGCAGTAAACAGAATTGGAATTTAAAAAGCAGATCCAGGTGTTTGTTGCTAATTACGGCAACAGCAGAAGCCAGAGCTCTCTCATGTCATTGTTTACATGGTAACAGTTCTGCAGAAGAACATAGGCATTTCTCCTATTGACAACAAGCAGCTTTATTACTCTCACTTTCCCTTCCCCTCCCCCAATGTGCTCTCTCATACACATACAAATATTTCATTCTTTTATTGACCAACTCTCTAGGAAGAGCTCTTTACTGGAGACAGACAAATCTTACCTGTTCTGTTGATACAAAATTTACATGAAATTAAGAAGCTAATGCTACACTTTCTGTAAAGACGGCACTCATTGGGTGCGTCTACACAAGATGCTTTACCTTGCAGTAGATTAATCTACACCATCTACACATGCACACATTTACTGAGCAGTAAATTAATCTACTGCAGTTAGTTACTACCTGAAAATACAGGTAGTAAACTAACTGCTCAGTAGATACTGTACAGTAGTGCATGCGTAGATGCTGGCTGCGAGCAAATTTTCTCCCAGTCATCCCTTACGCTAGGGGGATACAGGGGACAGGGAACAGGGAACTCTCCCAGTCCTGGCATTACTCAGCTCCCAGCTTCCCTGGGAGCCAAGCAGCTCTGGGATTGGGTAGCTCTTTGCTCCCCTCCATCCCAGTGCTGCTCAGCTCCTGGCTCCCCACAAGAGCCAGGAGCTGTTCAGCACCAGGACTTGGGAGCTCCCTGCTTCCCCACCCAGCCCAGAGTTGGCCAGGAGCTGTCCTGTTTTGGGACAGGCCCCAGCCAGCATACCACTCAGGACTGTGCACTGTGCCTACTTTGAATTAATAGCATGTGTAGACATGCCCACTGTGGAGCTTGGTTGCATAAGGCTGAGATTCTAGGTATGTCTATGTTGCACACTGTGGCACAGAATAGAGTTAGCTGCTTGTTTAGGGTTAGCTTGGGTGCCAGAGCTGTCTAGTCACAGAATCACAAAACTGTGCTACTAATATAGCTATATTGCCTGAGCATTCAGACTAATTTATGTAAGTCTCTGAAGCCAAAAGATGTATTATAATTAACCCTTGCTGAATATTTGGCTGAGATCCAGCACCCTGCAAAGGGGGCTGAGTGTCACAATGCTATGGTGTCCTTTTCCCTTCTTTAGGAACTTTGAGGGAACTTGGCAGTGAAAACAGAACATGATGCTGCAGGATATCTTGTCGTTCTCTGTGGCATCATCCCATGCTACTTCCAGAATTTCTATTTGGAAAACTGTATGAAAGGTATAACTGGGCCCTCTGCAAGGGCTGATGTAGCATTATAAGAACTGAAGCTATCACAGTCGTTTCCAGGGGAGCGCTTTCTAGAGACCCTTGCTTAGATTGTCTGTCTCTTCAAGTTGTCCTTGAGGCCAGGCTAGGCATGATTAGATCTAGAGCGGGGTAAGCCCCTGGCTCCTTTGGACTCCAGACTCCAAGAACCTGGACCCTCCCTGGTTACCTGTGGCCCTCCAGCTACCTTCCAGTACAGCTTGTGGGAGAAAGACTTTACCTCTTCAAGCAGGAAAGCAGTACATGCCAAAGCAGTGCCAAGCAGTAACTTGCCTTCATTAGGCAGCTACAGTACAGCAAGCAAAATCTTTGCCCTCTCCCAATGGGTTACGCACTCCCACTCTTCCCATTTCAGTCCACACAACCTCTGAGAACCCCAAAATTAGCTAGGCTCTTCTCTTCCTTGCCTATCTCCCTGCCCTACACTTGTTTTCAGGCCCTTTTCTCCATTGTTCTTTTTATTCCAGTCTCCAAGTAAAGAGCCAACTTCTCAGGAGAATACAAGTTAGGCTTGCCCCTTATAGACTAAGTTGGAGATGTATAGCATAAGCTTTCATAAGTCTGAGCTCATTTAATCAGATGCTTACATCATCCGATTGACTGGAGTCCACTTGACAGGCCAACAAAATGTATTCAGCTCTTTGATGCCGGAGGTGACAGCTCCAGGCCCTAGTATGGACCTTGTTAAAGCTTACCCTTGTTAATCCTTTCCCACTGTACAAACAAGGCACGGAAACCAGGGCATGCAACATTATTGTAACATGAAGATATATAAACCTGAAATATTACAACAAAACCAGAGTCTGTCACAGCAGCTATGGACAGCACTGCACCTGATGGAGTCATACTGCTAAAGAGGAGAACATTCACCTGTTGGGCTCCTTTGTTTCTTCAATTTTTTTCTCCATAAGTCCATCAAAGGCAGGGACTTGGAAAACTCCCTATTTCTCATTCTGTACCCCTAATGACACCTTGCCTCTGGAGTGATTATTTAGAAATTCAGTAAGGTGACTGTCCCGTTCACACAGGTGTCTCTGGAAAAGGGATGCTATTGATTCTACTTCTCTTCTCTGTTGAATATTCTACAGAAAAAAAAATATTCAGATAGACCTAAGAAGCACATCAATATTAAATTAAGTCACATTTTTATTAAATGTTGCATTTGTGTACACTTTGAATTGAGCTGTGTGGAACAGTTTGAACTCTAATGCCATTTGGATTTCTTCAATATGTTTCAGTTAATGAAAAAGCTGTACGGCCCTCTAGTGGTCAAAATAGCACTTCTAAATTTCAATAACCAAAACAGAATGCCAAATGCATAAAAATTTGATATCCCAGGAGGGTATTGAGAGAGGCATGCAAGTCTGAATCTTACATTAGTTTCTATTAACTTTTGTTACATAGAAGTGGCAGAGTAGTAAACTGCAACCACCTTACTAAGGCAAACATCTGACCCAAAAACAACTTAAGTGTAAAACAGCCAAGTAGCAAAAATGAACATTTAATCAGATAAAGGGTTTAATTAGAAAAAAATTTACTTAAGGTGTTTATACACTTGTTCTGGGAGGGGAGGGGTGGTGCTTTAATTAGAGTGTCTATGAGGGCTGCTGTATTTAAAGTGCTTGATCATCATGTGTATCAGTGTCCCCATGCTGAAAAATGGTTGTGGGGGCACTTTAATTAAAGCTCATTGAATGAGCTTTAGTTGAAGTGCCCTCACTGCCATTTTTCAGTTTGGGGATGCTGATACATGTGAAGCTGGAGTCTGCTGGAGCATAGTAATTGCCACACTCCAGCAGACTCAATTAATCCAGTCTGCTCCAATGTATTGTAATTATAGCACATTGGAGCCACCTCTCTGCACGTGCCCTTAGAGCTAGATTTTATTGCATCTATTTAGGCGCATAAGTGTCGAATGTTATCTCATTCCACTTATCAGGAACGTCTGTTACTCAAACACCATGGCTTCAGATTCTTCATTAATTTTTACAAAAAGCACACCACACTTTTTTTTTTTTTTTTTTGCGCAGCTGACCTGATACTCATCTAAAGCTCTCCTTTGTGGTATTTCTTTCTAGATCCCCTCAGATGACCTACAAAAAGGCTATCTTTCCTCTCCTTGAAGACCTTATTTTCTGAATCTGTACAGGTTTTAGTCTCTATCCACAGAACATCCTTTGATTCAACAACGTTGCTGTCAGAATCAAGACTAAGTGGGTGCCTCCAGACATGCACAAACGTGTGGTATGCAGCACTGCATACCCATCTGTACTGCCACAAACCATAAGCACCACACATGCAGGCATTTGTCATGCTGCTAATTTTCAGCACAGTGGCTTTCTTTTGACACCGGGGAAAAAAAGTGAAGCAGTACATATGGCGTTGGCTTGTGTCGCCAAAACCAGAGCCTGGTCAGCTAGAGCTATGCTCTGGTTGCCAGCCAAGCCCCATGCATTAGGTCGTCACTGCTGGAGCCCCAGGAAGCACCCAGGACCCCTGAGGTGCTGGCCCCAGCCTCCCCTACCCCACCAGGGGCAACTTGTCGTACACCAGAGCACACATGCAAGGAGATTCCTCAGGGACAAGTAACAGTGGCACAATTATGTGCCACTGTTATTTGTCCTGGGGGAAATGCACATGTGTGATTGTTTGGAAGTGTCCAGTAGGTACAGACTAAGTAGATCGGGGTGGGCAAAATGTGGCCCGCCAGGTCATTCTATCCAGCCCATGGGGACCCAAAAATTGTAGAAAATTAATATTAATCTGCCCTGGGCTGCCCGTCATGCGACCCTCGATGACTTGCCAAAACTCAGGAAGCGGCCCTCTGCCCAAAATAATTGCCCACCCCTGAAGTAGACACATGAGTGTTCAAAGTGCAAGTTGGTCCCATTTCTGGCTTAGAGGTTGAACAGTCAATAACCAAACCACAAAGCAGCATTCAGGGTCACAAAACAAACAATTCCTTACTACTCTCTCCTTCCTTTTCCTGGTCCTTTCAAAGCACTATTCTGTCTCCTGAAATGCTTCTGCTCTTTGGGTTTTCCACTGAAATTCAGGGTTCTTCT
>NW_005841848.1:5818390-5823385 GCF_000455745.1 Alligator sinensis | reverse complement strand
CCCTAGCTACTTGGATCTACACAGCTAGGAGCCTCCTCAACTTCCTAGACTTCTACATGTCCAGCTGACCTTCTGACACCTCAGCTATCCTCTCCTTTACCTTCAGCATCACTCAGCAACTCCAGGACAGTCTGGGCCTTGTTCTTTTGAGGCACTTAAGTGGAGCAGAGATAACTCTGCCAAATTTCTTCTGAGCCCTTAACTGTCTCTCGGGCCCCTTTACAGATGCAGGTAAAGGTGCAATAGGATCTAATGCACAATCCACACATCACACCTCCTGCTAATCCACATGTGCATGACAGGAGTTGCGAGTGTGGGATTGCATATTCAATCCCACTGTGCCTTACTGCCAGTGCAGGGGGAGCTGAGGGGCTCTCAGCCAAGGTTCCCTCTAAGGTGTGCACGTGCACAGCTGCGCACAACTAAAAGTGTGGCTGCACACAGTCTTTTCAAGGCTGCACTCCAGGAGAGGCTGGGGCAGGAGACTGGCATGGGCTCCCCAGCTCTGGGGAAGTGCTCCGCTCCCCTCCATCAGACCTGGGGAGTGGAGCACTTCCCCAGAGCCAGCAGAGCCTGTGCCAGCCTCCTGCCCCAGCCTCATTCCTGCCTTGCCTCACCTCGAGGAAGAGCCATTGCCTGCTCCAGTGAGGCTCCGCCAGGTCTGGGACACTGCTCTGCTCCCCCGCATCACCTCAGGGAGTGAGGAGGCACATGGTGTCAGGGCCAGGGAGCAGAGCAGCGTTCTGGAGCTGGCGGAGCCTCACTGGGGCAGGCTCCTCCCCAAGGTGAGGCAAGGAAGGGATGGAGGTTGGGGTGGGTGGCTGGTGCAGGCTCTGCCAGCTCTGGAGAAGTCCTCGACTCCCCAGGTCTGATGCAGGGTAATGGAGCACTTCCCTGGAGCCGGGGAGCCTGTGCCAGTCTCCAGCTCACTCCAGCCCCTGGCCGCCAGCTCCAGCCCCTGGCCTCCAGCTCCCGGGCCCTGGCCTCCAGCCTCCACCCAATGGCTCCAGCCCCTGGCCCCCGACCCCAGGCTCCAGCATCCGGCCCCAGCTCCCTTCAGTAAGTGTCCCATGCCGGACCGCGGCGACGTGCTCACGAACCACTGCTCCTTAGACGGAACTTTGCTCTCAGCCACAGGAGCACCTCAGCTGCTGCTGTCTCCCAGTCATAGGGGTGCATTAAGCCCCTGGAGCTGGGAGAGTGCAGTTTCCATGGTCTCCCAGCCTTGGGAGTGCATGAAACTTCTGGGGCAGGGAGACTGCAGCTGCAGCACCCTTAGGCTGGGAGATTGCAGCAGCTGCACTCTCCCAGCCTTGGGGGGTTTCACACACCCCCAGAGCTGGGAGATCAGAGCCATACCCTGAGGTTGTGGGGACCCAGCATCTGCAGCACTCTGGGTCCTGGTAGCTGTGGAGTGTTGCGGGGACCCAGAGTCAACAGCTGCTGGGTCTGACAGTCCTCTCAATTGCAGCACTCCCAGTCCTGGCCGGACCTAATGCACCCCTGGTGCTGGGAGCCCTCTCACTTGACGGGACTCCCAGCCATAGAGGAGACTCTGCTGCATGTGCAAATTAAAGCTGGAGAGCAACCAGCTATAAAAGTTAGTGCATATTTTTGAGGTCTAACTTCATAGCTGGTTGGAGCTTTTTTATGGCGATAGCTCCTTTGCATGTGTGGCTGGTCTCAAGGTAATTGTGCAATTAACCAGTTAATTGCATGCTACTTGTCATGTGTAGAGGGAGCATTAATTTCTTACCCACAAAAAGCACTAGCCCTCTGCTGAGAAGTTCCAGTGCCCTTAGCAAAAGGGCTGTTCTCAGGTCCCACTGAGGGAAGGATTTTACTAAGACTTTTGTAAATGGATTCTATACAATTCTGGTTTTCTATTTGGTCAATTGGTATCTCTGGAGGAGCAAACATTAGATGGATCTTCTTGTCCTCATTGCCCATGCCTGTCCTGTACTCTTCCTACCAGGGTAAGTTTCTTTTTTAATCAACTTGAAGGATGCCTAACTTGCATGTCCTAATTTCCCACTGTCATTGGTGGTTTCTCTGCCTCGCCCTAAGGCGTTTTCCCTTTCAGTTAATTCCTTTTGCCTTCACACACTTTCATGTCTCAGTAGACCTTCACAGTGGTATTGAAAGCCATCGTGTTATCTATCACAGGATAAATCTAGATACATTGAATAACATTATCATACAGGTTTCCTCAGTCTTAGCTGACACAGGTGATTACTTTTATCTGTCTTTCCACACTTTTCTGTAGAATTTCTCAGTCTGAAGAGTTACTATGTCCCCTGCTCATATGCATTTAGCCACCTTGAACAGAATTAATCGTGTACGCAGCTCTTCATTTCACCAGGCATGTGAGACCCTCTCCCTTCCATGTACATAGAAAGCTGTTCTCCTAAACCAAGTTTTTGTCTATGTTGATCTAGTACTTTGGGCCTTGTTTCTAGTGTTCCTTCAGATTTTTAAAGGAAAATTCAGATAGCCCTTGGTCCCTTCATCTTCCTCCTAAGGGCCCCAAGTCTCCGCAGACTTCAACAAGTCTCTCTTTCCAATTATCTGAGATTACTTTTTCAGGGGGATACTGGATTCCAGCTAAATTGAGTCTTAAAATCTAATTCATAGACTATTAACTCTTCTCTTTCAAATACTGTTGGTTCTTTACCATAGAGATATCCTAATTCAATCTTGCTGTCAACAGGAATAGATGCAGGAGAACAAAAGAAAAAATACTCTTGGTAGAGTTCCTTGGAGTAGCATCAACTTTTCCCCCTGGAAGACATCTTTCCAGGGATAAGCATCAGATTCAGAATTCCTCATTAGATTGCCCCACAAATTGGGCAGCATCATTACACTGGCTGTTCTTCCCCAGGGCAAGCTCCACTTTCAAGCCCAAAGCTTTGTGTATCTGGACATGATTGTGCAACCTTGTAGTTGGTTTCACTCCTCTTCTTCTATGTTCAACATATGAAATAAGGTCATGGAGGCAAAAGCAGAGATTGTACAATCTGCCACTGATCTGCTTGGATATACTAGCTTTCTGAGGTGACGAGTCTATCAGTAGGTCATCTTTGGAAACTCCACCATCTCCCAGACCTCTTCTCTTGGCCTGAACAAATTATTTGGGGAAACAGCACTGGCTGAGTGGAAATAGCTCTCAAAAGAGAGGTTGGTTATCCCTGGCCGTGGTGAGAAGCTATCCACTATCATGTCTTAGTTTTTGATTTGGAAGCTGTATGAAGAGGAATACAGACCCCCTTTCATCCTTCCTCAGTTTCTCAGAGAATACATCAGGGCCCAAGTCTATGCTTGAGTCCCATTTTGTTTTTATTTTAGTGGTAAGGTAAGACATTTTCATCTTTCTCACCACAGACCATGATGCCACCTAACACTTATTTCTTTAGTGTTAAAATGCTTTGCCTGGAAACCAGAGAGGACTGGATTCCTATAAAGTTGGTTGACAGATAGAATAGTGTCACAGAACTGGAAGGGACCTGTACCAACATCAAGTCCAGTCCCCTGCCATGGGGTAGTATTGAGCTCAGATGAGCTCGGCAAGGTGCCTGTCCAGCCTCGTCTTGAACACCTCCAAGGTGACTGCACCACCTCTGCTGGGAGCAGAGAGTGGTCCAAGTAGCACAAAGATCTTGTGTTACTTTGCTACTTGTACACAGAAGTAAAAAAAAGAACCTATCTTGAGTACTGCTTCCCAAGATGGAAGGTGGAAGAGGCAACTACAACATCAGGAAATGTTTCTAAGTAATTTGCCCTTATTTCCTATGAACTTACTAAAACATGACAGAAATTAAAACACTGAAACAAGAGAAAGGCTAACAATTTAAGGAAAGAGAAACACATGGTAGCTGTCTTTATACAAGCAACTACATTTCTGGGAGTACCAAAAAAAGAACATAAGCATGCTCCCTAAAAAGTGGTCATCTCATACAGAAAACAATTGAGAGATTCAGAGGTTTTTCAAAGAATTACATTTAAATCAAAATAGGAACAGCTGCATTTAGTGGCCATATTCTCCCTTACAAATATCCTGATTGCTGATGAAAACAACAGATTCTGCCTCCCCTTTACAGAAAAAGAGGCATGAATATTGTCACGGCGGGGTCTGTCAGGAGGGCCGTGATCTCCTTAAGGCCCTCTCTTCCGCGCCAATTCGGCCCAAGGGCACCCTCAATTCTCGCCCGCCACGTCTTTGCTGTTGAATAAGGTTGGGAGGCTGCCTTACGACTCCCTGGGCATGGATAGCCGGGACCTCTGTCCCCGTATGTTCTCGGACCCCCTGGGGGTCTCCCGGTATAATGGGTGCTCCTCAGGCACCCTAGCCTTATGGGCTACGCGTGGCTCCTACCACCCCTAATACCACGCCCCAAGCCTCGCTGATGGGAAAGATGTTGTCTGGTCAAAATACACGCCCACTCTTGGGCCTTCTCTACAATAGGGCAATCCCCTCGGGGACGTCCTCTTGGTCCCCCGGTCCTCTAGGCTCACCACACTAATACCCTCTCTGGTACGGGCTCACCGCGCTGCTATCCCCTTGTCGGGGGACAACCGCAGCACCTTGCCCTTCTCCTGGGGCTCTGTGCCACTAACCCCTTCCGTCGGGGTCCACCGCGGCACCCTGACCCGTCCTGGGTTTCCCCTACAGTGCAGGCCTATTACCGGGTTCGCCACGCCCGTTCTGGGTTTCTTAAATATCGCCCTGCTTGGGCTCCTCAATATTGCCCCTATCGGGCTCAGTATGGCCCCTCTCAGACTCGTCAGTAATCGCCCCTCTTAGGGCTGGGGTCTATGCACCCCGCAAGTGACACCCTTGCTGGCGTCCGCCGGGCCCATCCTGGGCTCCCCAATATGGCGCTCCCCGTCTTCGGGGCTCACCGTGCCCACCTTGGACTTCACAATAGACCAATACGGTGCTCCCCCTCTTTGGGGCTCGCCGTGCCCACCTCGGGCTTCTCAATAGACCAATATGGC
>NW_005841848.1:5799008-5818211 GCF_000455745.1 Alligator sinensis | reverse complement strand
CTCTTCTGGGGCTCGTCATGCCCCCTCTGGGGCATCTCATAGCTGCCCCTCTCTGGGGCTGGGGTCTACATACCCCACATACAACCCGGGGTCTGTTCCCCGCCCGCAAGCCACTGGTTGCGTTCAGGGGCCCCACACCTCTGGGGTCCCTATGAGGTTCAGCCGCTCTTCTCTGAGCTTAGCTGACCCCACAACTCTGCCCTGCAACTCTCAGGGCCTAGTGCGCCCTCAGTGGTGCCGGGGGCCCCACTTTACCGTGAGCCCCCGCTATGAGGCCCCCTCCAACCCCTACAGCCTCACCCAAACCTCCGGTATAATATGTAAGCCAAACATAAACTAGAGCCTCCTGGCTGTAACACAAACATAAAGCCTCCTGGCTAAACCATAGTGCCCAATCCTCTCAGGGCTATAGTAAGCTGTACTTGCAAGTCAGGCTTCTTCCCATAGCTTGGCTGAGGGAGCTCCTGCCTCTCCGGCTGCTGGCAGGGAACTGCCAGCCTAGCCTCAGCCCTGGGCTTTATAAGGGCCAGGCCCTGCCTCCTACAGGCAGCTGGCTCTCCTTAGTTGCCCAGGCAACCTGCAGCTGGGCTCGTTACCCTGGCAACACTCAGCTGGGCTTGTTATGACCTGCCAGGGCTCTGTCTCTCTCCCTGGCAGTTTCTCCTCTCTAGGAGCAGAGCATCGAGGTACTCTGCGACAAATATGTATTCATGAATTCTGTCTTGTAGGTGCCAGAACAATGATAATGTAGATATGCTGAAGTCTGACTTGGGGGACTGGTAAAATGGCTTATGGCTCAATAGCAGAATAATTCTTTCAAATTACCCTGAACAAATATCAAATTAAGGGTAGTTATTTCCTGTGGCACTTGTATCTCATGAAATCCCTAGCTGGATCTCCTTTCTCTATAACAACTGAATTTGCACTAGGCAGTCACCTGTCTAACCTCTTTCCATCCAAATTCAAACTAGATCAGATATGATAGTTATTTCATGGAATTTGTCCATTATTCTACTCAAAACTGATTGGCTTTCAGTAGTCAACAAGACTTGTTGAGTGTTTGTCTCTTTTAGAAAACAGGTAATTTCTTTAGGAATCTAATTATGGATGAAGAAGCCTACCTTCAGGCTCTTAATTTGGAAAATACCGTCCCATGTAATTGAGAATTGTGCTTCTTTTTGGAGGGGGGAGGATGCAGGAAAGTGATAGAAAGTTGGATGATCTTACCTTTTGCACCATGTCCTCAGTTTTGACTAAATAATGCATCCATAGAGAGAAAGCAGTAAAAAAAAAATTGATTACAGTAAGACTGGATCAGTCCTTGATTCACACTTTTTAGTTACATAAAGAACAATGTGACAATGCTCTAGTTTGCCATTCATTCTGACATGAAGGTGCCCAGTTTTTCAGTTTGAACGTTCTTAATTGTGTAGTAAATCATGTTAAATTTAACTACTGTTGTAAACAGACCAAACATCAATGAAATTTTAAAACCACATTTATTTTTAATACAAAATATGTTGCACTATTACAGAAGTAAGCCTGTGTGTGTACCCTCACATGCAAAGATAATTCAGCATCTACAATTGAAGAGTAAAATTATATTTCTCTGTTACCAATGCCAATTGGCAAACATTATTAAGAAACTTTTCTCTTTGTGCTTTATAAAGAGTGTTGTAGAGCTCTTTTTGTTTTGTTGTTTGCATTTGTATTAGGAAATGGATCTGTGGAAAGTTTAATGGTGCTTGTATGGCCAACTTCCATTTGTGATTATCTCAATTGTGCTTTACCTACAGTACATACATAAAAGCTGCAAGGTGTGCTATGGTTTAATGTAATGCACTGGCACAAGCTCTGAAAGTATTATCTAGAAATCTGCAGTTAGTAAGTGGAACAGTTCACTATTTCATTTTCACAGCAAAAAATATATGTATTAAAGTAGATGCTTTAAAATACCATGCACTCCATTGGCTACAGTACTTCTTACACAGTACAACATAAGCTTTTTTTGTTTGTTTTATTTGTTTGTAACACCTAGAAGCATATAGCATCTACATTTTCAGTGTATTTACAAATTCAACAAAATATCTACATATAAAAAGCTTACTTAAAATTAAACTTGATGCAAGTTATGAAAAACCAATTTATTGGCAAATGAAACTGAGCATTCCTTCAACCATAGGTTGTTATAAAATTTCATATTTGGAGGTAAATCATTTGATTGATATAGTGTGAGAGAGAATCATTTTGTAACTGATAGCTGTAATACTTTACCACTAAACCTTGTTAGCACTTGTCAGATTCCTTGATTCTGTAGTTCTGAGTGGTAATCCATACATTGCTTCACATTGTAGATAATTTCCAAACTGCTACACTGGTGAAGCAGTGAGTTGGAGCGGAATGTGCTGTTCCTGGCATGGTACTTTTTAACAATTTATAAGAAAGTCGCATGGATTGCTGCATTAGTAAAGCATCTGAATTCAGCATTTCTGTATAAACTGTGTAAGGCCATGAAAGCATGTTGTGCTCTAAGTGTCTACAAAGCTGTTATTTTATCTTCAAAGAAAAAAACAATAAGATCATGCTGTGATTTGTGACATAAGAAAAAAAAAACCTTCCATTTTCAGCACAACAGTTTCATAAAATCTCTGCTTTTTACCAAGTTACTTTGTTTGGCAATGATAGTTCACTAATCACAGTTTACTGCACCAACTTCTTTAGTAGTACAGTGCATTATGGAATGCATATTGTATAAAGGCACTGAATGTATTTTGCCCTGTGTTTTTGGAATATTTTCTCTCATTTTAAAGTTTCACTTCAGTGACTGTACAAATTCCAAAATGCATTGCAATGCATAATGTTTTATGCCCTAAAATCAATCCAACATATATATGATGTAAAAATAGAACACTGTACTGCTGTAATACTTGATAGATTAAAAGCTATAAAGTAATAGGAGCAAAGAGCAGAAAACAGGGTCTCATTAAGCATCAGCAAATGCAAGTGTCATACTTAAATCATTTAGCAATTATATACTGTACATACTGTTCCTAACTGTCTTGCAAAAAGACATATGATATCTAGACATTAAGTCACCAATTTCACGACAATGTCCACAAAGACATTGAAGTTCTATATAATACTACTATAACACTCTGACAATGAAAACGGAATTTATATGCAGGGATTCAGCTGAGGACTGCATAACAAAGTATCAAACCATGTTTTGATAGCATACACAGGTTTATCTGTGAAATGGGTGGTATTTTTTCATGCATCATACTGTAATTTTAATAGGAAAGAACATTCTGTTGATGTTATATTACTTTTTGTGTGTGTCAATTCCTTTAAAAAAGTAAAAATACTCACGGTCTGAATAAAGTTTAAGTTTTTCACTTTGATACATAATAGCATATTGTTATACTGGACAACTGTATTGACCTACATGTTCTCATAGCATAAACATCTTGTAGTGAGGAGCTTGTTTACCTTCATGTTCATGTATGAGGAGGATGTACAAGTGTTTTAAATGTAATGGAAGATACTGTAGTAAGGGAATTGAGTTCTTTGATTAAACAAATGAATTCATGGCATTGACAGGAGAAGGAGCCTCAGAACTTTCATTTCCTTCTGCAGGTTCTTTCTCTTTTTTACCACTGTATTGTCCAATAAATGAGCCATCTTCATTGAACTGACCATTTACACCTTCTCCATAGTCAACTAAACTATCATCACTGTCTTCCTTTTTCACAGTCCTGTCTGAAGGTGTCCGGCTTCCTTTTTTTAGAGGCTTATGGTCCTCTGCATCACTGAAAATAAAAGGGAAACGAAAATAATTAATAGACACATATTTTATAAAAGCAAAACAACCACGCATGCAGATTTTTCAAAAACATATATGCAGCCCTACAATCCCCTTAGGAAACCCAATCAAACTGTAGGGGCAAATTAATCTGATGTAACTGACATGACTATATGGTGCAGTAATGGTTTAAACAGAGGATGTCTTCAGTAGAGGAAGTGTTTTTTTCCATCGTGCATGGCTTTTCATGATAAGCTTTGTGCTGCTAATTTGGACACAATTTAGAGAGAAGTGCAAGCATTAAAAAGGGGGGTTGTAAAGTTATAAATAAAAACAAATTCTTTGTTCTTCAAAAAGAAGCTTATGGTGTACTGTGAAGTTAATCTGTTAAACTTCTTAATTCTTTATTGCTTGAATATGAATGAAGCATGAATTTAGTTCAATGAAACAGACTGTTCTTTTCACTAGTAAAAAAGAAAAAAAATGCGTATGTGCTGCATTTCGAATCTTTTGTTATATTGTGCAGGCCAGACTTGCAATTTTCAACCTTACCTTTCAAGAGACCTATATATTCCATTAAAAGGGTGCAGAAGAAACAAATGAAAATAGCCTAAGAAGAAAAGCAGAGTCCATATCCTGATAGTGAACAGTATTTTTAAATATGAGCTTAAGCTTAAAATTGTTAAAACATTCAATATACTCAGTTGAAGAAATGGCTCACCTTAATCTGCTAACACTGGGAAGTTAAGAGCATGCTAGAGAGCTTAGAAATACTTTGCTCACATAATCTAGTATGTGCATGAATACATAAACATGTGCTTTCACAGATTACTGGGTCAACCTGCCTGTTCCACCCTTGACTTTGTAACATAGTGAGGTCTACACTTAATGCAATAGATTTTTCTATGATGTGTTTACATTTGGCTTTCCTTTCTCCTAACTTGACTGGGGGTGACCTTGAAGTAGGATTTCAGTGTGTGGTTTCCCACTCATTAACTATAGATGTTGGCTGTACATTTGGATGCCAGTATCTGATGTACACATATAGGAGAAATACTTGAACCCATATTCATATAGAGTACAGAAAAGGTTGGCAAATGTGTTGATTTTTACTTAAGGACTCCAGACTTATGGGAAAAAAACAAGGAAACTGATGTAGAATATCAGGAAAAAAAAATAACACTGTACAACATTATCATAGACTGGTTTGCTAAAACTGGATATATAGTCAGCTGCACACTTTCTGCTAGCAAATGCTTTACTGCAGTGGTCCCCAACTTTCACTGGCCCGTGGGCTATAATACTGAACAAGTAACATGGGATGCATTATACTTTGCTTTCCCATCAATCTCAATTTACACATTTTTAAATTTCCCATGTCTATAAACAAAGCTTAAGAGCCATAGCTTCAGCTGTTTCCAGTGTCTGTTCTCTATTCTTGTTTAAAGAAATATTTTTGTATAACTATAATACCCAAGAATGTGCTATACAGCATGCACAAGAGTGGTTACATTGATTCTGCATTGTTGATTAAAATCCTAATGAAAAAAGTTTTACCATCAATAGAAATTCATGAAATCATTTTTCTATTAAACAGCTACTTTTTACATTCTCACCTCCTCTGAGTTCTGTAACATCCCAAATGGTTAGATCGTAAGAAAATCTGTTATCTCTAATACATGACCTTTGTTATCATGGTTACATCCATTGTTATACACATACACAGAAGGAGAAAAGAGGTGCAAAACTATATCCTACTTATATTTGGTGGTTACTCAGATGTTCACATCACAAGTTTCATCTTGTTGGCTTTGATTGTGACATAACAGGTTAACAGTTACATGAGTTCTGTTCCAAAATGTGAAGAGTTGGCCTATTCACATAATCAGAATTATAATTGAAGTACGCAGATGCCTAAGGTTAGAGACACTACCGACATCCTGAGTTGTTTCTTGTTGACTCTCTGTGAAGAGGTGTGTTTATGGAAGGGCATTATATTTATCAGGATGAGAAAGGAATGGTACATTTAACTTTATTAAAACTTGTGTGTCCTTGTCAACTAACAATAAGTAGCTATGTTCATTGTTTTCACGTCATTATAATGTACAAGGTGAAAAAGGGAGGGGAAAATGCATTACTTCTGAGTAACACTGTGGGCAGTATTAAACAACATGGCTGCATCATTTTCTAAATGCCAGGCATATATACAAATGCAAGTTACAAATCCAAAGTCAGCAAATCCAACCTCATATCTCCAGGTAAAGCTTTAATTTTGAAGAAATAATGCTATAACTCCTTGCAAAGACATGTGACAAGGAAGATAGAAAAGTTTGAAACGTGGTAAGTTGCAAGTGATCTATAAGGGCTGAGTCAGAGGAACACGCATGTCACAGAAGTATAGTCATGAGTAATCTATGTCTATGCTGCACCTGAACTAGTATAAAGCAGGTCAAAGAATTTCTAAATTTATGTTTCATAAATTCAAAATGAGAACCTACAAAATTTTGGTTGCACATTTAGCATATAATGTTCAAGAACAAAGGGATATCATGAGGAATGACGTTTGCTTCAGTAATGTATAACCAGTCTGTTTCCTTATATTCAGATACATTTATATTTAGAGTATAATAAAACAGAATTTAATTTAACCTTTTGACATGATGCAATACAAAAAACACATTTACAATTACAAAATACCAGGGTTAAACAAAATAAAAATCAATGGTGCACATTATAACACTACAGATATTTCAGAAATACTTATAAAATCAGGGTAATCAATCAGAAAATGCTATATGCTTTTCTGAAGTTCTCAATGAAGTATGCATACTTGGTCATTTGTTTTTCTTGTTACTGAGTCATCACAGTAAAGGATACTTTAAACAAATTTATGCCTGTGTATTTAGTACTGTGTCTAACAGTAAGAAACAATAAGATATGGTGAATAATTTCTGTAGGTATGTTGTCTTATTAAAGTATTGTCCCAGAAGGTATACCTGTCAAGTTGTACAACTATGGGTGTCTGAAACTTAGGCACCTTACTGAGTAGTCCCCACTGATTTCAGGCACTTGGCTTAAACATATAATTATATCTTAACATAAAAAGAATGATAAGTAATACTGAATCCCTCAATTATTGGATACTCATCTATAGTTTCTTTATTGGGTCCTGATTTTTGGAACATGATGAATATGTGCCGTAACTTTCAGCACACAGTTTTGAAAATCTTGGCTAACATTTATATCGTGTCAGCTGCAATATTTTCAAGATTTCACGTAACAAATGCTTTAAAATGCTGTCAAATTGTACCTGTGTTATGTTTTACACAGTGAAACATTAAAGATAATGTTAAATACACCAAGTCAGAGGACCCTATCCAACCTAACAATGGTGAAATAATGACAATTTTCTTTTCAAGAAAAGAGAACAGAAATCATTTGAAAGTTTTGCCCTGTACAGAGTAAGATTATTTTAATTCTTACCCTGAGAAACAGTAAACTCTTACCAAGAATATTACCCAATCTACAGATCCAAATATTTTGTGAGCTATGTTACAGGGAGCTTAAATATTTCTTAGAGACTTAATTTTTTTTTTTTGCTTTATATTTATTTGGGGGATGACAACTGATAATGAGTAATACTGGTGGGATCTCAGAATTTTACACTGTCCAGTCCAGAATGAAGCAAAGGAAATGTTAAGGGAACTATCTAATATTTCATATCCCACTAGAGCACTTTTTAAAATTAAGATTCCATAATCGCAAAATATTTGGATTAAATGAAGAAATTCTGTATGTATTATTCAAAATGTGACTTATAAACAGCAGTTCATTACTTTGGAACATGCAGTAAATAAGATCTATTTTATTACTGTATTAGGAATATCTGCATGTCATACAAGTACTGACCTCATTCCAATTCAAAGAAGAATTTTAACTTATAATTTAGAAAAAGGAACATATATTTATATAATTGTACCCATATTATCTTTTGTTTTTATTTTTTTTTTTAACAAAAAGGTATTTATTATCTAAATAATGAAAGAATACTTACACAGTTGGTTGCATTGTGTCTGTGATTTTTCTATATGCTAGTAAGGATGCAGATTCTACTGTCTGTATAATTAAAAAACAAACAAACACAACTGCAGATTGACACAAGAGTGTACCTGCATGGAGGTGGACACTGGCGTGAGTGCACAGTTACAGCATATGCAAAAATCAAATCTGGGCAAGGGGATTCCCTCCCTTTTTGCACCATAAAAGTACAGAAAGTTCTCCCAATGGTCTGACAGTCATAAAAAGTTGGGTTACCCAGGGTACTTTCCACTCCTCATTTGGGAAGGGAAAGCATAAACAATGTATTTTTGTAATCAACCTGAATTATGACGATGAATTCGTGCTTAGGTGAATACAACATTTTGGAGGAAGGGAGAGAAAGTGAAAAAGAAGGAAGAAATGAAGGAGGAAAAAGAGGGGGATGAAGGAGTAGACAGAGAATGAGGACACATTTTGTGCAGTACTTCTGTATCCCCGGGGGTGCAAAACAGAGAAAGGACCCTGGTGCTCTGGGAAATGAATGAGTTTTCAATGTGTTGCCAAGAAGCATATTGTGGAAAACAGTGGAATTGCTTTATTATAAATGCTGAAGCCCAAAGAGCTGTAGAATATTGGCTTTAGATTATTTAATAATTTTTTGCAAAGAATTTACTGCAAAGCATATCATTAAAGCCAGAAATTCTGACACAGTATCTATGAGGCTTGCTCATATTGATGAAGATGTATTACACTATTTCAAAACACAACCACAACAGATCAAGTGATTGTTTCATTCAATAGTTTTGTTCACTGACGTATACTTACCTGGTGCAATATTTTGTTAAAAAATACTAGTTTATTGGAAAAAATACAGTTGAAATGTAAAACCAGTATTTTGAAATATTTTGCACATGTAGCATGTAGAATTAACATAAATAACATTGAGACAGTAACTACTAGGAACAAAGTTTCAGATGTGAATATGGATGGATTTTGCACTGAGATGATGGTGCTATGCTGTTAAGTCTAAAACCAAATTTTAAATACTAGCTGTTTAGGAACGGCAGTTTGTTAAGAAAGCCTAATACTAATTAAATATCTTGCATGAAATGATATTGCTCATTAATACTGTTATTACAAAATATCAAAACCCTGTTCTTTGTCCTCTTGGTTTCAAGAAACAAATAGCAAACTTGCAGCTTGTGGTTATGTGACAATGAACAACATAACTGCAGTGAATGTAAGAACAGTGGAGGAAAACTGAGTATGTATCCTGAATGCATAAAAAAGCTTCACATGTTCATCACAGCTAAAAAAGCAAGGATTGTTTTACCTGCAAATCTCCTTGTCTCTGTCTATATGCCACTTATTCCTCTCCAGAGATGGGTACATGCAGCAACCAGTCAGAATGCAGAAGACATTTTTGTATTCTTTATTCAGCTCACTAGCCAATTAGTTCCCAGTAGGTTCTTCCATAGTTATGGCCATGTAAAATAACTCAAAATATTGTTAGTAACATCTAGCTGGTAACATGCAACTTCTTTTGCTAATATGATTACTGCTTGCAGTACCACTGATAAGACTGGCTAGGTAAGACAGCCCAGACTATTGGATTTAGGACACAGAAAATGAAATTTGTACAGAACAAATTCCTTTTATTGTACACTCACTTTAACATCCAGGAATGACTGGATAATAACTGGCTATAAGTATCTTAGAAAAAATTACTTGTAATTTTTCCTTCTGCTCATGATCTCTTGTCAAGTTGGCTTGATGTTGAAAGAATAAGAAACGTTTCCCCATATATTTTAAGTGTATAAAACAATTCAGAAGGTGGGGCAGATCTTAGAGATTTTACTACCTTTTAATTCAACTAAATAAAATTATAGATCTCAATGAAGTTCTCAATGAAGTTCTGTCTTGGATTTTGTCCGTATGGTTTTCTTGGCATTTCAACAATCCAGAGCTTTTCCTTTAGTTCAGACAGGAGCAGGAAAAAATGGAAGATTAAATTTTTGTTCAAAATGAAAACAGGATGAAGCATTTGATACCAGGCAAGCAGACACTCTTAGTTCGATCTTGTGGGAAAAAAATCAGAGTAGTTTAAATGAGACACTTTCTAACTCTCTGACTCTTCCAGGTACTAGAAAGGTAAAAAGATATCTAACAGAGAAATCAAATGCAGTGATTCTAAACAAAGGTGACACAGATGTTTAAGGACCAAATTAAGACTCCTAAAAAGAAGCATGGACATCAATGAGAACAAAACAGGGCCACTGCGAAAACTAATTCAGATACAAGATCTCACCGGAAATTACTTGATACTACCACCTAACCTGTAGAGGCTGAAGCTGGAGAAAGGTGAGGCCCATACCTTTAAAAGATCCTCTGGAAAAAAATGAAAATAAAAAAAATACATATCTTCTTATAATACAGAAGAAATAGAGATTGTAAATTTTATATTGACTAATCTCCAGAGTAAAAGAAAATTGTAAATATTATCTAATTATCCCTATGCTCATGGACTGAACCATTTCCAGCAAGTCTCCAGTCATGAATTCTGGGAAGAATACCCTTAATGGGTCAAGATGCTGAGGAAAAGGCAACAAAAGGATATTTCTCTGAAAAATAATGCTGACATGACTGGACTAGCATTATTAGTTTTACATTAAGTCTTATTTTACCTGATATTCCTGAGGACCTTTTACAGAACTGGAATTTGGGGAAAATGCATGGAGAAATCTCTTGTTCCAAGGAACAGAAAGATTTGAAAAACTGTCTGAGCAATCTTGCAAATGTTTTTTTGTCCTGAGTAACAAATAACTTCTCCCAACTGTGAATCAGCATGTCTACTAATACACAAAATTCCTTTTGATTAATGGATATTCTACCTTGGAGAGAAGTTTGGCCCTTCTTGTCTAGTGAATATAGCAGAAAAATTTCAGTACTTTTGTACTGAGATGAGAGGCTCCTTGTATAGTTTTTGAATTTAGATTAATCTAAGAGTCATTTATTTCAGGTATTTCCTGGTCAGCTGCATGTATCTTTGTTAAGATGTCTATCCATAACTTAATGGCCTAGTCTTCTTCCAAGACTGGCCAATTAAAGGAAAATAGACTTTTTGGAGGAACTCATCAGTTTCCCTTTTACTATGCCTAGGGACAGATATTCAAAAACCCAGAGCCTGAATTGATTCAATCTGCAGGTTAGTCTAACCTGACTAGGCTGAATCGGTTTGTACCTGTACAGACATCACCTCTGGACTGAGAAAATGCAGGCACATGCCTGCAGTGGCTCAGCCTAGAAGCTGGGGGGTGCTAGAGCAGCCCTTCCTTCCCTTCCATACTGCTAAGCTGAGGGGGAGGCGTGGCTAGGCCCCAGCAGAACTCTCTGATAAGGACCCCTCCCCCCCCAACTCACTGCTCCTGACCAGTCCAGCAGGGAGTGGATAACAGAACATTTATCAGCCCATCAAGAAAACAAAAGCCTCTCTCATTAGTTCAAACTCTTCTTAAACAACTTTTTCCAAGGAAGTAACAGAGGCACATTACCAGCTACCTGTTGATTAGCTCCAAAATAGCCCTAAGTTGACACTGTCCCGTCTGTCTTTGTCTTGTCTGCCTTACACAGATACCTCTCAGCATTAGCTAGCATACCACATGCTGGCTACAGTCCGGGCTGTAGGAGAGGGGAGGGGGTGAATCCCTGCTTGAGCAGCAAGTGGTGATGGGGAGGTGGGGGTGCAAGGGGAAGCCAGGCAGACGCTGCTGTGCCTGCCATCTCTGCCAGAGATCCACCTAGGGAGCAGAGGGGCAGGGATAGCCCTGCTGGCTGGAGCAGCGAGCCCTGCCCAGTGCTGCAAAGCACCTGGGATGCTGGGGGACTCTGGTTTATGTTAAACCAGGAAGGGGTCTGGGACAGACATTGCATAAATCAGTTTGAGCCAAATCAGCTAAGTCTGATACCACATTCAACCAGGTTTATCTCAAACTGGTTTCAGCCATTTTTAAACTGGTTTATGTGCACTAAACATCTGTTCTGTTATGGGTTTAAACCAGTTTCTGATCACTTAAACTGGTTTATGTAAGGTCTGTCCCTAGCCTATGTGACAGGTGACAGTCAAGGTATGCTTGCATCTCCAGTCACTATGTACCATTGCCTTCCTGATCTCGGCAAAGGGATAGTTTGACAAACTACTAGGCTAAACCAGTTCATAAAGGCTGCACAGAGTCTGTACCCTCAGATGGGGAAGTGACAACTGACGAGTACTTAACTGAATCAAGTCTAAGACTACATCTGTGCTAGGTTCTAGGAAGTCTAGAACGTGAATGTGACACCCAAACCTCTTAAAGCTGATTTCTGTGACTTCACTGAAGCTATTAACTGATAAAAGAATTATTTGTACCTTGTTTGAAACTGCCTGTTCTCTAACTACAAGATTATACTTTCTTAAAATCACTTCCACCATGACCCTGGAGAATAACATGAGAGAATCTGAAACAGTGGAAGTGGATGATACTGAAAATGCTGTTGAATTAAAATGTAAGTACTGAGATACAAGTATAATGTGCATAAATAAGGATTCTATGAATTTACTGTGTATACTTCCTGATGACCGTTAGGGACGATTCAACATTATTATTTTTCTTTTTTACAAACTGACTGGGCCACCTGAAATTCAGAATTAATTCTAGAGGCAGTCACCCAGATTCCTTTCTTCACTAAGGCTTAATATCGCAGCCTGAATTCATAAAAACTAAGACAGAGTTGATGATGTTTTCTGCTTTTTTCTCTGGAGAAGAAATTCAGTAAGAACAAAAGATTTTTCTACAGATTCTGGCCTCAAACCTATTCAGACTATTAAATGATATATGCAGCCATTAGTATCAGAGTCCATTTGATGAGCATTTAAAAGAATTCCATCCATGCTGGTTCCTGAAACACTGAGAAACAGCATTATATAGTCAGAAAATTCCTCTTGGTGGATCTGTTGTCTCTTTGAAAATGTGACTCCTTTATGTAGTTCGCAGGAAAGGATCGAGAGCCCCAATAAATTCCTTTTCCCCCTTTATATTTTGGAGGAGAGCGGCAGGTGGTCTGGCATTTGCGAGAATAGAAAAATGAAGAGCTTGCGCAGGATCTTTTCTTTTTCTGACAATGCAGAGAATGCTTTTGCTCTGAGTAACTCTTAAGAGCCTGGACTAAGGGATCACCAAATAACATGCCTCCTTTGTATGGCAAAGATAACAGTTGGCACATTAGTTCTAATTCTGAGGACCAGGGGCATAACCAGATGTCCCTCCTGGCTACTGTGAGGCATGCCATATTTTTAACTGTAAGCCTGAGAGAATCCTCAGCTGCGTCATGGATGAAACTAGCAGCAATTCTACAGAGACTGTGTGTTCTCTGCTGGGCTCTGGATTTGCTCCTGGATAGTTCTTTTTCCAGCCAGATTAGTAAGGCTCTGGAAGCATGGATAGAATAGATAGACACTCCAAGTTGGGCTGCAGCTAACTTGAAAGATTTCTTAATTGCTGACTCAACCTTTTTATCAATAGGATCTTTAGGGCTAGTAGTCATGTGAGTAGGTAGAGAGGTTTTGGCATCACCAATGATCACTGCAGAGTCTATTTTGGGTAAAGTCCCCCCCATAAGGAAGCTTTATCCGCTGGAATTGGGTAGAGTTTAGGCAGAACTGTTGGGGCCTCATGTATTGCCTCAGGATTATTCCAAGTTCTACAGACCAGCTTCTCCACCGCTACGTGGATGGGAAGGGCCCTGTCCTCTTCAGAGAGGATAGGTGGTTCTTCTGAATGCTGTTCAGATTTTGGGGGGTTTAGCCTCAGCACTCTCTTAATTTGCTTAAATAAATCATTCTGATTTTCCATGTTAAATTTACATGTGGGCTCTGAGTCCTCCTGTTCCTCCACAGAGGATTCAGGGGAGACTTCCTCATCCTCAGTGGGTGATTCATCTTCAAATGCCCTGTCAACCTTAGACTTCTCCAGATCAGAAACCGCTAGCTCGTTTAAACTGTCCATACCTTCACGCATTAAGATCTGAGATTGGTCCTCAGATGTTTCAGGAAGAACCAGAGCAACTGCTGTGTGTGTGGCTTTGGAATTCTTTACAGGAAAAAGTCCAGCCTGAGCAGAAGAGGTCATTCTGTGCCTGGCCACAGTCAGTGCATCCTTTAAAATGGTAGTAATCTCAGGCAGTATTACAGCTCTCATTAGCGAATTTTTGTCAGATTCAGAGAAATGTGAAGGCCTTACCTTCCTGTGATGGGAACACTGGTTATCTTCTGTGTCTGAGCTGTAGTCTGGAGTTTGGCTAAACCATCGCTGGAATGAGGAAGGTTGTCCTGCCAGAGACCCCTGATCTTGGGCCTGGCTGGACTGTTGTTGGAAGGGAGAATGCTGTCCTGCCTGAGTATCTGAGCCCTCTTCTGACCCCATTATCTGTTGCTGAGAAGCATGATGTCTAGAGTCATCCCTGGATTTCCATTTGTCTGATTTCTTTTTCTCCCAGGAGAGGGAAGTGTAGACAGAACTAACCCTTGAGAGTTCTGAAGACTGCCTAGCCCTTCTCCTGGAGAAGGAGGCCTCTGATCTGGTCCTGGAGGAATGAACTCCTGACCTTCTGGACAAGTTGGATCGCTCAGATTTCACAGACGCTGCTTTGGTAAAGCCAGGGTCTGCTTCAGAAGATTTGACGGTACAGATATAATTTTTTTTCCTTTCTTTGTCCTTTTTCTTTATTGTCCACGTAGACATGGACCTGAAGTGATGAAAAAAGTTCAAAATACTCGAAATTCTTAGAATTTTTTTTTTAAGGAAAAACCTACACCATTTTTCCTCAAAGAAGCACTGCATCACCAACAGTGCTGTGTGAGGTGGCCTGAAACTGGGAACTGATTAGCTGCAGTGATGCTGAGCTGCAAAGAGGGTGCCAAAACATCTTCTGCAATCTGACTGGTTGCTGTAGCTGCCCTGTCTCTAAAGAAAAAGAGGAAAGCCCATCATAGGCTAACGGCACATAAATACATTTTAGAAAGGAGTTTTCGGCATGGTAAATTAACTGCAAAACTCCCTGTGAACAGCTCTGGAAGTTCTCCACGTAATTCTGTATAATCACCACACAAAGGGTTGACAATATATGCATTATGAACAACTTAATAACAAAGCACTTGATGGTTCTGTAAATTAATGCACAAGCCATTTAAATATGGAGACGTACATTTCAGTACAGGTCAGAGATTGAGTGGTCTTTTCTCAGATTTAACCACTGTCCAAATCATGTATCTTGGCACAGTTCTGCATGAATGTCAGTTTTTGCTATAAAATAAAGGTCCAAGCATACAAAGCAGGGGTGCATATCAGAATTTAGGCACGGTGGCTGGGCTATATAGGGAAGTGGTACACTACTCTGTTTTCATTGTACCTGTTTCCACCCAATGCCTTCAGTCTCTCACTTTTATAAGTGGAGTTCAACTAAATTAACCAATGTGCATTTAAAATTAAAAACAAACACATTTAAAAAGGTTTTTTTTGTGCTGAACTGATGAATATAAGAGATTGGAAACTGGTAAAATCCACAGAAATAAACAAATTGCTCTTTGGCATGCAGAATTGTAAAAAATAGCTCATTTCAGATAGATAAAATGTATGTTCCATTTATGCAAAAAGAGCCCAGCAATACAGTGAACACTATTCAAACAAACAGATATTCATGCACTAGAACAGGTTACATACGGAAAATAAAATGCATTTTAATCAGCAATTAACATGGGAATAGAATATAATGAGCATATTACCTCACACACACAAGCTAAAACAAATCTATTTTAATATTAAATCAAAATACGCTTTACAAAATTCTGCTACACCACTCATAATTACTCTAAATGGACTTGTCTAATGAATGTTTTTTGTGTTGTGAGAAGATTCAGCTAAATAATTTTACAATAAAGAAGTAGCTTTAGGATACACTAAAAAATTACAGCTTGTGCTTTGATGCAGCCCACTGTCTTATGCACTCAACTTCCAAAAGGAGCGTTTTTAATTTCATTATATTCCTTCATGTCTTTCTTTTAACTACAGGTACTCCTCACTTAACATCACCCCAATTAACGTTGTTTCATTGTTACATCACCAATCTATTAGAGAACATACTCGTTTAAAGTCGTGCAACGTTCGGTTATAACGTTGTTTAGCCACTGCCTGATAGCAGGTAACTACTGTGCCGTAACTGGATTCACTTAACAGCGTTTCACTTAAAGTTGCATTTTTCAAGAACGTAATGATGACATTAAGGGAGGAGTAGCTGTATTAATGCATTGGATTTTGGTATGGGTAGCCATTTCTTTTGAGAACCTGCTTTCCAGTGAATGAAGCACGTTCCCAATTCTAACAGAAGGCCGGGTACAGGTGCACCTTATAAGCTAACTAAATCAGAGATGCATAAGCTTTAGGTTCACAGAAGTGCATGCACTTCTGACAGTCCAGAAGGTATATCTCTACCCTGCCTTCCACCTGACTTCAGGCTAACACAGCTACCTCCCTCCCTTGTTTCCGATTCAAAGTATTTCTCTGTGTGTTACACAGCTCTTGAAGGATTAAGAGATATGGCAAAAATGCTATCATTTTTCATGTATCTGATGTTTGATAAAATTAAAGCTGGCCCTAAGACTAAAATCTGTATGTAAATATCCTTAGCCCTGGGAGATCAGAATTTGAATCTGGATCCAAATTTTACATCTCTGGAATATATGCTAACAATACTGTAATCCTTCAGTTCATGTTCCATGGTGTTTAAAATTTCTTCTAACAGTTTAGTTAGAGCTACACCTAATTCTGCAAAACATTAACTACAAAGACATTTTCCCCATGACAGAGTAGTGATTTCAAATTGATAAAATGAGTGCCATCTTAAAAAAATTATATAATACTCCTAAATAAGAAGGGACAAGTAGGAAAAGTATGCATCAGTTGCTCACCTGTATTCACCAAATGTTCCATCATCTTCCTTCATAGGCTGAATTTCCGGATCAGCATGTGCATCTTCTTTTTCCTTCACTAAAATATTTGAAATTGGAATTTTTATCACCAAACATTAGGACTAAAATATTTCATGCCCTGATCCTTCAAACTAACCCAGAAGGAAGCAGGAGATTATCAAGACAGGGACACTGTTCGCCTAGTTTTCTTTAATATAAATTACCATTGCTCAACCAAACAAATTAAAAAGCAGGCTTCCAATGAAATTTAAAACTAAGAATAATGTTGGTCTCTGTGTTGTTTCTTTTCTAAAAATCTAAACAAAACCAATACAAGAAAAATCCCCCTAATGTCTCTTAAATTTAACTGTGGTTTTTTCAAATATTTTTAATAAAAATGTGTTCTATTAATACTTCATCTTTATACATATGGGGCCAAATCCTGAATTGTTCACATGTATATATATTCTATATATGTACCTAGTCTCATTGAATGATTTGCTGTGTTAGGGTCTTTGACACAGAAACTTAGGTATCGTTAAAATATAACATATTTCCATAGTACACATTACTCCAAGAAGTTGGGGGTACAGCCAAGTTAGAACTGTATTATGAATCAAAATTGGGAAGAAAAAATATTCTTATGTGTCTTTTTATTTCTGTTTAGATACATATTACTCTGTTTTCCTAATCTAGCAACTATAATTTGCTATAATGTAATTTGCAGTTCTTTTATGTTAGCAATTTTCATACTCAGTTTGTAAGGTTTTAGTTTCTAATTCATTGTTCAAGGCAATGTGACTCATCTCTGATATCTTTAAGCAAAGGCCAGCTCAATATGACATGCTAAAATCAAGCACAGTAATGGTTGAATTCATTTTAAAACAACTGACAAATAAGCTGCCCGACTTTTGGAGATGTTGTGTTACACAGTCAAGGTGCATCATATGTTTGCATGAAAGAAGAGATTTGATTTATCTTGCATATCATTAATAAATCTCATTTAACAGCAGCACTATGACTCAGCCTTCAGGTGTAAGGTAAGCAGCCGTGGCACAGACTGTTATATGCCAATGATGTCTTCAGCATCCAACTGCTTTCTATATTTTTTACTCTAGATGTTTCTTCCCCTCTGCTTATTTGTTGTTCATGGTTTCTTCACATCAGTCTCACTACCTCTTCCATGCTTCCCTCTTCCTTTTCCCTTTTTAAAAAAATCTGTTTAGTTAATTCCCTTTGAAAAAACTCCCTAGTCAATACATTAAAAATATACAAAGAAAGACACAAACGAGATCTTACTGTAACATCTGCAGCCCATGACTTCACTTGTGTGCTTTATACTTGTTCCTTGCCTTTTCCTTTCCTATCTAGCTTTGTGATATACAGTCTCCTACTCCCTTTTGCTATGACAACAGGACCCTGCTCCATTAAACAAAAATGATATTAAGAAAAAGCTTGTCTGGGCAGTGAAGGATTCTTGCATCTGAAATGTCTGAAAGATGTTGTGGTCTCTTTTAAGATCATCTGAGATGCATTAAGCTTGCTCATACTAAATAACCTTGCCTACTTTTAGTCTTATTTTCTTAAACAGAGCGAGGCTTTAGATATGTCTAGAGGCACTCACTTTCTACAGCACCATTTCCAATGTCGAATTGGACTAAGCTAATATTGGAGATATTACAGGCCAGTTGGGATCCCCCCGCCCCCACCATTACTGTCAAAATTAGTGAAACAAACTTTAAATAAATGAATTAAATTCAGAAACACATTAAATAATTTGGACATGTCTCTCATTTTCCAGGTCTCTAGTCTGCCAAATAGAATGGAAATCTCTAATGAGAACAAGGTTTCCCATTAAGCTTAACATTTCTGCTTTCTCTTTTGGCTAGGGGACTTTAAAAGAGAAAAAAAAGCAGCCTTTTGACACTTCTAGTTCCAGCCAGAACCCAGGAATGATAAAATACTGGTACATATGTTTAATTACTAGAGTAAAAGCTTGGCTTCAGTGGGTGTCCAGATGAATGGGTGCATGTGCTTTGCAGCACCTCAAAGGCTTTTGAGTTGCCACAAAATGCATATGGCGCATGTGAATGGGTTCTCCATGCTGCAGCACGGAGGCAAATTTAGATACTGGTAACTCTCAGTATCTAAAAAAAAATGCAGCAAAAAAAAAAGCAAGGTGGTGTACTTGACTGCAATGGGCACCACCCAAAACTGGAGCCTGGCTGGCCAGAGCCACACTATAGCTGCTGGCCAGGCTCCATATACTTGGGTTGCCATTTCTTCAACTACAGAAGGCCCCCAAGACCCCAGGTAAGACTGCTGGGGCCAGCTCAGGTGCTGGCCCCAGCCTCCCTTACACCAC
>NW_005841848.1:5781357-5798827 GCF_000455745.1 Alligator sinensis | reverse complement strand
ATTCCTGCTAGTGGGGATGCACCCACTAAGGCTAACAGGAGTTTTTCTATAGACTTCAAAAGGGACTTAAGCCATGGACAGGTGTTAATTTCTATTTCTGCAAATTTATTGGAAATTTGCAACAGTAGAAATCTTTCCAAGAGAGGAAGTATGCAAGCGTTCCAATCTCACCCTCCCTATTACTCCAGGTAGGACCAAGGAGTTCAGCTGCCACCACTGTTCAGGTCTTGTCCAAAACAGTGTCCCCCTAATCATGGGAAAGATCTGGGGGGCAGGAGTTGCGAGGAGTTGAGTGTGGGGAAATGCCCCTATGCCTTCTCTAGAATGGATTTCCCCTCACTCTGCACAGGCAAAATTGCTGCTCAACTCCTGATCGCAGAGGAGTGTAGTGTACTGGTGTGTATTCTGCAAGAGAAACTCTGAAGTAATTGGGATTACAGAGATGGTGGACTAGTTCACATTACTGGAGTATAGTTATTGATGGGTATGGCTTGTCTAGGGAGGATAGGCAGGGGGAAAAGGAAGAGGTGTTGCCCTGCATATGTTTTGAGGTGCAATATGAAGTGGAAGGTAGGTTTGCTGAATGCCTCTGATAAAGGTCCAAGGGGAGAGCAGCATGGGGGATATCATGGTGGGCATTTGCTATAGGAGGAGTAGGAGGTGGATGTGGCCTTTAAACAACTGATGGAATCTTTCTGATTTCAAGAGCAGGTTCTCACGGGATGCTTTAAATTATCAGGATATCTGCTGGGAGAGAAACACAGCAGTGCATAAGCAATCTAGCAATTCCTGATATGTGTTGCGGATAGGTTTCTGACACAGATGGTAGAGAGGCCACATGGGGGGGGAAGGGGGAGGGATGCTCGTCTCGATTAACTGTTCACAAACAGGAAGGAATTGGTTGAGAATGTGAAGGTGGAAGGCAACTTGGGTGACAGTGACCACAAAATGATAAAGGTCAAGATCCTAAGGGGAGGAAGGCAGGACAGCAGCAGAATAAGGACACTGAATTTTAGAAAAATTGATTTTAACAAACTCAGGGAACTGGTAGGCAGGACCCCCTAAAAGGCAAGTCTGAGGGGAAAAGGAGTCCAAGAGAGCTGGCTGTACTTTAAGGAGGTCCTCAAAAGGGTGCAGGAGCAGACTCTCCTGTTGCAACAGAAGAATGGAAATTGCAACAAGAAACCAACCTGGCTAGACAGAAATCTCTTCAATGAGTTGAAACTCAAAAAAGAATCCTACAAAAATGGAAACTTGATCATAGCACTAGAAAAGAGTATAAGAGTATCACATGGGTAAGCAGGGAGAAAATTAGGAAGGACAAAGCATGATTTGAGTTGAAACTGGTAAGGGGTGTAAAAAGTAATATAAAGGGATTCTACCAGTATGTCAAGAGTAAGAAGAAGGCCAAAGAAACCATAGTTCCCTTACAGACTATAGAAGACAACCTAGCTATGGATTGTGCAGAGAAGACTGAAGTGTTTCATGTCTTTTTTTACTTCAGCTTTCACAGATAGAGGAAGCTACCAGATGACAAGCATGGTAGGTAGCAAATATATGGCAGAAGTCAACAGCCTAGAATGGCAGAACAGGTTGGGGGTTACTTGGATAAGCTAGATGCTTTCTAGTGAGCGGGGTTGGATGGGATGAACCCCTAAAATACTGAAAGATTTAGCTGAGGTAATTTCAGAGCAACTGGCTCTTTAAGAACTCAAAAGTTCAGGCAAGATCCTGGATAACTGGAAAAAAGTAAATCTAGTGCCCATCTTTAAAAAAGGGAAAAAGGAGGGTGCAAGAAATCACAGCTCAGACAGCCTGGCCTGGACACCTGGAAAGATCATGAGACAGGTCCTCAAGGAATCTACTATGAAGCACCTAGAGGAGAACAAGGTGATCAGGAAGAGCAAGCATGGATTCACCAAGAGCAAGTCATGCCTGAAAAACTTGATTTCCTTCTATGATAAGGTGACATGCTCTATGGAGGGGGGAGAGCAATGGATGTGATATACCTTGACTTTAGCAAGGCTTTCAACACTGTCTCCTATAACATCCTCATTAACAAGCTTAGGAAATACAGACTAGATGGAAGTAGTGCAAGGCTCACACAACTGGTTATACCATTGTGTTCAACGAGCAGTCAGAGATGGCTCAATGTGTAGCTGGGAGGGGGGGATCAAGTGGGGTTCCTTAGGGACCTGTCCTGGGTCTGGTATTGTTTAATGTCTCTATTAATATTTTGCATGATGGGATTGAGTGCACACTTAGAAATTTGTGCATGATACCAAGTTGGGTGGAATTGCTGACCTGGATCCAGAATGACCTAAAGAGACTGAAGATATGGACTGCAATCAATCAAACAAAATTCAACAAGTACAAGTGCAAATCCTGCACTTGAGATTGAATAACTGTATACACAACTACAGACTATGGAGTGACTAGTTATACTGCAGTTTTCTGGGGATTACAGTGAACTATAAACTGAATATAAGCCAACAATGTGCCCTTGTTGCAAAAAAGCAAGATTATATTGGGTTGCTTGAACAAGTATGTCTCTTGCAAATCAAGAGAACTGACTCTATTCAGCACTGATGAGGCCTCCTCTAGAGTACTGTGTCAAGGTTTGGGGCTCACACTTAAAAAATATGGACAGATTGGAGCGAGTCCAGTAGTGTGACAAAAATTATTAGAGACCTGGGAAGCATGATTTATGAGAAAGGGCTGAAAGAGCTATGGTTATTCAGTCTGTAGGAGTGAAGACTGGGGGGGGGGGGGGGATTTGATAAGTCTTCATATACCTAAAGGGCGATTATAGAGAGGATGGAGATAAGTTTTTCTCTGGCTGTAGGGGACAGGACAAAGAGCAATGGAGTCAAGCTGCAGCAGATGAAATTCAGGTTGAGGTTGGAGATTAAGAGAAATTGTAGAATCTCCATTCTTGGAAATTTTCAAGAGCAGCTTGAACAGATGGTTTAGTGAGATGGCTGGGATGGTTTAGCAAGATGCTCCTACCTTGAGCAAGGGGCCGAACTAGATGACCTTGTGAGGTTCATTCCAGCCCTACTTTCCTATGATCTTCCAGAGGTCAAGATATTTCTTGTAAAAAGGCATATTTCCTTGTGACAAACTGAATGAACACCTGTACGCTGGCAATTTCTACTGGTAGAGCAGCAATTTTTCTAGTAGAAACATAGCGCCTGTATGTAACCTTAATTTTACCTTGCATACAGTTAAAATTAAAATTAAACTACTAGCGATTTACTTTATCTTCCAGAACTGAAATCTGGGTTTTAAGCATTACCAATTAAACAACTGGAATCATTTTAATTGACACTGAAGCATATCCTACCAGGGTATTTGCCGCCTTTGTTCCTCCTTATGAAGCAAACAATCAGCAAAATCAAGATAAGAAGAGCAACTGCACACATTAGACCGATAAACCATCCTTGAGTAGCAATGTCAACTTGCCGGCTCGCCATGGCTAGAGAATAAATTAAAAAAAAAAATTAGATTCACTGCTGTATTTAACTGCATATTTTGTTATTATTCACATTAATAACATATAATCATATATTTTATTAATGCAGTAACAGTGAATGTTAGTTAGCAATAATGACAGCCAGGGTAGTAATATTGCATGTTGATATTTTCAGCATTTAAAAGTGGCATGTTTCCAACATCATATATTTAAAGCTTACTTTTGAATAACATTTGAAGTTACTGAACTGCAGTTAGTTCTGAAACATATGCATAGCTTACACATGTCCACTACCACCTTCCCAAGACCATCTGATAAAATGGAATTGTCTATTACATTTATACCAACACTTTCATTTTTCATTTGTATTCTAAAAAAAAATTAAAAAGGAAAGCCTCATTAGTTAATGTAAACCAGGTGGCATGAAACAAAGGAACGAGCAGGTTTTCAGGTCCTCAGATTCAGTTTAAACTAGTCAGCATTGGAGCCCCATATAAAGTTTTATTAGGCATTCTCTTCTTTTCCAGCCCAAACCTTAGAATATAATGTATTTTGATTGTGATGCTTTTGCATTTAACTTTTGAAAGACTGAATGGTTCATGATTGGGTCAGCTTTTCCTTGGTTTTATCTCTGACTACCATACAAGCTAGAAGGTGATGTTCAGAACTCACAGAAAATAACAGAGAAAATATCAAGAAGTTTACTGAAGGGTAGTGGTACGTCCAATTTCCTATTCATCTAGGCTGGTGAGCTCAGTGAAGTTTATGACCTATTCTACCATGTGGAAACTTAGACTGATGTTACAACAAGCAACTCTTGAGGGCTTCCATTAAGGAATGAGCTCCCCAAAAGGAGAAAAATCAACTGAGGGAAAAAGGAGGATGTGAATTAATCTGGTTTCAGCCTCTTGCTTCCTCCCATTCTCTACTTCCTGATGTCCTGCTGGCAGGAGTAGGAGATGTTCATACAGAAGGTTCTCCCCCTCCCCCGCCCCCATGCTGAAATCTTAGGGAATTTTCAATTAGAATTCAATTCTTGCACCTCAATTATTCTTCTGCCTCATGTCATAATATAAAACATTTACAATGAGGTGGATTACCCAGGATTTCTACTGAAATCAGTGGGACCTCAGAGGCTGTTTTAGTAGATTAGGGCCAGGTTATGTCTCAAAATTCCCACATGACTCTCCCTTCTTTCTGCTTCTGTGAGGTCATAATGGCATAATCCTCTCTCTTCTTCTGTGAAAGGGGCTTTATTGGTGTGGCTCCTCCCAAAGCAGGAGATGGGGAATATGCAATTATTCTGAGGAAGCAGAGCCAAGGCATCACAGAAATTACCACTCTGCCACTCTCTCACTTTAAAATAAATCCTAGACCAGGTGTGTAGTGGTAGCTGCTAGTGCAGCTCCACCGGATGTCTGGCAGCAAGGGGTAGAAGGTGACATTGAAATTCCTGAGTCAATGTGCAGGCTCAGGCAGCACTGTGCTAAGATATACTAAGCCAGATCTTCTCAAAAGAGAACTCCTTACCCCAGGGTTGCTAACTATCTGCAAATTTATGGATGGACACCCCATAAAAAAACACCCTAAAAGCACCTGTCTATAAAAGTCTGTAAAAATGTCTTGCCCTCCATAAAACAGGGAGCCACTGCAGTTTTAACCTTCACGCCAGGAAAAAAGCTAGAACTGCACTGAAAGACAGACTGAGCAGAGCAGTGCCAGCTGCTGTTAGAGGGGGAGCAAGATACCTGGCATGCATGGAGCTTTTGTCAGAGCTCTGCAGCTCAGTGGAGCCTGCTAGACCTCTCCCCTTCTCTAACAAGGTCTAGCCACTGGCTCTATGCTCATCTCCTGTCTCCAGTAGCCTTGCATCAAAGGAGGGGACAGTGCAGCTAGGGCTGAGCTGCAGGCCAGGAAAGGGAGAGGCAATAGGAAGGGTCTGTGCCAAGACAAGGGTAGCCAGGACAGCAGAGGCCACACTGGGGCAGCAGGATGCAGGGTGTAGTAGGGGGTGTCAGGACATGGGGTAAGTAGGGGACCCCTGTGGCTGCAGTCACATGCGGTTGCCAACCCAAGAATTTTTACTTTTTACTGAAAGTAAAAACATGTCAGTAAACAACTTTCTCTGTCAGTAAAAATGTGCAAACTGTCAGTAAAAATAATTTTTGGGGTTAGCTGCCCAGCCCACCCTCAGCCATAATGCTTTCCATTTAGAAACTAGGGTGTACAGAGCTGGTGCACTGTGTTCTGGTGCAGTGATGCTCTATATACCTAAGGATCTTCATTGCTAACTCAAGAGTAACTATGAAGGCTGGACACATGCCCTGCTGCTCATTCCATCTGGTAATACTGGGGTGATTTTGCATCTACACCCTCTTCTGGTGCTTTTACCTGGCAAGAGTGTGATTTGGTGTGTAGTTTGGTTTGTGCTGTATGGAACTGAATTTTGCAGTCCTCACAGGCTTTGGTAGGACTTCTGTATTCTGATTTTTTGAAAGTTGTTTAATGCCTTACAGGTTTCTAATACATATAAACATAAAACAAGCCCCATTTATTCTGTTTTAAAGAGAAAGGTAAACTTTCAGTATCATAAGCCAACCAAAGAATTTTTGGGTTAAGATTAGAGTGATATTGCTTTTTGCAAACATGCATATATAATGAGGTATTAACATTTTTAACTAGTATTGTAGCAAGGTGCACAGACACATTGAACATTCCAGTGTGAGAAGAAGAGAGTCTGAAACAAAACAATCGTGCATAGACACATGCAAGAGAGATGACAGAGTAAAGATGAAAACTTACTTAGGCAGCTTCTTGTATTCTTTGATATGTAGAATATCTGATAGGAAGGGGTTTCTAAAGTCCAGTATTACTTTAAAAATGGGCACTGTTTATTTTAGATATATTATCTGCTTTAGGCAAAAATATATTTATTCCTGGTGAACACAGAAGCTGCTAATACATGAAAGTCAATGTAATCCACTATACTAGACATACTCAAGAAGATAAAATCATATATTATATAAAGATGCTCTATAGGAATGCTTGCTAGAACAAATATTCATTTTATGGCAGAGGCCTCATTATCTTGGGTTTTTCTTCCATGATAACAATATATTCTAAATGGGTGTCTTGGTTTTCTATCCCACTGTATATCTTCAATATTCACCAACACTGGTCTGGAATTCAAAAACTGACACAGATTTCACGAAGTGATATAGAACTCTTTTTGCAACGATTCTGTTGTACAAATGAAGCGATGAGGCAATTGAAAGCAAGGCTGTGAACCAAAGCTTTCCTTGGTCCATTGTCTACAATATTTCAAGCCTTGGAAGGCTAAACAGAGTCAATACACTTGACCTAATCAAGGGGACACAGTAAGCATCTTGACTATATGATCTATTGACATTTTATTGTTAGGCTGGGTATTTTCTGGGAAAGTTTTGACCATCTTGCTTTCAATGAGTTGCAGTATAATTTTCCTTCTCCACATCCTGCAGGCTACTGGCATTCAATGCATAGTTGCATGCCTGTTTTCTGACATCATCATCCTTCCCTAGCTTAAGGTGACTAATAAAAACCTATTTTGAGTATGTAAATGTTAGCTGGGAATTACTTTTTAAAGCTTTCCTATAGCAACATTATAACACAATGACCACCAACGTACTATAAACACGGAATGAAACAAAAACATTATGATTTCAGAAAGTTGTCAAACTATCATTTTAATTATTTTCTGTTTATCATTATTTTGCATTGCTCAAACAACTGTATATATATTGGAAATCTAGTTCCTTAAATCATAACGTTTAGATAGCAGGTGAGACCAAAGTGACATTGACAGAACAAGTATCTGCAGGCTACAGTGCTTGGAATGGGCAGAAGTGGTTAGCAAATACATACAAAACGAGGCTTTTATCAAGAACATGCTGTGGAGGCAGCACTGCATTCTTTATGACATCAAAATGCTTCTAATAAAGCCCTTTTTTTCTGAGTTAAGTAAACAGGCATCACTCATTCTTTTCTGAAGATGTAAATGCTACACATTTTCTTGCGCTGAAATCTGGCTATTATTTTCCTTTGAAAAAATATGTATGGAAAATTTAAGAGACCAATTGTTTTTCTAAATATGGTAATGTATAGGTTATGTTTAAAAACTCCAGAAAAATGTCAGTTTCATGAAAAAAATGAATTTATACCTAGAAATGTCCTAACAATCATTCACTCCATTGGCACATATTATCCATGCATTTTATGGATTATTAATGTAAATCAGAAACCTAAACTTCTGATACCTCAAATGTTTTAGATTAAGATTTTGGTAACCAAGCTGCTGATATCCACATCATTTTAAAAAAATGTACTCTGTTGTATTTACAGTGCACTATGTTATTCAATTATAGCATCATACATTCTAATTCAATTAAAAACCCACTAGAAGCAAACAAAATATTTAATCCAAAATGCACAGCGCACAGATGACGCATGAATAGTGAGCATTTGGCTCACAAAATAAATGGCACAGAAACGAAGTAAACTATAGGATGAAAACATTCATACTCTGCACAGTAGATAAGCTGGCATGTGTGGGAGAGTTCTTAGCATTAGTTTAGAAAAAGATATGATCAATATGTTTTAGCTATAACATATCCCCATTAGTAGCAATTCAATATTTCAGCACCTGGCATATCACAATTCTTAATGTGAGACAGAACTGGTATGGCATGCCTCACCTGGACCTGTCTCAAATACATCCTCTGAACTCATAAAATCAGACAGACCCTCAGCACCAACCCGGACTTTATATGCTGTTCCTGGTGTTAAACCCTTTAACACAAAGAAGCTCCGAGAACCATTTACAATGTCTTTTTTCCAATCTTCTTTGCCTATAAAAATTTTAGGAAAACAACAAATTGGAATATTTTAATTTACTATCTGTTACTCCAAGTTTATAGACAGAATACTTTCTACATTTTGGATTTGTAGAAGAAAATGACTGCTGTTTCTAAAAGGTAATATAGTTTTAGATAAATAATGATTGCAAATACTATACTGCATGCAACATGAAGAAAAACTGCCTGAATAATGACAACTAGTTTATATGTTTGTTCCATTGCACTATATAATATTGTTTTGCATCTATTTTATAAAGAAACAGTACTGCATTTGCAATTATAGACTATAGGGAGAAAAAGTTTATTCACTTAATTTGATTATGTCGCTACACTTTGGATTAATATTTACTTTTTTGAGAAAAAATCTACTTCAAAATCGAATCAAAATATATCCTGGTTGTTTTGAATATATTTTCCCATGTTTGACATTTTTCTAACAATAACTCAACTTATACCATGAGCAAAATGAAGAGGAAATGTTATCCTTTTAATCTGCAGACTGACAATTATACTGTCTTTAGTGCCCACCATATAAAAAGATGTGAAAGGTGAGAATTATCTCCACTTTACTAATTCATCATCTGCATCTTAATATAGAAATACAAAGTGTTGATGTTAGAGCTTTATTTTTGTTTTTACTACATGCAAAAAGTGAGTATAGATGTCAGCTGTTTCAAATACACAATTTTGCTGTTCTTCTGTTGCTATTTTAAGGCATAATATTACAAAGAGGATCTATTGTTTGGTTCTTTTTCACTCTTTTTATTGAATTAGGCTCTATCGATGCAATTTTCCCAGGACATAATTTAATAGATATGTCACATTAGGTTTTAAGTCATATTCTAATCACTGCATAATTGAGGGTTTTAGGCAATTAAGGGTTTTAGGAGCGCTTGTTGACAACAGTTGATAAAATAATACAAAGGAACAAAGGCTGATTTTTAAACTAGGCATCAAGTAACCTGAAGAGCAGTGGCTTTTGTTATAATAAAATTATTTGAATTACGACTCAATCTGCTAGAGCAAACTAAGAAAAATGTTCTAACTATTTTAAAACTATCATTAATAAAGCTAGATTAGTATAGGATCATTCTCAGTTACTGAAATCTTTACAATTTTTTCTCAGCACTCAGAATAATTCAATGAAATGGCTTCTTACTGCCTGCTACACCATATTCAACATAAAAGTTCACATGATCTGGTCCCTCATACTCCCAACTGATATTGGCATAGGTCTCAGCAGCAGCTGCAGAAACATTTCTGATCCTTGGATAAACTGGTCGCACTGAATACACAACAGAAAAACAAAGCAAAAGATGAAATTGGGACTATATGCACATAATCAAATGTTATTTCAGAAATAACTATGCTAATTTGGCCCATATATATAGAAAGGATGCTTTATCATTGTTTCCATTACTGAAAACTAGTGACTGCATTACTGCATTAGCATGTATGGTCACTGAATGCTAAGCAGTTACCACACTATTAAACAGGAAGTAGAACTATATCTCCGAGTTCTATCATGCACGTCCTATATTTCTAAGATTGCCAAATACTTTATAATACCAAATTGCCAAAGCCCTAGAAAATATTATCATTTACATCTCTTGAGGTACAATGCAGATAGCTGAAATGTGAAGAACATTCTAAAGGTTTCTCATTATCGGACAATGGAGGAAAGGAGGCATTGTCAATGCAGGGACAAATTTTACTTGACTCCATGCATTATTTCACAGGCTCTGTAAATGCCTCACTGCAGGCCCTCCATGGGATTTTTTATTTCAACGGTGTCTACTGTATTTATAACGATAAAGAGGATCACAATACCCTTATAGAATGTTGGACGGACAGTATGCAAGACAGGGGAGGTTGCAAAAAAGGTTTCTGAGTATCCTTCATCATCAGAGATAGTAGGAAAGAAGAAAAAATAAGAGAATAAAAACATTTTAAAATAAGAAAATACTATTTAAACAACAGAGCAGAGCCTTACCTGTTGAGTAACACATGCATACCTAAGGTCATGCAGGTTTCATTACAGTTTTACTTGTACTATGGATCAGGGAAGTAATATAAATGATTATGTGTGTACTAATTGCTTAACACCTACACAATATTTGTTAAGTAATCTTAATTACCATTTCAGAATAATTTTTATTTAACATACCCAACTGAAAACTCTGTCATCAATAATAGTTCCCCCCACAAATGTATATATATATTTTCTACTTTGTGTGTTAAATTTAACACATTCTTGAATCGCACATGATCAGATCAGTATGCAGACACTAGCTTCAGCCACAACAACTATATAATCTATATATGTTCTGGTTCTAGGTAGATGAGGTAGGACAATTAAGTGAAGTAAGTCAATCCAACATCAGCCTTGTGATTCACTGGGAAATGTTGTATTTTTCTATCTATAGTTACTTTTGGATCTTGAACTTTTATACATAAATGGGTGAAGAACTACATACTGAAATTTCCATTGGGTTTGCATACCTAATTTTTTCTTCCCCACTTCAAACTAATTGGGTGCATCTACATGTGTCATTAAGGCAACATGATAAACTCAAGCTGGAGAAAACTGCTCGTCACAGCATTTACATGTGCGCCAGGGACTGCTACAGTTTGAGCTGGAGCGGAGTGGCCCTGGGCTGACAGCAAGCTCGTGGGGGGTCAGTCCCAGGCTCCAGGTGTCAGTGTCAGGTGGCAGAGAGGCTGACTGGGGCATGAACATGCCAAAATTGTGAAGCCATGTGGCTGACCCTCTGAGCCTCCTACCAGAGCTGTTCCATCCTGGCTCAAACTCCTGTGGTCCTGGTCACCGTCCACACATGCATTTCTGTGCAGTAAACGATTCCGCCGTAAAATAGTAGTGTCCCTGACAGTAATATCTTAAGTTGGAGTTAATTAATTTACTGCCCCCTAATACCAGCACTTGTGTAGACAGTGACATTTTACTGTGGAGCCAATTAGTCAATGCTGCAGTAAAGTGCACATGTGGATGCACCCACTGGGTGGCTGATTCTTGACATACTGAGCAGCCAGCCCACCTAGCTTCAGTGCAAACTGCAGTACTCAGTACCTCGGAATGCCACAGTACTCAGCAACTAGGTAGTCCTCAAGGTGCTTGACAAAAAATGGAAGTTGCCAAAATACATGAATGCTTCTAAAAATATTAGTTACAGTATAAAGGTCAGACCTCAGTCAAATATGAAAACACAGCAAGTCAGCTACAGCAAATCTAGACCAAATTTTCAAACAATTTAAGTGAGTTTTAAAATAAAGACAAAGAAGCAGGCCCAAAGCTTCAAAAGCTCACTTTTGTATCGTATGACCCTCTTGTGGGCACACATCAGGTACATGGACAATGTCATTTGGCCAACTGGAGTGATACTGAGATTATTTATACTGAATAAGCATTAGCATATCACTAGGACATTTGTTAAACACTAGAACTCCCAGGTAACTCTGCAGAAAATGAACCACTAAATGTTACTGACTAGTCAGCTATTACATTAGAATATGAAAAGTGATGACAGTTCTTAGACCAAAAGAAGCCCTAGGCCTAATGACATATAGCTAAAATACACACACACACACACACACACCCCATTTTTTTTTTTAACTTGCCTGAAGCAAAAAGTTACTTTTGATTAATGGAATCCAAAATGATAATCCACTATCAGTTACAGATACAAATGACTGCCTACTTGAAACACCAAGATGATTTACCAGTTTGGATAAGCACTACTAAGCCGTTTTGATATGAAGGACAATAATCTTTATCTTAAAAATCAACAAAGAAAAAGAATATGGTTTGATCTTCCAGAACTTTCATATAACAATCGACAATAGGACATTCATTTCAAACACCAGGAGTTTATATGGATGCAAAAAAGGCATCTGACTATGAAGAGTTGTACTTAAAAATATAAAGGACAACTACATTTTAGCTCTCTCTCTTTAATTAAATGTATTTACCTTTTTGTTCTTTAATTAGTCTTTTTAGAAATGGGAATTTCTGTGGTAGCATGTTTGCCAAATACTACTAACGAAATAGGCTGTTTTTTACAATATATTTAATCTCTGAATCTCTGTAGAAATCTAGAGATGCACTACAGGTATATCTTTTAAAGAACAATAAGAAACTATGAATTAATGAAATTGCTTTTCTATGCATATGTTTTCTATTGCAGTGATAATCAACATGGAAGCTTATATTTTTGTTAAAAGAAAACTCACAGGAGGCATATCAAGGATGTTTCCCAGTGGAAAACAAAATATAAGTGAAATCCTAGCCTAGTCCAGTGAATGGCAAACACCCATTGACTTCCATGATAAAACAAAAGGAAATTATTAACAGCTTGTTAATTTGTCCATTAAAAAGTATAACTTATGTCTTCTTGCCAGTATTTTAATTGTTTTGGTTTCCTGAACTAACACGATCACCATTTTATTTCCTTTCCACAAGTTGATATCTAAAAGTGACAAAAAGTTATTGCTTGTTTCTGAACATATTTATGATGCAAACAAGAGCTGACAAAACAAGATACCTCATTCACAGTGACTTCTTACATACATTATGAAGGGCCAAAATAATTATTTCCACTAAAGCAGGGCTATCCATTTATTTGGGTCAGAACTGAACTAGAAGTAGTTAAATACTGCTTTAGGGAACCATAGTTCATGAACAAATGTGAAATAACTTAGTGAACAGCTACTGCAAGAATTCATAGTTATGTGAACACTAGAAGTCTGTAATCATACTTATCACTGCAATTTAATAGCAAAAACAAATCAAATTTCTATGAGATCATTCTCTTTATACATTTTTTAAAATGCAGGAAGCTACCTAATGATAACGAAGAATTTCTTTTAATTAAACATGACAATAAAATATTTTGGACATCACATTTTTGGAAAAGATATTTTTGTAGAAGTGCAGAAGAGACAGAAAACTTCTTGTGACATTTGATGATCCATTTTTCTTATCTGCCAATGTAAGATACACTAGTAGTAAATGTACTGTAACCATTTTACCAAATTAAGTAATTATTCCCCATACTTGGGGTTTTAATTTTAAAAGTATGTGTAGGCTTCTTTTTCCATGAAGGTATTCTCTATATACTGCATACAAATCTACAAGAACCTCTCCAATCGCACACAACCCCAAAAAAAGGTATATTAAAAAAAAGTTATCTAGATTGCAAAGTCAGTTAAAAGTTGTATCATAATAAATATGTGAAAAGGAATAAGGCTACAGATCCGACTCCCCACAGTGACTCTGAAATAGCCAGAGCACAAGAGGATGCCCTACTTTCAGAAGAATGCACAGTCTGAAACGGCAAGAACTGGACAAGAGGTATAATGCTCTTTCTTCACAAGAGAACTTTAACAAAAGGTCAACCACAATCTATACCTTAGTATTTGTTCACTATAAGAGAGAATTAAAGGATGGTATTGTTAGGGTAATTTAGATTCTGCATTTTCTTTTCTTGGGTTTCTCCCAATTTGTTATTTTTCCCCCACAAAATAATTAGAGTAGAACAGTAAGGGAAGGGACAGACATGAATTTAAAGCACACCAGATACTGGAGTTCTTCAAACTCTTGAGTTTCAGCACCATGCAGAAGTGAGCTCTTCCCTTAGCTCTCATCATGCTTCAAAATGGCCACAAAGGCAAGTAGCAGTAGTACTCTTATGCCAGGAGGCTGGAGAACAGGAGTCATGCCTCTTGGCCTCTGGAGGTTGCCAAGGATAGCCAAGCACTGGCCATCTGCCCCATTCCTCTATACCTCTCTGTGGGGGAACAGAGCGGAGGGAGCAGAACATTGTGGGATGCCAGAAGACTGCTAGAGTGTGCAGACAGTTCAGAAAGCATTTAAAAATGAAGCACTTTAGCCATTTTTGAAGTGCTTTTTCAGCCATGAACATCTGCACCTTTACTCTTTGGAGAACTTCAAACAGTACATCTGCTCATGGCCTAAGTTTCATAATATATGTTTTTAGACTTTAAAGGTAGAAAATAAAATATGAAAATATACTGTGACTTCTTGCATATATATGCCAGAGTTTCACCAAGCACCCTTTCCTAAGCTTAATAACTTGTGGATGAACGAGACCATATCTGCTGGACTTTTCCATGGCTGATTTAAATTTGATTTTAGAAAAGCAACTATGTTGTTTGGGAGCCTGTTCTGGTAGCTAATTACTAAGGGTGTGCGAAGCAGGCCCAATTCAACTCAGATTTGGCCCAAATGGGGACAGTGATTCAATTCATTGATTTGAATCACTGTCCCTGATTTGATTTGACCAAATCTGAATCTGAAGATTCGATGCCGATTCAGAGAATCAGTGATTTGGCCATAGACACAGCTTTAAATGTTTTTTCTACATACCTCAAGGTGTCAGGCAAGGCTCATGAACGCTGTGATGCTGGGGTGGATGGAGCGTCTCACAGGAGCGCGGGTGGGGGGCCCTGCATGCTCAGCTGCAAACCTGGAAGTGGACCGGAAGTAGCCTCCTGCTTGTTCTCTTGCTCATCTCCAGCCTCCAGAGGCTGGAGAAGAGCAGGGGAATGAGCAGGGGGCTGGAGGGGAGTTGTAGCCCCTGCAGGGGGCCTGGGACCCTGCAGGCAGGGTAGTCTATGTGCTGGGGGGGAGAGGGGGGTCTGCCCTGTAGGGGGCAGGGGACCATTTGCAACATGTAGGGGGTGCACGTGCACCCGAGTGTGACGTTGCACCCCCTCAGAAAAGGTGCCTGTGGGCAGTCGCTGCTTGCCACCACCCCCCACTGCTGCCAGCGGTGTCTGCAGGCAGTCAGCAATCGCCACTGGCCACTTCTGTCACTGCCAGTGGTGTCTGTGGGTGGTTGCCGACCCCTGGTCAGTGCTTGCCACCCCTCCCCCTGCTGCCAATAGTGCCAGCAACATCTGTGGGAGCTCCCTGCTTACCACTGCTGCCATGCTCCTGCCAATCCCAGTGCTGCCGTGCCCCGCCAGCCACAGGGGGCACACGGTGTTCATGCAGGGAACCCACTCCTCCTAAGCAGCCCCCACACCCAGTTGCCCCACACCTACCCACACACTGACTGACAACCCCCCACACTCACCCGCATCCCCGCACCCCCCTTCCCATCCCCTCCTGCAAACCCCACATTCCCCTATCACATACCCACCATGTGATAAGGAAACCAAAAGCAAACATTAAAACATAGATATTTAGGATTTATTTTATTATGATGCTAGAGACACTGGTAGGCTTCCAAATTTCTTTAACATTGTAAATATAGCAATAAAACATTGCCCTTCTGATCAATCCCCCTTTCTCTCTCTCTTTTGTTCCTATTGTGGAAGAATGTGGATTTGGGGGTATTTTAAAAAGTGAATTTGGGATGCTGCTTCAGCAGTCTAGCTGCCACAAGGGGCTAGTGAACCCAGATACCAAGTGGCTGGGCCTCAGAAGCTCCTGAGGGCAAGTAGCCGTTAGCTGTTAGCCAGGACAGGTTTTTATACTGCTGGGACCAGCACAGGTACTGGCCCCAGGCTCTAGCTCCCCCTGGCTGCAGGTTTGGGAGGAGCCAGGCAGGGTTCTTTTGCCTCAAGTGGCACAATTTGCTCCACAACAAGGTGCATGTTCAAGCACATGCACCAAGGCAAAAAGTCCCGGCTCAAATTTGCACCACTTCTATTTGAACTGCTGCAAGCGCACGTGCTTGCATGTATAGACGCACCCCATAAGTACACCCAAATCCCATACCCAGCAACAGAATGCCATGAAGGGAAACTGGTGAGGTAAGTAGTATGCTTACAATTTTAGGCATCTGTTGAGTGAAAACATATCTAATATAGAAATATGTTACATGTATAATATATAACTGCACTATGTTATTTCTGAGATAGGGGAGTTGCAAGGGGCCCAATCCTCATTGGTGGCAGTGGCTGCATGCATGTCTCTGGGTGGACAGCGGGGGAGGGGCCAGGGTTGCACTGCCCCAGCCCCTTCCCCATCATGCACTGCAAGCCATGCATGCACCTGCTGTCACCACGGAACCAGCACTGGGGCTCCAGAGCCCAGTGCAGCTGTTTGTAGCCTCCTGGCTGCCTACCACAGCTGGCCAGGACTTTAAGCAGCTGTAGCAGGTGGCTGGAAGGGTGCAAACAGCTGTGCTGGGCTTCATAGCCCTGGCACCAGCTCAGCAGTGGTGGCTGCTGCACATGTGCCTCTGAGTGGATGGTGGGGGAGAAGCCAAGATTGCACTGCACCAGGCCCCTTCCCAGTCATGCACCCAGAGGTGCATGCACAGCTGCTGCAGACACCAAACTGGTGTTGGGGCTGCAGAGATCCACACAGTTGTCTGCAGCTGGCCTGGGCTCTGGGCAACTGCTGGCAGAAGCTGCCCAGAGTCTGGGTCAGCTGTGGCGTGCCAAGGAAAATGGCATGCATGCCAGGAGATACTGATCCCTGATATAAAACAAGGCAAGATTAAAAAGAAAGGTAGAAGACTCTGCCAGGAGTTGAAAGGACAAAACAAAAGAATCATTTGAAACTGTTTTTTAAAGGGATTGCTACTGCCTGCTGAAACTCAGTCTCCTCTAACAGACAGTGTGCAATAGTTCCCCAGAATTGAGAGATGCTAGTAGTAAACTACTCTTAATCCATCTGAGATGTTGTGATGAAATTCTACACGTAGAAGGCTACAGAGAATTATATTTCTCAGTACATATTTAATGATACCAGTCTGACTATTGTACAACATAAAATGTACTACAGGGAAGGAAAACTTGCATGCTGCTACCTAGAAAATAACTTCCTAATCTATTGTCAGAAGTATTATTCACCTTCCATGGAAGATCTGAAGGAGGAGAAAGCAAAGGCCTTGCCAAGCAGTTTGGAGGGAGGCAGCTGCCTCACAGGAAAGAGGCAAACAGTGCTTTGGATCTAGCTTTAGTGAGACAGCAGAGTAGATTAGGGCAACCCAGTAAGACATGAGGACACTTATGCAGAGTCTTGAAAACAAGGAAAACAAGAATGAATTCTATCTAATGAAGAGAAATATCCTAGGGAATACAAAGAGGGAGGTGCTGTAGTCAGACA
>NW_005841848.1:5746179-5781326 GCF_000455745.1 Alligator sinensis | reverse complement strand
GAAAGAGAACGATCTTAGTGGCAGTGTTTTGCACAAAATACATATGGTGGGCAGGTGATCCTAACTTTCTGTAAGAAAGTTTCTAGGAATTATTTCTGAGCAACAGCAAACAGCTATCACACACATGGCGATACAGTCAAAAAAGGGGCATTTTAGATTCAAAAGGCAAAACAACATTGCTTTTTTCCTGGAACAATGCAAAAGCTGTGTTAATAATAATAATCCTCATGAGATGAATGTGGAGGATTGAGATTAAATTGTTTCCCTTTAATTGGAAGTGTGAGTTTTTTTGGAGTTTTGTTATTTAATCTTAGCTGTAGCACTTATTACTGATAAACTACATGGAGTTGTTTTTAAAAGTGACCATAATTTTGTAAAATTATTCTAGATTTGCTATGCTACTTAATTGTGAACTGCCATATCTCATTTCGACAAAAGCTGTGTGGGGTTTTGTGTTTTTTTTAATATAAAACTTTCGCCTGTTAGAACACAGGCGAACATGCAATGAGGCATATCTACCTCTATTCCAACCAACAATTACGTAATTACTGTGCCTCTTTGAGTGTTATTATTTCAGTCACATACTCTGTCTCTGTTTTTCTTGGTTGTCCCAGTTTCATTTTTTCCCTTCTTCTCAGTGACCTTTTCTAAAGAACTGCTGATGGAGGCTAGTAGCTGGGACTGAAGTCAAATGATTATCAGAATCCAGCACCATTTGCATCCATCACTAATTTATATATAATCAGTTTCTTATTCATTAATCTCTTCTTTTATTTCAGTTGTTCCAAGCCTGCCAAGTGGTGGATTAGGAGGGTCCAATCAATGTACATTTATGCAGTGATCTAACTTTCAGACTTCAATGCTATATGAAATACTACATGCATTTTAATATCTGTTGCTAAAAGAATCACTTTCATAATAAGCAGTATCATCTGAGTTACAGATAGACTTAAAGAGTATCGTAGGAAGAAAAAAAGATGATACAAGTGTATTTTAGAATGTTTTCAATGGTAAGGTAAATGATCCATTTAAGCAAAAGCTGTGTTTCTCCCCTTAGTCATCTGGACTCATGGGGCGCGTCCCCACATGTAGGCATGTGCACTTACAGCAGCTCAAACAGGAGTGTAACAAATTTGTGCCAGGGATTTGTGCCTTAGCACATGTGCTTGGACATGCACTTTGGTGTGAGGCAAGTTGTGCCATTTGGGGCAAACTGATCCTGCCTTCCCGGATCTGCAGCCAGGGAGAGCTGAAGGCTCAGCAGTACAAAAAGCTGCCTTGGTGAGAAGCTCAGGGCTACTTGCTCTGAGCAGCTTCTGGGGCCCAGCCAGTTGACATATGGAGACACTAGCCCCCTGTGCCAGCTGGACTGCTGCAGCAGCCCTGATTTAGAGTGGACCCTGCACCTTCTACTCACTGCAGCAGTCTGGCAGCAGGGGCTGCTGTCTGGCTGTGACCTGCTACAGCATCTGCCCCTTTGGACCTGCAGCCCCATGTCTGCACACCTACCAGACCTGGTCAGGGACTGCATGGCTGCCTGGGCCAGGGCATAGGCACTGCAGCACAGCTGTCTGCACCTCTGGGCCAGCTGTCAGTGGGCTGTGGCTGCAAAGCTGGCCTTTGTCCAGCACTACTGCCATGCATGCCCCAGCCCTGCCATCTGGGTAGCTATCTCCTGGAAGATGTCCTCAATGTGATGGCCTGCTTTGAACTGTCAAAACATGTCATCCTGGCCTCAGGTGGCCAGCAGATTAGCCACCTTGTTTGCCCTCCAGCGGGGTCCCTTGTGTCAGCCCTGGGCAGGTGTCTCCACCTTACTAGCAGAGATCCTGGTGTTCCCTGTTTAAAAATTGCAAATTCTCTGATAAAAAATCCCAAATTCACTCTTTAAAATACCCCAAAATCCATATTCTCCCGTGACTAAAATGAAATTCCAGTATATATATAGAGAGAGAGAGAGAGAGCAAGAGAGAGAGAGATCAGTTGGACAATGTTTTATTGATATATTTACAATTTTAAAACAATTTGGAAGGCTATTAGTGCCTCTATCATAATACTAAAAGAAATTCTAAGTATTTATATGCTTTGGTGTTTGTTTTTGGGTTTTGTTTAATCAAAGAAAAATCAGAGTTTTCCCTGACTCTTTCACTAACCATGATGTGGGGACAGCTGCCCCTGCAGCCACAGCTCCAGCCAGCAGGTCCCATCCTGGCTTGCAGCTGGGCATGCAGGGTGAGATGTAGCGGGGGGGATGTGGGTTTGCAGAAGAGAGGTAGGACGCACCTGTAGGGATCAGATGAACTTTCATAACAGACAGTATGGGATTCTTTTGCTTTCCTTTTTTAATTTTATTTAGGGATCCTTGAGAAGGGAGATACTGAGGATGACAATTGAGAGCTCTATTCTTTGCTACCTGCCTTGCTTCAACACATTTTCCTACTGATGCAATAGTCTTTCCAGCCCTGAGATACGCTTAGTTATTGTGGTGCCTATACATCTGATATTACATATGAATAAATTTTTTATTTTCTATTGTCTCTGAAGTTGTGTAGTATTCTGTCTTCCTAATTTCTTCTCAGGACATACTGGGCATGCCCTTTCTTCCTTCAATTTTCTTTTCCTTTTTTACTTCTTTTTTCTTTTAACAGGTGAATTTCATATTAAGGGGAAATTACAGCAGCAATTGTATATCTTCATATTGATCTGCAAAATCTTTGAATCTTTGAAAGATTTAACTACAAAAGAGTTGACTTGCAGTCCCAAGAAGTGCTACCATTAAGATCAGGCCAACTCAGCATGAAGCAATTTCAAGGATCTAAGGTAAAGTAATCAGTATCCAACAGATACTGAGGCTATTAAGTTACTCTAGCTAATAGAAAAAGATCATAAACAGTGGTCTCCAGTCCATTTGAGCACTCTTTTCTGCTTTGAAGGAGTAAGATGCAGGAACGCAGAAGCAGGAAATATTTGAAACTATGGTAAAAATGTTGAGGAAGTCTAAAAACCCTTAGTTATACAGCAGAGCTTTGTTTGATTTTGTAGTTTAAGGTATGGTTTTGATAATATACTCTAAAACTATGGCCTTGTGAATAGCATATTATCGTCTCACTGACTTCCAGCATATACGTGCTCATCTTCAGGAGTCAAAGTTTTAAAAAGGAAAGATATTTCTATTATTCTGGGCTCTACCCAATAGGAATTCCCTACACCTCTGAAACAATAAAATGAGCTGCAGTTCTCAACAGCTTGTATACATGTTCAAAACTGAATCTTCATTCTGTAGGGCTCTTAAAAGCTGGAGTCAGTGGTATTCATATATACTCATGGGCTTCCCTGAATGACTTGGAATGACTCAGATACAGTGCTAGTCTTGGTTCCTCCTGGACCAGTCTAAAAAGTAACTGCTGCTGGGTTCATCTACATGTGCCATTAAGGTGCCATGATAAACTCCAGTGCAGTTTATGCTGAAGTTTATCATGGCGCCTTAATGGTATGTGTAGATGCTCCAACTATGGTGGTCCAGGGTGCATATGCCTGGACCCACAGCAGTCTGAGCTGGGGTGGAGCAGCTCCAGGATGGCAGGTCAGCTCCGGACTCTGGGAGGTGGTGTTGGGGCTGGCTGGGGCACAAGACTGCCCCAGCATACAAAGCCTTTTGGCTAGGTGGCAGGCAAGGGTCTGGCCCCCTGCTCCCTGGGCTGGCTGGATGCAACGTGTGCCTAGGTCAGCGTGTACACATGTGATTGACAGTTATTTTCACTGCAGTAAGATAGTCCTATCTTACAGTGGTGAAAATTAGATTGCTGAGGTCTAACAGCGCCATGTATTTAGACTATGATGATTTACACCACAGCAAATTAGTTTACTGCACAGTTAAGCACGTGTAGATGCACCCGCTATGTCTCAAAAATAACCACTCATGGAATCAAAGTAATTTAATCCTTACAGCCAGTTGAGGAGGTTATGGTAATCTGGTCCTCATTTTCCTTTGTTATTTAATTTCTGTGGATCAGCGGTAAAGTGATCAATCATGTCAACATAAGTTATTACGGTTACTGGAGTTAACACCCATTCAGATGAATGCAGCAGCTCAAATTTCCAAACAAATGTCTTGTACTTTGTTACATTTAGTTCGTATTTTCAAATAATTACAACATTTTCTTAGAACTAGATACCAAAAGTAAAAGAAACAATTAGAAACTTTGAAAATGTACACAAAATGTAACCAAAGCCAAGGTGTCTGTTTAAATCCTTAGAGAACTTGAAATGGCAGTTCTGAACCATGGGATGCCCCAGCTCATCTTAAAAATAAGGTATTTCATTCTAACTTCAAAACTGTTACAATGGTGTAATCAGACTCTCTGTTACACACTTGGAACTGAATTTTCCTTCAGGGGGTTAGTACAGACGGAACAGACTGGAACTTATTTCACAATTTTTTTGGTGATGCCAAAGAACTAACTCCCTTCCTTCCAACTGTGTTGGCTTTTCAATGATAACTAAAGTCACTAAAATAAATCTGTCATTAAAATAAGTATGAATTTCTATATATCCAATAAGAATATATATGTGTTTTAATAAGTTAACAATTTTATATATCTAATATTAGGGTACAATTTTAGAGTGGTAAATTGATTTTGGATTAAGAGTGAAGAATGTTCTTTGCTACAGCTGATATTATTAAAGATATCTGATCACCTAGAAAGAAAATAAATGCAACGCTTATACTGCCCATTTCAAATGTACAAGATACGTTTGATAAAATATATCACAGACAAGGTTTCATTTACGACTCTCACATTCAGAGAATCTGTTGGCTTTTTCTTGTGAAACAAAGATGTTTTGGCAGTGTTAATTATGTCTTCGTTGTAAACTGTATAGCTAAATCAACTGTGTGCAAAAGCATCTTTATGAGTCATAACTACCCACAAATGTTAGCATTGTTTATTGAAAATGTGTCTCAATAGTTCAATAAGTCTAAAGCTATTACATACATGATAAAAGGTATTAGAATTCATACAGAACAATGATACTGTCTGCCTGAACTACACACATAGGGAAAGCTGTGTTTAACAAAGTGAAGTACTGTATCACAAAGGAGTTAATAGAGTGGAGTCAAGAGGAAAGATGGACAAATGCAAAAATCGCTATTTAAATCAGGGGTAGGCAACCCCCAGCATGCATGCCAGAGTATGGCACTCAAAGGCATTTTCTTTGGCATGCGTGTCTCAGGGAAGTTGCCGGGGGCGCACTGCCACAAGCAGCATTGGGCCTCTCGTGGCTCTCCCACTGTTTGCCCCTGGCATGCCAACATCTTACAAATTGAGGTTGGGGTGCTTTTGGCACTCTACCCAAAAACCTCACCAACCCCAGATATAAACAATCGAAGGAAACAGCCATAAGTACCCAGTCACCAAATCTGTGAGCCTGAGAAGGACACAAAGAGAGGACCAAAGAAATGTTTTTTCCCACATTTTCAATTTGTACTGTCTTTTCTTCCTTAAACTGAAATACAGTAGAAGCGAAATTCACACAAGGTGCTGTCACTTATCTGCTTCCAATCCATGGTCAGCTTATAAATGAAATGAACTTGACCAAACAGACAGCAGAAATCATGTTTCAGAAAAAAGGTGCGCCTAACTCCAGTATCAATATCCCTTTCGGTATCAACATTAAAAGTTACCCTCCATAAGATAAATTAATTTATATAAAAAGAACACCTTCTTCTACTATGTGAGTCAGAAGGCATCTTAGTCTTAGACCCTGAATATTCAGGATGGTATCAGTATCTTAGATAAGTAATTAGTCTCCTGAAAGTAAAGCTAATGAATTCCCCCTAGAATTTTGTGGCAAAATAAGGAAATCAAACAGATAAATAAATGTATCGAGTGCCTTTTTTGCCAAGAAAAGCCACCTATCAGGCAAACATTTCTCTCAGTATCAGTGAACAGTTAATACAACAAAATATAGTCCAATATTTTCTCTCCTTACCAGCTGCAATTTCCCCATTTATAACACTGCAAAAATCCACACATTAACAAAATCATGCAGAGCTTTCTTTTACCTTTGCCTGCACCTACAGCAGGAGGGAGAATACCAGCTTTAATGGAGGAAAATAAAAATAGGACACTATATAATTAGATACAACATCAAAGGGAACATATATAAACATATAATTTAATTATAAACCAGAAAAGCATGCAACTAAATGAAATGTATTAGGTGTAGGGAATTAAAATTAAAATGCTGAACACTGACAGATCACTACAAAACACAGTTAATATGCATGTATTGATTAAACTTAATTATCATGCTTGTTAACATTCACAGTTTAAATATATTTTCATATAGTATGTACATACCTATTACAGATATAGAGTTTCATAACAGTATACTATAAGTTCATTAAGTATAAAGAAAGGTTGAAAATTGATTGTTAATATTAAGATGTGCAAAATTATAAAAGAGGCCACTTCACAGAATTTCCACAAGGATTTTAACCCTCAATAAAAGAATCCAGCACTGTAATATTAGACTGAAAAGCCTAAAACAATGGAAGTTTGTAAAGAGATGCTGTTACATGTACTTTCCTGATCTTGGTTCTACCTGTAGTACTAGGCTCATAGTCAACTGCAGGTTATCATTATGTTTGTGGCAAAAAATAGATTATATAAACATTATTGTGAGATTTTTGTTGTAGAATTTACAACAAAACTGGATTTGCTATTCTATCAGTCATTCTGCAGCAGACAGCATTTGATAGCTTTCTCCTTGTAAAACAGACAGTGACACAAATAAAATATTGTAGTCTGTGACCAGCAGTAGCCATGGAAACAGAACAGAATAAGTAACTAAAGAAAGGACACTTAAGAGTGTGTAAAGCTGCATGAAATTGTGCAGTCCAGAAAAGCCAGAAGCTTAGGTCTTGTAAAGTATGATACAGAGAAGGGATTTTTATGTCAGTAGGAAAATTTTGCACATCTGTTAAAAATCTGTTTTAAATAGTTGGCATCACCGTATACTCAAGTTAGGAAATCATTCAATAATTTTTAATACAGATTGTTTCCTTGAGATAAGGAAAAATATTAACATTTTGAATGAAAGTCTAGGATTCTATAAAACTTGAATAGACTTTCTTTATACATACCCATCTTACCTTCATCCATAATTGTTACTGCTTCCTCAGTTATTTGATTTCCAGATCCAACCGATGTTTGTGCATAAAAGTAAAACTTGTATCGAGTGCTGTAATTTAAATTTCTTAATATCAAGCTGGTCTCGTTGGCAGGAATTCTGATCTCTACCAAAGGGCCTAATTCATGTGTGCTGTTAACTGTGTTTGTAAGAAAAGCATAAAGCGTTAGTTTGGTTTATCTTGAACATCTAATTGAGAATAATGTCTCTGTTAAAGTTGTGTTAAAACGGTTTATGAGGATACTGAGTATCTTTTCAGATTTCCCTGTTCAGACTCTGATTATGCAAATGACATTTTCATACGTAATATAAGAACAAAGCTATTTTGATACATGAAGATGCAAATATGCATCTTGGGGATATTTTCTGAAGAGCTTAAGTTTGCCCTAAAACACTTCTATGAAGCTGCTAAAAATTAATGACTAACTTGCAAATGGCATTTGCAGTCACAGATCCATATGCTTACTGGATAAAACTGAAGGATTGTTTGCCACCACCTGAATCAGTCTTTCCTTTGAACTAAATACTTTAGCTGATCCCTAGGAGCATAATCTTTCAAACAACGTATGCAACAGAGCTCCAGTCTATTTGTATGCCTGTCAGGAAAATTTTGGCAAGGTTATAGTCTGTCTGTTGATGCCACTTGGGCAAAGTACCCTCTGCATTTTTTATTCCTCAATTATTTTGTGACAACTTGCCATTCTTTTGCACAGTTGCTACTTTTGATCACAAAGCAAATACATATTTCTCTAGCAATAAATTAAATGAATGCAACATGTTCTGTGTAAATGTTAATAAACTTTAAAAAGAATTTTGGAGTCCAACTATATAATATAAACTATATAAATATAAATTATATAATATTTAATATAATATAATAAATCATAGAATCATAGAAAGTTAGGGTTAGCAGAGACCTCAGGAGCTCATTTAGTCCAATGTCTTGCTCAAAGCAGGACCATCCTCAACTAGATCATCCCAGCAAAAGCTTTGTCTAGCCAGGTTTTGAAAACCTCCAAGCATGGAGCTCCCACAATTTCTCTGGGTAACCTGTTCTAATGTTTTACTACCCTTCTATTGAGAAAGGGGAGGGGGGGGGAGAGCAAAACTAGACATGGTACTCCAGATGTGGCCTCAGCAGTGCTGAGTAGAGGAGAAAAATCACTTCCCTTGATCTGCGGGCAACACACCTACCAATGCATCCCAGTATGCTGTTAGCCTTCTTGGCAACAAGGGCACATCGTTGGTACATATTTAGCTTATTTACCACTGTAACCCCCAAGTCTTTTTCTGCAGGGCTGCTGCTTAGCCAGTAGATCCCCAGCCTGTATTGGTGCATGGGATTGTTCCATCCTAAGTGCAGCACCTTGCACTTGTCCTTATTGAACCTCACAAGATTTCTTTTAGTTCAATCTTCCACTTTGTCTAAGTCACTGAATCCTAGCCCTACACTCCAGCGTATTTACTACTCCCCACAACTTGATAAAATGCTACATTTCAGACCTTTTCATGATAAAAGCAAACTGCACAAGTATTTTTATTAGAGGAAGGCCACTGACAGACATTTAAAGGTGTGACGGGATCTGATCCAAGACCCCGACAATTGTGCCTCCTGTCATGCCACAGGTGTTTATACTGTCAAGTAGCAAGCTGGGTGCCTGGCATGGGCTCCATGCCCTCCTGCAACCAGGAGCCCATATCAGTTGACTGATGCTCCCAGCCTTCGTAGTACATCCAAGCCCTTCAAAGCTCTGTTATGCTCCCCAGGTTGGGAGTGCTAGTCAGCTGATTGGCCCTGACCACATGTTCAATTTATGGCATGAAGGGAAGTAGCCACAATCTTATTACACAATTTTGTGTACTAACTTTGTGGCTTATTCCCTGTTTTATTGCATCATTAACTGAATGAATGTGTGGTCAGCCTACTCCCTGACATGATAAACTGTAACCTTTAACTTTTAAACTGTAACCTCTATTAACTGTACATTCCCCCAGTTCCTGGTTCAGGTCCCTGAACATTCCCCCAGTTCCCAGTTGGATTCCTCAGGTCCCTGATCTTTCCCCCAGCTCTTCCCGGGGGACCACCGATGCCAGCTGCAATGGAAGGGCTGCAGCCTGGGGGGCTATACCGGGGTCTTCCCTATGGAGCTCAGCCCAGAGGCAGGAGAGCCAGTGGCGGAGCCACTTGGAGTGCAGCCCTGGCTCCGAGCGCTGCCCTGGCTAGCGGCTCTCCCCTGCCTCCCACTACCTCCTGCCCCTCAGCTTGGTGGGCCTGGCCGAGCCATTCAGACTGCAGCCTGGTGGCGGGGGAGAGCCAGGGCTGTGCTTGGAGTGGCTCTGCCAGCCCCACGGAGCCCTTTGGTGTGCCCTGAACCCCCTGGCATAGAAAAAAACAAAACCAAACTGAAACAACAACAAAACACAATTAACCCACCTGCATATTTCGTAACTGTAGTGCAGGAGATTAAAATCTCCAAATGGGATCACTGCCAATGTAGATCAAACTTTTGCACGTTTTAACATAAACATTTAATCAGCGTCAATTCTTTTTACTGTTTAAAAGATACCTAACAGGTATTTTGAGTTGTAAATTATGGTATGTCTACTAAATTTAAATATATGAATTAGTATTCAGCAGGCTTTGGGGTAAGAGATTTTGCTTTTACAATGTTTTACTTACTTGGCTGAAACTTCAGTATATATGCTGTCAAAATGCCATTTGGGTAAGTGGGTAAACCCCATTCCAAAGTGAGAGAGTCCAGCATTGGATCAGTGATCTTCAAAAATGAAGGTGCACTGGGAACTTGTAAAAAGAATATATGTAAATTAAAGTGGATTACACAGATATGTCTCAACCTAATGTGGCATATGTTCTGTACTGACCTTCCACTTACTTTCAGTTTTCAACACAAAAACATAATGTTTAATAATTATGGCTATAATAATCCCTAAATATAAAAGCAAGCCCACAATGTGTCATTTTTAAAATTTAACAAGTTTAGTTTAATTCCTTGTGTTTCATACCTCCTTCAGGAGTCTTAAATATTTTGTCAGGGCTTGCTGGTCCTTCCCCTTTACCATTAACAACTCTCACATTCAGCCTGTAAGAGCTGTAAGGCTCCAGTCCTGGCAACATTCCATGCGTTCTGTTTCCATTGAAGGTCAGGATCTTTTTTTCCACATGCCGTCTACTTCTTTGAGATAAACTCTGCACTTTCCAATAGTAAATCTAAGTGTAAGAACAAACAAACAAAAATATTACCAAGGGACCATTGCAGTATTCTTGTAGTGTAACCTGGGATTGTTAAGATTTTTCATGAATACCCTGATACAACTACAAATATAGTTATTTATGGCTAAACTGTGGGACTTGGCAATGAGCCCCTTCAAGCAGCAGCTCAAAGTTACACTGTTCCAGAAATGGATCGAAGACCAGACTATGATGAATAAATCTCACAGATATAGGCAACGCATCGTAGGGCACGGGAGGGCATGTGCCCTCCCTGACTGTGAGCGCTCTGGCTGGTAGGGGGGCACAGAGAGTGCTAGTGCCCCCCCCCGAAATTGGCTCCCCTGGTGGCACATCAGCAGCAGAAGTACCAGCACTGGCACGCTAGGCAACTGGCTGCTGGGGGACCTCCCAGTCATGCCCCAGTGGTGCCCCACTAGACTCAGGAGGCACCAGTCGCCCATGCTCACAGAGATGTTTGTTCATGAAGGAAATAAGGAACTGTATTAGGCTGAAATGGTTGACAGATCATGATAGGAGACCTGGATGTCAACCCTACAGCAAGCTCTACACAGGTGGAGGAATCTGCTTGTCTGCATCTTAGTTTAAGATCAGGTTGGCTGATGAAACATCTCTTAAGTCAATGCTAGATATAAATATTTTCTTAAACAAACAAACAAACAACTAAATATTTTCTCTGAACTCTGACATGGTCTTGTCTTCCTGTCAGTTTGTGCCCTCTGGCTTATGATGCTTGCCAGTCTAATTGCATTGTGCCATCCATCTTTACAGCTGCAGAGGTTATATACCGAGATTGTATTACTGCACAAGGTTAGACTGTTAGGGTATGTCTGACCTTAGGAATGCTCCTGAGAAGCACACCCTGTCTGTGCACATGTTTCTGCTCAGCACACACCAAAACCTGAGTGAATTTAGCCTTGAATAGAGCCTGAGCACAAGCCATGCACTACACCTGAGACAAAGCCTGAGTGTAGCTCTGGATGAGCGCTCCCAGCTATGATAAACCAGCCATACTGCCTAATTGCAAGTTTTTGGGATGCACTGAGAAATTCGTTTGCAACATGCGCACTTCAACGGTGCTCCTAGAGGTGCTAGAGGCAGTGTAGACATACTGGGTGTTTATACACATGCTCCAGGAGGCAGGTGGAGGGGGCACTTTAATTAGAGTGGTGCTAGAGTCTTCTGGTGCACAGTAATGACCATGCTCCAACACACTCGATTAATTGAGTCTGCTTGATGCACTGTAATTATAGTGCATTGGAGCAGCCTTGATGTATATGTATAGGAACCCACTATCTCCCCCTTTTTTTCTGGTGAATATGAACATTATTTTGAATACCTTGACCCTTCTGCTTTCATATTGCTTTTTTTCTGTCTGTTCTTTCTGGTACTCTTGAGTTGTTAGGTAAAGTTTGTAATTTATAATTGGGGGAGAAATTGGGAAATATTATGATTGGGGTGAGAAATGTGTACCTGATATAAGTGTTATAAAATATAATGCAAGGAAAATATGAACCAAAAATATTAACACAGTAAAAAGGGGGAAAAAGCAGCAACATTATTATAATATTTCGGCTTATAGTAGCATTTTTTCTATGTACCAACTTTTATTCTCTTGACCAGTCTAGGATGCCAGTTATGAGACAATGAAAGCTGAACTCCTGGCAGCACTTGAATTAAAGCTAAATAAGGTCTGAGTCATGACACATAAATACAAGACAAACTTTTCAAGAAACTCTCTCCCACCCTTGAATAAAGAAATATCACCAGTCAGGCTGAAAATGGTCTCTGACTGAACTGGTATTGAAGGACATGTTCCCAGGTAACATACACTAAGCTTCTTAAAAAAAGACCAAATGGCTGGCCTGTTCATCTGGAAGCTAATAGTATTGCTACTTCATACCAGCACAGTACCTGTAGTACAAAGCTGCTTGAGCTTTAATAGTTTTGGTTTTCAAAAATGGGGTGATCTGGAAGGGAAGTGTGAAGTTCACAGAGAACTTTTTTATGTTGTTCGTATAATTTATAGAACAGTCAGGAGAATAAATTACAGCAACAGAAGAGCAGCAATGTCAATCAAAATGCTTTTAATGCTTTTTCAGTACCTTTTTTAAACCAAAATTATTAAGAGCTCCCAAGTATATTAAGAGTTACGTCTGCCTTACCCACGTGCAGGTGTTTGAGGATGACCTCTGTAGTCTTATTTAGACTACAGCTAGCTTTACTGACTGGCTTTCAGTCTTGTGACACTTGTGCCCAATCTCTCCAGCCACTCATGTATACATCCCTAACATGATAATACACATTAGTTAACCCCAGGCTTTGAAATCCATGATGACATTATCATAGGACACTTTAATTTGGTTCTAGTACCATATTAATATTTTTGATAAAAGATCATGAATTGCTTTGAGAATTATAAAAATAACTATGACATTTGAAATACAGTCTGTACATTCTGTATCTGTAAAATAGTTATCTGGGCAGTAGTCAGAATCAACCGTTATGCTGGTATTGAATAGCACCAGAATAAAATGTTACAAAGTAACAGTTACTTCTTTATGATCCTTTGATGAAAAAAGTATAGAAAAAAAATCATGGCAAACTTTAACCCCATTTCATCCAGAGTTAAAATTACAATAATGTAGTTAATTTGTATCACTGTACAAAGAGAGAGAACACATTCTTTCTTTCTTTCACCACACTGCATTTCCTGAGGCCAGCCAAGAGCAACCTCCTGCAAGTACCATCAGTATGTCAAGTCTGCATGGCAAAAAAATGTGGAAGGTCGTTCTTGACAGTGGCTCCCCAGCTCTGGAACTCCCTCCCTCTCAAGGATCCTCTTGAAAGCCCGAGCCCTGGCATCTTTCAGAAGTGCTCTAAGAACTTCCTATCTGGGCAGGCATTAGGCAAACAAATCTAAGCTGCAATATTGCTTGATAGGTCACTGTTTTATATTAATATTCTGGTACCCTTTTAAGTTGTTTTCTTCTTTTGCTGCTTACTTTTCTCTTGTTGCTCTCTTGTTTTAAAAGTTATTCTATTCTCTTACCACAAGCTGCCCTGAGACTTTGCTGGGACGAGGCATACAAATTGCAATAATAAATAAATAAAAAGAAATAATATAGTGCGGGGGGTGGAAACATTTTTGGGCAGAGTGCCAAAAACACCTTGACATGTAAGATGTTGGCATGCTAGGGACAGACAGCAGGGGAGCCATGAAGGGCCCAATCCTTGTTGTGGCAGTGTAGCCCCGGCCCCTTCCCCGAGGTGTTCATGCCAAACAAAATGCCTCTGTGTGCCACACACTGGCATCTGTGCTGGGGGGAGCCTACCCTTGGTATAGTGGAAACAGTATGACTGTGTTAGTGTGGTGTGTTACCTAGTCTGATATACCCTGTTCTCAGAATGATTAATCAGCCCAGTTGCAGTGCCACACATTAACTTAACTATACCGCTGCTGTTATAAAGTATACTCTGTCTATTGGTCACCCTCACCACTTATGGTGGTGTTGAGAAACAACTTTTTTACTACATCAGTTGCTTTTCACAACCAGACACCTACTTCAATAACATTTTACTTATAAAAAGGAGGGTTAAAATAGCTTTTGTAATTACTTACTCTGTATCCTTGAAGGTGCCCTCGGACTGTTTTTAGGGGAACTGGGTCCCAATGCACCTTTGCTAGTGTGCTGTTAATAACATGGACCTGCACATTGTTGGGAGCAACCATTGGTACTGTGGGGAGAGATGCAACAAAGCCCAGGTCAGAATCAGAGGATACAAGTGGCACTTTGAGATCTACTTCATTTGACAACTTCATGTCAAAAGGGGGCTTCAAGACTACCAAGGTATATGAAGGCTTTACTATTTTTAAGAGACACGGACTGATCAATTTATGCTTAGTACAGAAACAAGAAAAATTCTCCTCTAATCCACACATTTTCAATAATGTTTAAATTCTACTGAGACTTGGTATTTGACCTTTTTTAATTAGTACACCGTGTCAATCTATGAAACTTACAGTCTTCTCCAGAATGTCCAATCACCTCTGATGGCTCTGGTGCATATCCCAGGTCATTTAAAGATTGTACTTTTATCTCATATGGAACAAAGGTTGGTGTACCAGACACAATATATTTAGAAACATTTGCAACAATAACAGAAGTCCACTCATCATCAGCATCTTTCTGGCGCCAACTGACTTTGTATTGGAGCCCTGGTCCATTGGACTGAAAACCTTTTAAAGGCTAAAATTAAAAAAAAAAAAAAAAAAAAGAAAGTTAATATTTCAAAATTGTTCTATAACACCTGTAAAGAAGATAGATCCAGGGTCATAAGAAACCTCTGGATTTGTAATGAAAAGGCAATGTAATTTACCACTACATTTACTCAGTTTTATACCAGGGTAACACTACTGAAATTTCCAAGTGAGACTTCTATTTCATTTAAGCTGATGTGAGTCACTAGTTTATCAAACAGATGCAATGTCCCATATTTTGAAAAGCAGAGAGCCTAACGCCAATTTTTTTAGTCATAAAATGTAACAGTGTTCCTGCATTCTTGATGACAGTACTTCTTTTGAAGCTGAAGAAAGCTATTATAGAAAGCTGATGGGAAGCTGATTTTACAAAATAGCACCGTTAGGGATCTGAGTTTTGCAACAGAACAAGAATTCTTGTCACAGGAATGATGGTAATATGATGCCATGAGCAGAAGGTATAGTGATCATTTGTTTATAATAAAGCTAATTGAAGTGTTAGGATTTAAATCTGAATCTATTTGAAAATTATGACCCTAATAGATCCAGACCAATACATACATATTTAAATCTTACAATAATGCATGTAAACACTTTGGACATAGTAAGTTAATAAGTCAATAGTGTGATGGAGAAACTAATAACCAACTATGGTCCCTTGAAATTATCTCTCATTGTGACGGTTCATTCCCATTTTTCTCCGGTACAGCTGCATACGGACACTCATTTCTACTGGAGGAAATTTCTTCTGGTAGAAAAATAGCTGAGGAGCTGGACTGACATTCCCTCAGCCCCATGGTTCAAGAGTTTCATAGACAAGCTCCAGCTAGGAATCACTACAGAGCTGCTCCTGCCACCCCTGCCCTTAGGGAACCTTGCTAATTGACAGCCTGCCTGTCCCCCTGCCTGGAAAAAGGATGGGCTGTCAACTGCCATTTGCCAGTTGCTGAAAAGCAGCAGTACAGACAGCTCTGGGAGGGCTCTCACCCTGGGTAATGCTCTTCCATCCCACCATTCAACTCACTGGCAGGAGTGGAGCATTCTCTCAAGGTGGGGACCCTCCCAGTTCTTCCCAGCAGGAGAATGGTCCTTGATTCTTCAACACCTCTGGGCTGCCCTGAAGGAATGCAGGGAGGGTGTGCATATGTGGGCATTCAGACACTGTGGAAGAGGCATGGCAGCCTGCCTCACCCCACAATTTTCCAAGCTGGTCCAGAGCAGTGCAGTAGGGTAGCAATTAACAATCCAGCAGCTGGAAGCAGGACTTGGGAAAAACCTTGCCAACATGGGTCCTGCTCCTGACTCCACCTGGCTTCCCTGTCACCCAGCAGAGTGGTGGGGTGGTGATTTAACAGTTGGTGACTGGAAACAGGGTCCCTGAGTCCTGCTCCCAAGCCTGTACCCTTGTGGTGATTCTCCCAGTAGAAACTGAATGTCTGTACCTGACCCACATCACAAGCAGCAAAAGCCTGGACAACATAGCAGATTTCTGTTTCAGCTCAAATACGCTCCAACCATGGCTTCATTTAGTTTACTGATTGTTATTTCTCTAGAAAATGTTACTTAGAGGCTAAAAATCTTACCTCCCAGGTAATCACCAAGTTATCAGGTTCCAAGCCAATCCCTTGAATGCCAGAAGGATTTTCATCTGGGTCTAGAAGTTAAATATTTCCATATGAATATTCTTTGAATTCTGGATAATTCATAGCCATCTAAAGAATAAAATGATTACTGATAAATGATAATATTTACTTACTTGCAGCTTTTGTCAGGTATTGTTCAGATGGTTCACTTGGCTGACTTCTACCAATCTCATTGACAGCTATAACTCGGAACGAATAGTTAACATATGGTGATAGCTTTAATTGTGCAGTTGTCTGAGTTCCAGGAACTTCCGTCTGGTAATGCCATACCCCTGGTTCATGCATTACATCTTCATATTCAATGACAAAATCTACCAACAACAATTAAATTATGTCAAAACTGTAACCTTTCCCCAGGCAACAGAGTAACAGGATAATTTGTGGATGAAATTATCTGAAGGCAGTAATAATACATTTTTATTAACCCCCACTTCCACCCTCCCCCCCGAAATTAAATAAAAGATCCTAACAAAAACCAATATCTCAAGCATGGTTCTCAAAAGCAGTCCATGCAGAGAAATGTAAAGGACACTTTATATTATTTAATCTGACATACCTATTAATGCCATATAAATAATTATTTATAGATTCTTGTTGATATAGTATATTATCAGATTAACATGTTTTTATTGTGACTGTTCTTGGTGCTTGAATATCAATGCAATGATACCTTAGAAATATCATAGTAAGAAAAATCTTCAGGTGTAACAGAAAAGGCAGAGAGACTCCTGCCTGCTGTCATGAACATGGAACATGCCTGGTTTGAGCCATTTATAGGTGTGTAGGATAAAGGAAAGGTCTGAAGCAAAGGGTAGAAATGTTTTCCAGTGTGGGGCCAGAATGACCCAGCTCAGATCTGAGGTAGACCAGCACTAGGACCTGGCCACTACCTCCTATTCCCCCCACCACACAGCTACAGCCCACAAGCAAAGCTCCCTGCTGCCACATGTCATGGAAACCATCATGTCTCCACATCCAAAAGCTCCAGGGGCTAGATATGGCCTGTGGACATTACGTTGCTGACTCCTGGTCTAAAGCATTTTGCCTCATATTTGTCTTTAATTTTGATATATTACCTGAATTCAGTGAACTTTCAAATGACTACCTGTTGTCTGACAATGTTTTTTATAACTCTAGTTAAATTTTGAGATAAAGGCCAGTATCTGGCTCAGACTGTGACTACTTTGCACTACTGAAACAGTGCAAAAGGTCCCATATGCTATTCCCTTGGGGGAAGTGAGTACTGCCCTTTATAAGGAAATGTCTGACTACTGGGATCCAGCAGAGCTGCTATCACTGCCAAACCTGTGTGGAAGGGGTATATCACAGGCACAGAGAAAAGGAGAAAAGGTATTTTGATGATGAGTGACTGTCATAAGGATCCCATAGGTCTGTTACAGGTGGTATAAAGAAACCCTCAAGTATTAGCCCTAACCATTTAGAGAGATTGATAAAACAGAAAGTCAACCACCTGAACATCCGTCCTCACATGCTATATGAAACAGAGCCCCACTGGAACTAGGGACTGACAAGAAATGTCCAAATAGGAGAAAATGGCAATTAGGAACAATTAGCATGGATTCACCAAGGGCAAGTCATGCTGGACTAACCTGATTGCATTCTATGATGAAGTGACTGACTCTGTGGATGAGGGGAGACCAGTGGATGTGGTGTACCTTGATTTTAGCAAGGCTTTTGATAGTCTCCCACAAAATTCTCTCAGGCAAGCAAAGGAAGTATGAGCTTGATGAATGGATTGTAAAGTGGATAGAAAACTGGTTGGAGCATTGGGCTCTGAGAGTAGTAATCAATGGCTCAATGTCTAGCTGGCAGCTGGTACCCAGTGGAGTGCCTCAGGGGTCATTTTTGTTCAAGGTCTTCATGAAAGACCTGGAAGATGGCACAGAGTGCACCTGCACCCTCAGTAAGTTTGCAGATGACACCAAGCTGGAGGTAGTAGTAGATATGCTGGAGGGTAGAGCTAGGATTCAGTGACCTAGACAAATTGTAGGATTGGGCCAAAAGGAATCTCAGGTTCAACAAGGAGAAGTGCAAATTCCTGCACTTAGGATAGAACAATCCCATGCACCAGTACAGGCTGGGGGTTGACTGGCTGGGCAGCAGCTTTGCAGAAAAGGACCTGGGGGTTACAGTGAACAAAAAGCTGAATATGAGCCAGCAGTGTGCCCTTGCTGCCAAGAAGGACAATGGCACACTGGGCTGCACTGGTAGGTATCTTGCCAGTAGGTCAAAGGAAGTGACTATCCCCCTCTATTCAGCACTGGTGAAGCCACATCTGGAGTACTGTGTTCAGTTTTGGGTCCCCCACTACAGAAAGGATGTGGACAAATTGGAGAGAGTCCAGCAGAGGGCAACAAAAATGGTGTGGGGGCTGAGGGACATAACTTATGAGGAAAGACTGAGGGAACTGGACTTATTTATGCTAGAGAAGAGGAGACAGAGAGGATTTAATAGCAGCCTTCAATTACCTGAAGGGAAGCTCGAAAGAGGATGGAGCTAGACCAGGGGTAGGCAAGATATGGCCTGCAGGCTGAATCTGGCCTGTGAGACCATTCTACCCAGCCCACAGAGCCCCTAAAAAATTTAGAAAATTAATATTTATCTGCCAAAAATGACAGGAGCTAGGGGCAGTAGGACCCAGGGGAAGCCCTGGCAGGCTCCTGCAACAGCCGGGCCCACCTGGCTCCCCCATCCCAGCCAGAAGCCCCAGCAGGGCTTCTGGCCTGGGACCATGAGGCTGTACCAGTGTCAGAAACTCAGGAAAGGGTGGGGGGTGGGGAGGGGGAAGGGCAGAGACAGAGCCTGGGGAAAAGCAGCCCGGGGGAAAAGTGGCCCCTCTCCCGTCCCATGACCAGTGCCCCCTGCTGTAGCTGCTCGCAGCCAGCTTGGGGCTGCCCTGAGCAGGGACAGGCAGCCCCATGTGGGCTGCGAGTAGCTGCAGCGCAGGGCACCGGACATGGGGCAGGCGAGGGGCCACTTTTCCCTGTGCTCAGCACCAGCTTGTAATCCACCCCTGCACCCAGCCTGGGCCCTGCGCCAGCCTTGCCCATTGTGGCTGTGCCACAGTGGGAGCAGCTGCTCAGTGTGGAGGAAAGTGGCCTCCCTGCTTGCCATGCTGGACAGTGTTTGTCACCGCCGCCCCTGTGCTGGCCAGCACATGAGCTGTGGGTGGGCAGCAGTGGCAAACACTACACTGGCATGGCAAGCTGGGGCGTTGCTTTCCTCCATGCTGAGCAGCTGCTCCCACTGTGGTGCAGCCCCGACGGGTGAGCTCGAAGCTGACGTGGGGCCCAGGCTGGCAGCGAAGGCAGGTTACAAGCTGGTGCTGAGTGCAGGGGAAAGTGGCCCCTCACCTGCCCTGAGGCTGGCGCCCTACGCTGCAGCCACTCACAACTCGCATGGGGCTGCCTGTGCCTGCTCAGGACAGCCCCCCCCTGCTGCAGCAGGGAGAGCTGGCCACAGAGTGGAGGGTCCCCTTTTCCCCGTGCTCAGCACCAGCTCATTCCCTACCAGCGAGCACAGGGTCAAGGCTGCATGCTGCCCCCTGCCGGAAGCGCAGGGCTGGGGGGGCACCGGGAGTGAGTGGGTGCACAGGGCCTGTACCTGTGTGTCCCAGGGCCAGCACCAGCAGGGCCCAGAGCAGGGCAGCAGGGGTACAGGGTCCCGGCTGACAGGGGCTCTATGGAGCCAGGCCAGCTTCCCCCTCTCCCTGCTGGTGCAGTCCATCCCAGCTCTATAGACAGACTCGTGCCAGCCTGCGCCCTGCTCTGGGACACACCAGTGCTGGCCCTGGGACACTGGTCGCAAGACATTGGGACATTGGTCCCAAGACAGTGACCAAGAGATGAGGCACCTGTCAAGGGGTGGGGCATCTGTCAAGGGGTGGCACTACCCATGCGGCCCTCAACAGTTTGCCAAAACTGGGTAAGCAGCCCAAAGCCCGAAATAATTGTCCACCCCTGAGCTAGACTGTTCTCAGTGGTGGCAGATGACAGAACAAGGAGCAACAGTCTCAAGTTGCAGCAAGGAAAGTTTAGGGTAGGTATTAGGAAGAATTTTCTTACTAGGAGGGTAGTAAAACACTGGAACAGGTTACCTGGAGAGGTGGTGGAAGCTCCATCCTTGGAGGTTTTCAAAATCTGGCTAGACAAAGCTTTGGCTGGGATGATCTAGTTGGGGATGGTCCTGCTTTGATTAGGGGGTTGGACTAGATGACCTCCTGAGGTCCCTTCCAACCCTAACTTTCCATGATTCTATGATTTGGAGGTTATTATTATTAATATAGTGGTTATACTAAAAACACAGAGCCACTGCCTGACAGAACTGATAGTCTAAAGATAGACAATCAAATAGAGAGGAAATGAGAGAAACCTGGGGTAATGACTAGTACACAGCTCCCTAGTTACATGGCTGGCTTTATTATTGTTTTCTTTATATTACAAAGATAGTATTGGGAATACTTGGGAGGAATTCAGGACAAAAGTTGGGGCCAGGGTGGGATTCTGGAGAAAAGAAAGGGAAAGGACAAATGAAGAAGAGGGAGTTCAAATGAGAAGAACACAGGCTGGAGGATGAGGATGGAAAGCACTTTGGACACAAAAAAGGTAGATAGACTACTGAAGTTGTGCAGTGGAAAGAGCAGAGCAAGGAAAAGGCTGATCAACACTCTATGACAACAGAGTATGTTATGTTTACATACAGAGGTAGTGAATGGGAATATCATGAGGTCTCAGAGGATATTGCTGTTGAACCCTATGTGGAATAGTAGAAAAGGTATAGAAACAGGCAACAAAAATGGTCAGGAACATGGAGAGGCTCCCTTAGCATTAGGAGAGACTAAATAGGCTAGAACTTTTCAGCTTACAGACAAGACAACAGAGATAGAATATGATATTGATCTATACAATGATGCATGGCATGGAGGAAGTAAATAAGGATTTTGCATTTGCTGTCATACAATACTAAAATGAAGGGTTATACTCTGAAATTATTAGAAAGCAATTTTAGAACAAAAATAAGGATATTATTTTTCATCCAGTATGTAATTTACTTGCAGATCTAACTACTAAACGATGTTATAAACGATAATAACTAAACCAGGTTCAAAAGAACACTGGAGAAATTAAGGCAGGGTAGGTAGTAAACACTGTAGTTAGGGATGCACCCTATAAATTAAGGCTTCACAGGCCTCTGAATACTGTAAGGGAAGAGAGGCAGGGGACTGATCAGTGTTGATAGGCCCTGCATATATATACTATGTCCCTTAACATCCACTTCTTGCCATTGTGAGGTAGTGGATACAGAGTTAGATGGACCTGTGGTGTGACGGATTATTGCACTTTTTACATTCTTGTACTGCATTCCATAAAGGTTCCTCCAAAATGTTACTGTTCCCTTCCTGGAAGTAGAGAGTGGAGGCCTGTGGGCTTGTAGCTCTACTGCTTTCTTTTTGATTCAAGTGCTGGGATAGGGGGAGGACTGGAAAACTCTAATATATTCCCTTTGTCCTTAGTTTTTGTTGCTGCTGGCTAATTTATGGTTGGGAGTAGAAAGGTGTGCAGCTTTTTTAAATATGTTGTTTACTGAAACTGTCAGAATATGGTAAGGCCAAGGGTGCTCAGCACCCAGCCTGCAAGTCAGATCCAGCCCCTAGCGTTGTGTCATCCAGCCCATGGGCTCCTCACAGGTACATGGAGAATGCTGCGGGCCATGGTCCTGCATGCTTGATCAAGCACACAGGGCAGTGCAGGATCCAATCCCAGCGTGTGGGGCTTGGTGGAGGCAGCATGGGCCCTGGCACCCTGATTCCAGAGTGTAAGGCCAGGCAGAGGAGGCTCAGGGCCCCAGTCCTGCAGCATAGGGCTAGGCGGCGGTGGCATGGGGCCCTCATCCAGCACAGAGCCAGATCCTGGAACGCAGGGTCTGATCTAGCCATGGACTGGCTCCCACACCATTGATCTGCCTACAGGGCCAGAACTTGGAGCACCACTGTACTATGCTGAAAACTGGCAAGATTCCTCAATGTTTGTCTCAGTGTTTGAGTTTCCCTAGAAACTGGCCTGTTGCCTGTAATTCTGGTACAGCAATTTCCAAAAAGCATGTTTTTTTACTGAGCTGGAGAAACTGACTTGCAAACTGCCTTCTCTTTTAAGAGCTAGTTATTACGCGCTATCCTCTACCATAGTCTGTACAAAAGTATGCTTTTATAAGAACAGCAATAACAGTTTTATTTATGCTTCCTATCCTCTCAAGGCACAGCACAATAATTTAAGCTATAACATAATTAAAAACAGTGTAAACTAGAGTTTGATTTCCAAAACCAGAGTTATATAGGAACACCAACCTCTAGAAAAGATCTGCTATGAGACAATAATAGGATGTACTTATCTGTAATGAAGCAGTTTTACCTCTTTTCCATAATGTGGCATAACTTATGCCTTACATTACTAAATCCAATTTTAGTACACAGAATTGGAAATATATGCAAAGAAACAGTAATGTTAACAAAAGGGTGATCAAAACTGCTGCTGTACATATTAAAGTTATTTTTAACTGGTTTTATAACGCAGACCAATTATATAAAAATAAACATCATAAAATATACTTTAAAATTACGTATAAATATAATCAATATGTTATAATCACAAAGTTTTTATACAAGCTTCCTCACCTGTACCTTTTACCCTTTACACTGGACCATTACAGTATCAGATCATGAAGAACAACATTTCATAGTTCATGTAACTCAGGTAGTCTCAAAGACCCAATCTGTGGGATGGATATGGCTCATAGAGGAGCTGTGTCATGTGGCTCACAGAGACAGAAATTTGGCAATGGGGCAAATGGCAGCAGTGCTGGTTGCTGCAGTTCCCATGGCTGTGGCAGCCACCTACTGCTCATCCAGCCACCAAATTTCTGAGTCCCACAGGCAACCCCACAGGCTGGATTCGGAGCATGGAGCTATGCTATCTGGTCTGTCCCTGTGGGCTGGAAATTTGGTGGCAGGACAAATCACAGCAATTAATACTGATGATGCTCACCTCTCTGCAAAATTTCTGGCCCATTGGGCAGCCCTGTGAGCTAGATGACACAGTTCTGTGCTCCAGATGTGGCCTCTGGACCAGCTAGCTCTGTGCCACTTATCAAACCCAAGAGGTGGGGAGAAGTTGACACTCCCTGTTCTAGCTCATTTTTCCATGCATATTTACAGATTTCCCTCACTTTATGCTGTACATGTGTTCCTGGAAAATGGCGCATAACCCAAATTTGCATAAAGGAAATCCACTTTACAATGTAACAAATAGGGATATGTCCCAAGACCTCAACTGTACTGACCCCCAGACCCATTTCTACCACTTTTACAAGACAATTTTGGTACTCATCAACAGCTGACAGACAGTACACACAAGCACAGGGTGGCTGTGAATGTTAACATGATGGGGATGGCAACTACAGAAACATGTCGCAGACAGCGAGTGAGGGGCACAGATCCACACAGGAGACTGTATTTTGGTGTGTGTCACTCCCACAAGGCACTGCACAAAGCAGCTGACTGCAGGCTTCCACCACAGCAAATGCATGAGTTAATTTACCTTGCATATAACAAATTTTGGTATAAAAGGGGTCAACGCATAAGAGCAAATTCGCACATACAGAACCCACACAAAGCGAAGGAAATCTCTATTGTACTACTTATGATTCCTGTTAAAACAGGTGTTAACTGCTGGTTTACTGAATTAATGAATATATAAATTACATTAATAGGTCCACAGTGAATAGCAATAAAAACCACAGCTGCTGCTTCCAGTAATACTGGCGATTAAGTCACTTTGTCAGAATAAAACAACAGAAAATCAGGAGGAAAAAAGAAATTCTAAAGTAAACAACAGCATTTCACATCAGGCTCTGACTTGGGCTCTGAGTTTGGCCAAGGGAAGAGAACATCAAAGACTGATGGTAGCCAATTGAGAAAGCTCTATCTTATTATGAGATAATTAGCATAAGCTTCTGTGCTCTTCTATATTGTCATAATGATTTATAAAGGTATTTCTCAGATCAGTGCCATAGCAAGAGGGGGTGAGTGGGGCAACCACCCTGGGTGCTGAAGTGAAGGGGTGCCAACAGGCTCTGCCCAGCCAAGGCAGTGTGCGAGACGGAGCCATGACCCCCTGGATCTGTGCACGGGGCGAGGGCAGGCTGCTACTGTGTATTTGCCCCAGGCACCAAACTTCCTTGCCGGCACTGTCTCAGATAACACGATAGTAAATTACAAGTGACTTTATGATAATTCAAGGGAGTTGGTTGGTTCAGTAAGTGAACTTAGTGAACACCAGTTGGCAGTGACAGTAAGTTTCTTTCCTCCTGCTCTGCCACTATTTTTACAAATAACACATTTAGAAGAGTTAGCTGAAGTCTAGGTTGTTTTTTTTAAAGTAAGTTGGCTAACCCTCAGTTCAAGAAACTCTTTAATCCATTATGAAGCAGGATGTTCTGAGGTAAGTTCAATAGATAACTTAAATGTATTTGTTCTGGTCTGTTCCTACAGAGCCTATGGCAAAGAAAACATTCTTGCCTGAAGTAAAGCCCTAAATGATATAGCCCACCACTTCTCCACCACTGACTTTTTCTGCTCTATCACAGGCCATTTATTAAATGCGGGGACCTGCAGGAATGGTCTAGAGCAGGGGTGGGCAAAGACAGGCCCATGGGTTGCATCAGGCCTGCAGTGAACTCCATTTCCCAGCGGTCTCTGTGGCAGCAGTTCCTTCTGGCTGCCACTGCTGGACCCAGGCCCAGGGTATGGGCACCCTGGCCCATCCACCTGGCATCCACCACAGGGGGTGGGACCTGCATGGGCAGGGCACACAGCCAGGTGACTGGGATGGGGCTGCAGCTGAAAGTGAGACAGTGGGGTGGGGATGGGGAAACCCTGTGATCCTGGGGCAGTGACAGTGCAGAGACAGGGCAGTGCTGCAATCTGCTGCCCACTTGCCTGCCACGAGCATGGGTTCCATGGGCAGGGACATACAGGGAGCGGATCGAGGCTCTGCCCTGGCCCAGACCCTGTGCCATCATTGCCAAAGGATTCCAGCCCCAGCTCCAGAGCGGCTCCCCCCGAAGCCACATGCCCTGCTCATGCTGCTCCTGGCCAATCTCCATGGAGACCCCAGCAGCATGGGGCCATGACAGAGCCAGGCTGGACCAGGGAAGAGCCCCAGTTCTACGCCTCTGTACCCTCATGTCCCCGCGCTCCTGGGGTCTCCATGAAGACCAACAGGGAGCAGCATGGGCAGGGGCTGCTGGGAAATGGAGTCTCACTGCTGGCCGGATCTGCCATTTTGCCCACTCATGGTCTACCAGGAGTGTCTAGGTACCACATGACAAGTATAAAATGAATCTGTATAAAAATACAAGTTACTCTGCAATGGTAACTAGGTAAAATTTAAGGGCCTGAGATATCCAGGTCAGACTGCATGATACCTTCTGGTTTTACATTCTAAAAAACACTGAAAAATTCCAACAGATCACAAAGTAGTCTAATGGATGAGAAGAATCAAACTATTATGTTTTAAGTTTATTATTATTTAATTATTATTACTACACTTATAAGGCATCCATTATTCTATTCTTTAGGCACACCTAAAAAGTGTATGCTATACTGAAACTACAAATTCCCCCAAATTCAATAATCTATAAACTCATAAATAAGTAATGGCTAAATGAATCTGAAACGTTTACATATAACTACACTACAATAAGGTATAGTTCAAAATTTGTTGGAATCAGAAAAATGAAAATACTTAATTCAGGTAGAATGAATTATGGACAAACATACCTGTAATGGGACTGTTGTTGTCATCTCCTGGTATCCATGAAAGCTGTATGCTTCTTTCTAGATGACCTGTCAATTCTAAATCAAAGGGTGGGTTTGGATGTGCTGCAAACCAAATAAACACACAGTAACTAAACCAAATAAACCAAACAGGGTTTTCTTTTTGACAATCATTCTCACATTCCAACCAAAAGTTCTCCAAAAGCTCAATACTGATCTACTGCAATTGTATAAACATGGTTTATTGGCTATGAACATACAGCTGTAATAAAATGGATATAAAATGAAGCTGCTTGGAATTTTTCTTAATATTTGCGAAACAAACAGTTTAAATAGGAATTCTATGACTGACTGTTATATGATATAAAAGCTACTGTAATGACAGGCAAAGAAATATGAAATTGATGGATCATCTACATGTTCATCAGCATATTCTGTTAACAGATATAAGTAGTATAATGAATGAGTAGCAAACTACTGCATATGAAATCAAATAAATGATAACAAATGGAAAATAAAGTGGCACAGACATTAAAAAAGAAACTGTTTCAGAATTACTTCAAAACATTTCAAATATAATTTTAAAGCAGATACTCTCTGGGTAAGAAAAAAAATTAGAATTTAAAATTCTTTAAATATGTAGGGATAATTTAAAAATATCGAATGAGTTGCTAAGATACAATTCTCAGCACATGTACTTATGTAGTAGTTCATTACAAAGTGGTGAAAAATCACTTATCAGATAATTAATACTCTGGAATTAAAGACTAACGGAAGCCTGTTCAGTCTAAATATGCATAAGAATAGCCCCACAGAATCAATGGGGCTTATCCAAGGACATTGCATTTACATTCAAGTTATTCATATTTTTAAATATCCAAAGCATCACGTCCAGAAAGGTTAACGCAAGCCTAACAGTCCATTGGGCTAGTGTGGTTAAAGCATACCAGTTTAACCAACGACACATAAGGGAGTGATATGTTCTGCATTGTGTTTGGTTGCCTTGGAGTTCCCAGCCTGAATGACCATTTACAACTGCATCTACTGGGGAACAGCCTTTAATATAGGTTCACATAGGTCTTGAATTCATGTATCCATAGCTTAAATCATTATGCCACCATTTTCATAACAAATCCATTATGAAAACATGACAGGAAATTTAAGACCTTATCTCACACATTTCACAGGATTAAAATGTAGAAACTGTCATGGCATAATATTTAAATGCAATGTTACTCAATGGAAAACAAGTGGGGCGATACCATCTTATTTAATTTTTAGCAAGAAAAAACTTGACACAAAATCAAGTCCTTAGCAGTTTTTAGGCACCCTGTCTACTGAAAAATAGAGAGCAGATGTGTACAAAGGGTCACGTTAACTGTTATAATCAGATTTTCAGCCTTTACTTCACTTTTTCCATGCTTCTGCATAGTGGAAGCTAGACCACATGGATCTTAATGTCACTCCTACTGAGATGAATGATAGAACATCTAATAATTTAAATGACATGAAATCAGGAGTGTAATCTGGTTGTACTAGACTAAAGGAACTGCTGAATTCTACTGTTTAAATCTTTGTTTTGTATTTCGTGTACTACAGAAATACTCTACATTACTCTACTTGGTGTGATGAACCCGCATTATTTTGTGACTGACTTACATGACTTGCATTAAAATAGTTTGCTTAAAAAGCTCATTTTTTGTATATTGTTTGATTCTAGTAATGAAACAGTTTCAATATCTAGTAAGAATATAATGAGATGAATGCACAGAGCTCCTTTCTGCTTAAATTAAAAAAATAGTAAAATGACATGAAACAAAAAAAAAAGCAATTGTAGTTTGCAACAGGCAAAAGTATGAAATGTGCTCAGTGATGCAAAAAGAAACTTTGTATTAGTTTACCGTAAATGATAGCTGGAGTTGGGGAAGGAGCTGAAAAGAACATTAATATAAAGGATTTAATTAGTTAGTAGCCAAAGCAATAAGAATTACTTGTAGTCAAAGATTATGTTTGTTAGAGATAAAGTTACTGCATCTAGTGGAAGGGTTTAATTTTAAATCATGCACTGATTAATCTGTTGGCTAAAAATGATAAACCCTGCAATTTTGAATATACATATATTAAAATTAAAAGAAAATAAAGTAAAATTATCTTACAGTGCCTAGACAAAATGCTTTTTCCTATGGACCATCTGTATAAGTATTTACATGGAGTTTGCTTACGTCATTATTCAACAGGTTTTGAGGCTACTGCAGCATTTTGGAGCACCAGGACATGCTGGCCTGAGACACATGGTGTCCCACCCGCTTGGTGAGAGGGCAGCAGGACAGGCCCTATGAGGAGAGACTGAAGGACCTGAACCTGTTCAGCCTCAGCAAGAGGAGGCTGAGGGGGGACCTGGTGGCTGCCTACAAGCTCATCAAGGGGGATCAACAGCAAATAGGCAGAGCTCTTTTCTCCCCAGCACCACCTGGGGTGACAAGGAACAATGGTCATAAGCTGATGGAGAATAGGTTTAGGTTGGAGATCAGAAGGCAATATTTTACAGTTAGGGTGGCCAAAATCTGGAACCAACTTCCCAGGGAAGTGGTCCTCACCCCTACCTTGGGCATATTCAAGAGGAGGCTGGACGATCACCTGTCTGGGGTCTTGTGAACCCAGCGTTCATTCCTGCCTGTGGCAGGGGGTCAGGCTGGATGACCTGTTCAGGTCCCTCCTGACCCTAGCTACTATGAAACTATGAAACTTGCCAGATTCTTTCACTAAGAATCATGAACAATATTGGCTAGCTCAAGTATGATCTAAGTATGTTTGTCCAACTGGTGGCCATTGGATTGCATGCAGTTCGCAATCCTTGTCCCAGCCATCCAGCCAGGGGACCCCACAACCCAGGATGCCCGAGTGCTGTGGTACAGCGGAGAGGTCTCATGGCTGGGAAGCAAAGGGTGAGTCAGGGTACCTAAGCATGTGGTGCAGCAAGAAGGCATGGGGAGCAGCAGTGGGAGGTGTGCAGTGCAGTGGGAGGAGGGGCACAGAGAGCAGCAGGGTTGCATGCAGTGCAGCAAGGGTGGGAGGGATGCCAGGAGGAACATAAGGGGAGCACACGGTGCAGTGGGAATGCACCAGAAGCAGCAGTGAGGTAGCACCTGGGATCACAGAGGAGGGGCTGGGGCATGAGGTACAGCAGTGCGGGGCAGGCACTCAAGTGCTCGGTGCAGTGTGGGGATGGGGGGCATGTGGTCCCTGGGGTCCATAGCTCCCACTGGTGTTGCCCAAGGAGTGTATGGCCCTCAGCTACTTAAAAGTTAGGCAGCTCTGATCTAAGTAAAATCCCATCTCACACAAGACTGACTTCAACCTAATGGAGATGCTACTGGCTACCTGAAGCTTTTTTGCTATAGAGTTGGTCCATAGCTTAGTATCCCAGAAAGGAAAACATTTTAGGTAAGATTGAATTGGTGTTTACTACCTTAAAAATGAGCTACACAGCCAAAGAGAATGCAGGATAAAGGACCTTGGATTTGGTTTTATATTTTCTACAAAATAAACTTAGTTTTGTCCTTATGAATTTTAAATACAATCTTACCAACAACAGTGAGCACAGCACTTGCAGAAACGCTGTCCAGAGAAGTATTAGCAACACAGGTATAGGTTCCATCATCCTTATCAGTCACATTCAAAATGGTCAAATTTTCTTTTCCAACAATAAGCCTGTAAATACAATGTATTCAATATATTTTGATAATATATTTTATAATAAGTGTGTGTAAACATATCACCAAAACTCAAATGCATCTTAATAACTTTGGAGATCTTGCCATTAACAAAGATGAAGGTAATTTCAAGTTTTGTACAACAATTACTGTATCATTAATAAGCAACATCAAGTTTCAAGTGTGTTTTTTCTTTTGTAGGATACCTCTTGACAACTGCATCTGATTTGCAAACGTGTGGCACCAAAAATGGTCATGTTTGCATTTTATAAACCAAAAGAAGCCTTCACTTTCAATTGCAGTTACCCCACAACACTGATATGCTCCAAAAGGCATCCTTAAAACCAATCTCGAGCTATGAACATGTGATCATTTTTTTAAAAATGAATTCACTTTTTCTATACTTGCTAATCATGTGTGAATGTGAACTTCAAACATTTGTTTGATCCAGTTTTGCAGAAATAATTCATATAAACTGAATTGCAGAGCCTTATAAGTATCTGTGCCTTTGACAACTTGCCTCAACTTTTCTTTTTAATAGATTTTTTACAGTTCCTACTAAAAAATCACTTGTCTGGATCTGCAGAATTGAATTACACCAACATGGTCACGGACATTGACTAAACACTGACTGGATTAATTATTAATACAGAAGAATTAATATGACAGACATCACCACAAACAAATCTATAATAAAATATTCTTTTCATGTTTCATGTAAAGATTTTACTTGAGAGGTGATATTTACCCAATGTCCAACACGTACTCTTTTACTAGTCTAGCTGTACTGATAACTTAGTATTAGCACAAGCTGAGAATCCTTTCTCCAGCTTTACTTCTAGAACTTCCCTCCAGGACCTCACCTTCCCAGTTCCTTTGGGACCCAGATTGATATTCCTGCTTATCTGCCACAAGTTACTTTGAAGTTTAACTGAGTTTTAGCTTAGGGTGACCCAAGAGAAAAACCTTGCTCTCCTACACAGGTCTTAAAGTATGCCATGGCTTTAAAAGCCTGGATCAAGAGGAGAAAATTTTCCTTCATTTACAGCAGTGCAATATAGCACTCATAGCCATAAGTGACCATTGCACCATCTCATTTTCACACTAGTTTTACCTAGGTACCACAAGACTAAATATTTGCATTTGACTAAAACATATCTTCCCGAAAGGCATCTTGTCATTTATCTGGAGTCATCAAGAGATTTCCCATGGCAGAATGTTCCAATGATTAATCATCTTGTTGTCCCTTGGATATATTCAGAGAACCAAGACAGGTTTGAAGAGTCAGTCTCACCAAAATTAAATACAAGCATAAATGCAGGTAACATTTGCACACCAAATTTAATAATGAAATACATGTAAGATATAAATGAACAAACAACACAGTTTAGCCATATCAAGCAAATGATTAAAATTTGTAAAATGTGCATTCATCTGAATAAATAACAATCTTATTAATATTTGAGGGAAATTAAAATTGATTTCTCTAAGACCTAAAGTCTTTAAAAGTCTCTACCAGATGTCTAACCTGTTAGGGAAAAGGACTTCTCATATATGTTTCAAATTAAGTTTTAAAAGAGCTCTCATCTTGGTTTATCTGCAGATGGGCTATTTAACAAAAATCATAACTCAAGGCTGAAGAGCAAAAATTCCATGATTTTTATACTTTATTGCCAGACTCTAAATCAAAAAGCTTGCTGAATAAGGTAGAAGATATAAAACTGTTTCTAATAGATGCTATCCTAATTAATATTCATATACCTATTTTTATTCCATATCTAAGCTATATCTTGTCTAGAATGAGCCTTATATAGCATCAAACCACTACATGTATTTTAGGCAGCCATTAGCCTAGTTTTTTCCAATCCATCTTTCTTGAATTTTCTACAACTGTTTACACATTGTGACATCCTTTGGCCTGATCATTTCCTTTTCTTCTTTTTCTCTTACCCAGACTCTGTTCAAATGAATGCAAGCAAATGCTATATACTAAATTGCCATTAAGCAACTTAAGACCTGTTATAGTCTATTCTACAACCTTTACTATTAAAAATTGTGTCTAATTTCTATGTTGAATTTTTCTGGCTTAAGCTTGAAGCTACTAGTTCTTGTTATGCCTTTCTCTGATAAACAGCCTGTTAATATCTACTAGTTTTTCCCTGTGAACATACCTACATATTGGTCCATGTAGCTTGGTTAGTTGGGCCCCAGCCCTTCACAGTTTGGCTTTGTACCTGGTTGGCTGCAGGCAGTACTTAGTCAGCTTAAAGATATCGCACAGTGAATATAACTAGAAAAACGTTACTCATTGTCAATTGGCTGATCAGATCAGCAGACAGAGGGGAAGTGCACAAAAGTTTACATCATAGGCAACTGCTAAGGAGGGTATGGGGGCGGGAGGGACATGCCTCCCCTCCCCCCCACGACAGAGCCGTCCCTGCCACTGACACTGCTGGTAGCTTCTGTGGGTGCTTGCCAGCCCCATCCCTGACATTGCCACCAGCTTCTATGGGTGACCCCCAGACTCAGGTGGCACTAATCACCAATGGTTTACATGGCTGAAGTGTGGTGGAAGAGTTGCAGCCTTTATACCTTTGTTATACATTGAATAACTATAGAAACCAATCCGACTCTAATTATTTCATAAGAAAACCACTTACCAGTTACCACAGATACCCATGCAGGTGTACCTCTATTCTACTACTTTGGTATGTGTTGAATTTCCCTCTCTCTCCAGAAGATGTGTGACTTGACTTACCATCTTCCACATGCTGTTTTCAAGGGCTTGACATTCCCTGCTCATTATAGTTTTAGCAGCCCAACTGAGCCTGGTCACCTTCCAGGGACATTATTCAGTGATGATCCTTCATAACTAGGGAATTACTCAATTCACAAAATCAGGTATTGTCCATGAAATCAGAAAATATCCACAAAATCCGTTAACAAAAAGCAACAACTTACTAAAAATAAAATGCTGGTCCCCCAGTGGGAGCCAGGGGTCCTCAAGGCCCCTACAGCTCAGCTGCACAGCCCACTGGGGGCCAAGACAGGGGCTGCTGGCATGAAGGGGAGCAGTCAAGATGGTAGCTGCTGCTACCCCTGATTGGCTGAGAGTGCTGTCTGTTGTGTAGCCCTGCCCCTCTCCACCAATCATGGCAAGGAGTGGGGCCACATAACAGCCAGCTCTTTCAGCCAATCAGCAGCAAGGGGAGGAGTGGTACGACAGACAGCCCTCAATCAGCGGCAAGAAGCAGGGTCACCAAGGCCCCTTGACCAATTAGAGGTATGGTGGGGCCCCATTGTGATAAGTCCATGGAAATGGCAGCCAGCCCTGTGATCAGCCCATGAAATTGGCTCTCTGACTCCTTGATTTGGGGAGGTCCCTACTCAAAACCGCATTGAGACACCTTTCATTTAGCTAATTCCTAATCCATTCAGCATGGTTTTTGTCAACGTCACACAGCACTATTTGTTAATCATAATGTTATGTGATATGCAGTCAATTGCCTTACAAAAATCTTATACCTGCATGGTTACTTTAATGGACATAACTTGTTATAGTATTAAAGAAGGAAATCAAGTTTGTTTGACAAGGCTTATTTTTGCATAAAGGGGTGTTGACAGTCATTAATTTTGTTCCTATTCTTTACTTTGGTATTAGCTGTAGACCATAATGGCTTTTCCATTAATTTGCCCATGAGTGATTTTGAGCTAACCAAACTCAACCCCAGTCATCCCACTTGCCTTCTTTGAATACTGGCATAACACTAGTACCTACCCAATCCTCTAGGCATTCCCCAGCATTCCAAAATTTATTAAAAAGTAATATGAGAAAGCCAGACATCTCCTCAGTTAGCTTATTTAGGAGTCTTTAGTTGAAGATACTTGGGTCTGCTGATTTCAATAAAAATGTTTATTCTTAGTAGACTTTATCTAACATCCTTCTCAGTTACTAATGGAATGAAAATAAAATTTCTCATCTTCATATGATACATGCACATCCTTTCAAATACAGAATAATTACTGGACACTTATCTTTCCTTGTTGTTATCAACATGTAACCATCTCTAGCTCATAAAATTATTTTGCCAGTTATAGCACTTATTTCTTCCCTAATATACTTAAACTACTACTTATTAGCAGTAGTTTTAGCTATGTTTTTTCCTTTGCGTCTTTAGCTTCCCTTCTCAATTACCTACATTTCATATCTTCTGCTTTGCTGATTGTTATCTATCCCTTTTTTCCTATTTGTTTAGATCAGGAGTGTCAAATATCTGTATTGTGGGCTCCTCCGTGGGCTAGGAATTTGGGGACAGGGTGAGCAGAGATGGGGCCTGCTGCCATAATCCAGCATATTGAGCCCTACTGGGGATGCATGGTGGTGACACTAGCGGTAGATGATGCTGTATTAACTCCTGATGGTGTCTTGATGCCACTCACCCCACTACGACATCTTGATCTGGTCTGTGAAGAGCCCCATGGTCTGGATCTGTTTGGAGGGCTGCATGAGTTTGAAACCCCTGGTTTATATATTATCTTACTTTGAACTTCTGTCTTGACTTTGCCACTGAACCAGGATACATTGCTAGGCAAAACCAAACATTAACCTGCTCTTGATATTAAGTGGTCCTGTGCATTTTAAAAGAATGGGAGAAAAAACAACTAAAAATTCATTAAAAGAAAAAAGGAATAAATAATTTATGTATACCTTTCATCGTCTGGCAATTCACTATTGTCCTTCAACCATGTGACTGTTGGTAGTAAGGTAGAATCATGTTTAATTGTACACTCAAAGTAAACTTGACCAGACCTCTGAATGATTTTGTATTCAGGTTGTTTAATAATCATTGTTGGATCTGAAATTTAGAAGTTGCTATTAGACATTTAATAAGTTTGAAATTCTGGGGTTAACTGTGATTAGAATGCTCTACAAAATGACTGATTTCTTACCTTTAACTTCTAGCTGGACCTCATTTTCTTCCTTTCCTAATTTATTGCTTGCTATACATGTATACGTGCCCGTGCTATCTTTCTGTGCCACCGGAATTTCCAAGGTTCCGTTATCATGGAAAACATACTCATCACCATGCAGGTTGTTACCTTTCACTCCCTTAAACCTTCATATTAAAAACAGTATTGTTATCCAATATTATGTGTTCATTCAATCACTTAATAATACTAGAAAATAAAACTAGGAATAGTGAAATAAGACAGAAATATTGAGCAATGTTCT
>NW_005841848.1:5738854-5746148 GCF_000455745.1 Alligator sinensis | reverse complement strand
GGAAACATAAATTGGAATCTACAGGTATTTACTTAAGTGTTAAGTTAAAAAACACATTACAATGTAGTCATAAGAGGTTGAATAGTGTAACCATTTATGTTATAAAGAGAGCCTTATTTTATTTTGCAAAGTGAAAATTCATAGTAACAAAATCTGTGTTTAAGTGTTTTACACACAAAGGCTAAAACTTACCATTTAATTTCAGGCTTAGGTGAACCAAAATAAGAGCAATCTAGCAATGCAGGATGGTTTGCAATGACTTGATACAGTGTATTAGGAAGCGTCAGGATTCTTGGTGACTCCGCTAAAAATACAAGACAACAAAAAATGCCTGGCATGCTTGATTAAGGAAATCAAGAACAGCCTGTGGAATTACATATTTACATCTTTTCTCTGAGGTGATATGAATGCTCTACCTAGCTCTAAATATCTTCTGCTGCCAGTACAGGCTCTACTTTGGGGAAAATCTCTCCCCCGCTCCTTTACAGTGAACAAACAACAGAACATGTGGCAATGGTTGGAGGATTAAGTCACAAAATACTTGGAGAAAAAAGAAGGACGATTGAGAATTTGACTACATGGTTCTGAGGAAGCCCTAACCTTCTTGGGAACCTTTGGGTGCAAATAAGTCAGCAAGATCAGGACCAGGGCAGAATTTTGAGGTGAAGTACTTTTTTTCCTGTGTGGTTCCTGTTAGAATCAAGCAGGGTTTTTTCATCAGGAACCCTGATACTCAGCCTAGTGTAACTGATTCAGCTTGTTACGCATGGAAAGCCTCTACAAGATGAACTTCTTATGCCTGGGATTTTACTATTAGCTTTGTACAACTCCAAGAAAAACATCAGAGCCCATGCTACTCATCTGGAGAAAATTTCTTAGGGGGAAGTATTCCAGCCACAGGCAAAACTAGATTCTCATGTAAGTGCAGCTGCTGTACCAATTTTAGAGGTTCTTGAAAGTGTCACAGGTCTTACCTGAGTGAACTCCTCACTTCTAACACTTACCTGATGCTAGGTGAACATTTCAGGGGGAAGGAACATTTGTTAGGACCCAATTTTTGGATAGATGAGCTAGACCCCCGGTGACTAAATACCAAAAATTCAATGAAATGGCACAAAATTATAAAACTTAACTTACACCTCCTCGTACTTATGCAACATAGCTATTCTTGTTTGACTTGCATAATGAAAAAAGGGGGGCATGATGCTTCCATGGATGCTCCAATGGAGAGGATAGGATAGAGCTCAGGAACAGTTACGACCTTATTAGAAATTGCACTTTGAGCTGCTCAAATATTGACTGGTGTTAGTGCTAGCTCAAGTTTGGAGCAGTCACACCTTAGGGCTAAAAACCTTCTCTGTCTTCCACCTGCATAGCTGTGTCTTGCCACTAAAGATCTTGTGAGTAGGAACCGGACTAGGAGGTACAGCTGTGGGTTGCTACTACAGGGCTGGTGAGCCAAGGCAGGCTTCTATCCCTGCTTTAGGTGGGGTATGTGAAAGATGGAGGGGTTGGAGGGGTAGGAAGGGGGGTGCAGATACATGAAGCTGGGAGGTGGAAAGTTAATTAGATAGGTGTGGGGAATGAAATGGGTGGTGGAAAGGAAATGGGAGTGAGGGAAGGGTGGTAAAATGAAGGAAGTAACCCACTGAAGGATAAAATAAAAAGAAGTAAAAAGGAATTTAAAAAGAAATAAAAAGGAAGTAAATTAAAGATCTCATGTTTTAATAAATTGGGATTTAGGATTGGGATGTGGGGGTGCTGGTCATGCTTCCCAGGGTGGTTGGGAAGTGGGAGTGGTGAAGGAAGGTGCTTTTGGGGGAGCTACTACCCCTACCCTGGGAAAGAAGCCACCGCTCATGGGTACCCAATCTAGTGTCCTACCTTGTTCCCTCCGCCCCCCTCCCCCCACCACACTCTCTAAACCCCACTCCTGGACATGTCTATGCCCTGCAACATGGCTAGTTAGTATGTGCTCTACAGGCTGTTTGCACAGGGATGCAATCCTGGGGGTGGGAAGGTCACACCACCACTGGTGGGAAGGGGAGTTGGCTTGGTGTCAGAACTGCCCCTAGGCAGTAGAGCTCAGGGGGTAGAAAGTTTGTCCACACAGAACAGGAGGGTGGGGATGGGAATTCTGCATCCAGGAATGCTGGAGGACTCTAACTTGGGTGGCAGTATTACAAAGGAGAAAAGAGCATGTAGTGTGAAAGACTGATTCTTACCCAGAACATTCACAAATGCGTTGGCCAGCAAGTAGCCATATTCATTGGAAGCGTTGCACTGATAGACAGCACTTGATCTTTCTTGCACATCAGAGAAAATAATGGTATCACCATCCACTTTTCTACTAGGATCTACCGGGGCAACTAGTAGGGTTATAAAAGAAAGAATGTTTCTGAATGAAATATTGTGAAAAAATGAAGTGTTTTTAGTTTATTTTCACAGATTTCTTTCAATGGTTAAGCATTTAATCATTATTGATTTAGAAGATACCCAAATTTTGTCCATATTTAGTGCAAGATGCATAGAGCCCACTGTTCCTTTATGATTAAAGCCTATGACCTATTTTGTATGCAATTACCTGAGGAAAGATGTCAAAAAACATCTAGAAACACAGGGATGAGCTGAATATAGCTTTCAGGCAAACACAGATGTAGCAGAAGGTACCCAATGCGGGGGATAAAGAAACACCCTAATGCCAAAAGGAAGTTAATTGAAATTGATTATGAATATTAGAATATTCTACAGCTTAAAAGATTCATGCTTTCCAAAAATTCTGACATTAAACAAAACTATGCCTCAAAAGCTTTCCCAACATAGAAATGTCATCAAATTAAACTATATTAAATCAGATTATTGGTAAGCAATCAAAAAAACCCATCAGAGTGCTTATGGAAATTGTAGTAGTTATTCAGTAGGTGGCACTCTTCCCCCCAAAATAAGACATCAAACAATGCAACTTTCAAAAAATTGTTAGTAGTGCTGTCCAAGCAGTATGTTCTACAAGTGAAAAGGGATATTTTATGATCAAATAGATAATATCTATATTAAAATACAAAAACGTTACTAACACTACTGTCCTCCTCCCTCCCTTTCACAATCCCTGACATTTGTATTCAAATCACTCTATTTGATAGCCTGCTGTTTTCACACCCTTTCATAGCATGTGATTAAATGAATTCTTGCTCATGAAAACTTATGCATGTTTCATTCAGTTAACCTATAAGGTGCATCTTCACCCTGGCTTCTGCCTGACAGTTGTAACAATAGCAGTACTACTGATCAAATATTAACCATATTGATGTAAACTATGTATATAGGGGATGTGTATGTCTGCTCGTGCCCTTAGACTAGCCAAAAATTTAATAGCTGCATATTACAGAATTATCCTACCCAAGGACAACTTTGATTTCTATGAATTTATTATTAATCTCTGCTAGCACTAATTTTCATACTACTCTTCACTCTATTATAGTAGGGAATCAATTATGTGAAGTAATTGCAAACAAAATTCATATTCAAATTGCTTGGTTATGGAACACGTAAAATTAACTCATCTACATACTGTATAAAACATGTTATGTTACATGCAAACATAGATGATGCATCAACCTTTATATATACATCAATGTTTTCTCAGTTTGATTATTTCGATTTTTTTTTCTCAGCCTTTAAAACAATTCTCTTTTCTTCAGTCACCATTGATCTCACTTATACTGCATACTGTGCAGGTTGGCAGCAGGTCCTGCATTTGGATAACTGAACAGCCCAAATAACCGGTATTTGGATAACTGACTCTACTGTACTACTATGACTGCAATAGCCAGCAGTTAATATGACTGCTTCTGGAATCACTGGGGGACTTGTTTATATTTTTTATCGTTGCCTGAAATGCAATTTTCAGTAATACATGACTTGGAGCACAACCATTTATTTTAATGCAATTTGCTAAGTGTGGTTCTATTTTATGTTGAAAGTGATAACAGAAATGTTGATGCCATGATAAGATACTGTGTTAGAGACTCCCTCAGGCTGAAGGCAAACCCAGCATGCCGGTAGAGAAAGAGGATGCAATTACTTGGCTGCTTCTTCTCATATCAATGCCAATGTGTATGCCTTTTCTTTCTGCTCATCTGAGAGCCCATCTTACTTTGATCAATAACATGACATAAAACGTGCAGTAAAAGAAAAGACCTTTTCTTTAGGATGGGATAGCAAGATTTATTATTCTCTAGCTGCCAATATTTTATTTAACTGATTATAGCTATGAATCTAGGTCAATGGTTTCTCCATACATTCACAAACAGCATGCATGGTTTCTGGAAACCTTTTCTGACAGTCATTTTTAATTTTCAGATGCTGTTATGATCCACGATGTTTCAGTAATAGTTGTTTATTGATACTAACAGTGTAACAGAAACATGTTACTTAATTGTGATAGTGAATACCCTCTTGCCCATTTCTTTTAAAACACAGTTATGTTATCATTTTGCAACAGTAGACTATTAATTATTAACACAAATATTTGATCTAGATTTAGACAATGAACATCTCTCATTCCAGCTGCAGTGTTCCAACTGATTTGATGAGGCACATTTTACAGTAAATGTAACCTGTTGTGCAACTCAATCCTGGCTTTTACAAATTGTCCCAGGGGAGCGGGGGCGCCGGGAGACCCCCGCGGCGGCAAAGGGGTCCGCTTACCTCCCACAGGGCCGGAGGAGCCGAAGGGAGTCCACGCACCGGCTGTGCCGGTGCGGGGCGTCAGCTGGGCGTTTATCCGGCTGCGGCTGAGCGGCGGGGGCGGGGCACGCCTGCCGGGAGAAACAAAAGGCGGCCCTGCCGAGGCAACAGGGTGGCTGAGAGGAGAGAGCTGGAGCACGGAGCCCCAGCGAGCGAGGGATCAGCCGCCACCCGCAGAGTGCGGGACAGCACAGGGAGGAGGCGAAGATGGCTGCGAGCAGTGTGGTGGAGCAGCTGGGAACAGCACAAGGAGGGGAGGAGTCAGCTCCTTAAGTGGAGGAACAGCCAGCGGGGAACCTGGCAGCCGAGGCAGCAGGTGGGGCGGCACGGGCAGCCGAGGCAGCAGGAGGGCCGGCAGCAGCGCCGAGAGAGGGGCCGACTGCACCCCGCACCACAGAGCCGACGGCGAGGGTAACCGCGGTGTGGGCTATTGGAGTAGCAGAGAGGCCAGCCGCATCCCAGGGAAGGAGGGACCAAGTCAGCGTCCCTACTGGGGGGCATACCCGGTCTGAAGACCGCTGTTGACGGCCAAGTGGACTGAGGCGAGAGAGGACAAGGCAAGGACGGGTGGGAGGCCAGAATAGGAAGACCCTAAGGTGGCGAATGGCCGGGGTGTCGGGGAGGACGGAGCCCCCAGCCGCGAAGGAGCACGTTGGCACCAGGGGATACCCCAAGAGAAGACCCCCCCACTGAAGGCGTCATCAAAGACGTAGCAGGCGAGTTCTGGGGTCCTCCTTGATACCAGACGGGGTAAACTCCGGGGCGTACTAGCAAAGTCCGGGTGCGCGAGATCTTGGGACCGGGCGAAGGCGGCGCGTGAACTCCTGGTCGAACGGAGGCGGGTACACAAATGTAATCCCAAATGTGGCGCTGCACACTAATGTCACAGATAGTTCATAGATGAGCAGTGTTCTTACGATATAATAGATCCTGCTGCTGTTATTGCAGGAATGGGATAAAGAGAATTAATACTAAGAAAACAAGAAGCAGTTTTTGCTTCTGATATAGATTGAGAAATATCCTGCTCTCTTCTAGTTCTCTCACAGAGTGCTCTTGATGAACAGATGTGCGTTGAAAATTTAAAAGGAAAATATTATCAGTCATTACTACTAACAGCAAAACTATCCTTTTCTTTTACCTCCTGCTTTTTTCAGAAGATCACATTCATAAATTACATGCAAACAATATGAACATTTTTATAAATAGTCAGCCATTTCCCTGGTTAAAGTTATAAACATACGATCCAGTGTAGTGAACAGCAAATGTAACACTGAAATGGATCATGGTTAAGTTTTTGCATAATGTTGGAGATACTCTGTGTGGTGGTGAGAAGCCCCCACAGGCTCCTTGGGGGCTGGGGGAAACTCCGAGCCCCAGCGCGGGATAATCAGACCCCCCATGCCCGGGAGAACTTGCCTTCAGGTGCGTGGCTGGAGCAGGAACCGGCACCACAGCTGCGTGAGCTGGCGTGTTGCTGGCTTTTCAAACAGCTGCTCCCAGGGCAGGGGAGCGCCAGGCCAATGGTGGCGGCAGGAGACTCCGCCGCATGAATAGTTAAAAACCCTGCCAGAAGCCGGCAGGGGGGAGAGGAGTGAGGAAGAAGGCCAGCAGTGAGCACGTCGGGCAGGCAATGACTCTGGTGGCTGGCAGAAGTGTTGCTGCAGGTGCTGCACCTGCACCTGGAGCAGGGGAAGCAGCGTCCCTGCACTAGGCTGGGGAGGATCGGTCCCTGGCTGCCTGAGTTTCAGAGATTATAGGAGCATCTCTCTGTCTCTGAGATCACGAGAGAGAGAGAGAGAAAGAGAGAGAGAAAGAGAGAGAGAAAGAGAGAAAGAGAGAAAGAGAGAGAGAGAGAGAGAGAGAGAGAGAGAGAGAGAGAGAGAGAGAGAGAGAGAGAGAGAGAGAGAGAGAGAGAGAGGATAACACGAGCCCAGCCCTCTGGCACAAGGGTCTGGGGCACCGGATACCTTAACATCCAGGCAACCGATTGGTGCTGAATTTGACACCGAACCCCTTAGTAAAGGGGCTTACAGTGAATGGCAGAACAGCAAGACCCACACTCAAGCAGTTGGCAAGTTGACAGGGTGTAGGGGAGGCGGAGCCCCGAGGAACATCGCGAAGCAACTGTAAGTACTTCCATCACCAGGTCCCCCTCCAAGAGGAACATCACTGAACCCCTCCTTTCACCCAATAACATCAAGTCATGGCAGGCGAGTTGAGGGGGGAGGACGGTATGGTACCTGTCACGACCACTAAAGACGCCACACTCTGCCTTTGTTAACTGGATATGCTAGGATAGGCCTGGATATGCTAGGGAATTACAGGGCTGGGAAACAACAGCAGCAAACCAATGAGTAAAGAAAGAATGTTTTAATGCTTTCTAGTTTTAAATAAATTCTAGGCTTGAACACAGAGCATTTACACTAGTGTTAAGACCCACAAAAAAGGAGTGGACACATGACATGCAGCCCTACATTTGTGTAAATTATTAGAATCCAGTGTTGAATTATTCCTGGAAAAAATTTGTAGAACTAACCTACAGGAGACA
>NW_005841848.1:5722691-5738823 GCF_000455745.1 Alligator sinensis | reverse complement strand
AGCAGGAATTGGCAACAGAGAAGATGTTAGATTACCTGCTGCCTCTCCATGTACTTTAAGTACCAGCCACCACTGTGTATTGGCATACAGTGTTTAGTAAATACAATCCAGTCCCAACAGTTTTCCACATCCTGTGCTCATTAGGCCAAATCCTGGCCTACTTGCACAGCTCTAGCTGTAATGACAACAGCAGTGGTGAATGATTAATGGGCCTGACAGCCCATCTCCTTGTTCTTCTGTACACTTCTCCAGAGTTCCATTCCAGGAGCCTACAATTTACGTTCCTGTGCATGAGTGTGTGGGGGCATGCATGGGTCTGAAAGAGACAGTGAGAGAGTATGTGCATGCATACATGTGCGTATATAAAAATAAAATAATCCAAGAATTATCAGACTTTCTTTCAAACGAAAATTTAGGGGTTAGCATTCTGCCCTTCAATTCGGTGCGATTATGTGCTTAGAAGACTGAAAAAAAATCATATTAATGTGAAAACAATATATGCAAGGAAAGGGCATTTCATATGAAGATGAACACTCAGTACAGTGCTTTCTTTAATTTAGAAGTATGTGTGCTTAACTCACCCCATGCTATAAATAACTGAACCAATAAATTAATCCTTTGTGCAGTATCACAAGTATTTTTCTAAATTATGTCAGGGGTTCCCTTCTCCACTTAATTTGGGTTGTTACTTCTTTAAAAGTTGAGACATTTTATGCATGATTTCCCTTTGGTGAGACCCTGCTGAATATTTAAGCAGTAAATTATGACAGATTATGCAGCAGCATGAATAATGCAGAACTCAAATGTTAATTGAGGCACACAGCAAAGCAGTCATGGCCTGAACTTGTGACCCTTATTCTGCAAGTAATCCTAATTGACCTCAATGGGACTATGCATGGGAGTCAGTATTACTAAAGTGAGTAAACATGGAAAGACTAGGCCCTTATCACTCCAGGACCATACCTATGATCATATTATCAGTTTCTTTTTAAAAATTGCATTAATGAAAACATAATAAAAGCATCAAAAACACTTTAATAGGACTTGACATCGATTTCTTTTAAAAGGATGTTCTTAGACCAGGTAACATAGTCTAAAGGAAAATTTAACATTACTCTTTTTAATTACTTTAAGGGCCCACTAATTTTACTAATGTTCCTCCTAGTAGATGATAGTGCCTTTCAACTTCCCACCCTCTTCCCTTTTCTCAGTGTTTAAGCCTCTTTCTTTGCCTATCACATGGATGAAAGGTCCTGTCTGCAACATTGCTCCTGCCCTTCTCTGACAGTATTATAAGGAAACAACACTGGAAGCATTAAGTATCTCCCAGTTGTGTTTTCCAGTAGAAAATTAAAGAAATGCAAAAAGATTACTGGGACGCAGGGGTTGCATTGTGGGATACAGGGTGACAGCTATGCTTTGATAGTCAAATATGGCTGGTTTTCTTTGAAATGATGCTGTGGGTTTAACTTACCCAGCACTGCCCTGCAGCCCAGCCAGCTGCTTCAGTTTTATTTTACAATTATATCATTAAAAATTCAGCTGGAAACAGGCAGAGCCCAGCTGAATAATTTCAATACTAACTGAACACGAGGGCATGTTGCACTTGTGAAACTCACAGAAGAGCTTCTGGTATTCCAAGAGAACGTGAAGATGGAATGTGAAGAAACCTCAGGATTCACAGCACATTCTATCATTCCCCTCCCTCCATCTTGCTTTCACTCAGATGCCATGGCATTTGCCTTTGCTTTGTGCCTAAGCAATCCAGTTAAACAACTATAGCTGCTAATGTGGATGCAGTCACAGAAACCTACTTATCTCACTTCTAAGGTTCTTTGGGTAAATCCGAATCTTTTATTAGACCAACTAAAATCGCTGGAAAAAATCTTCTTTGCAAACTTTCAGGTACAAACACCCTTCATCAGGCTGAGATCTGAAGATTTGATTCTGATTCAGAGAATCAGCAATGTGGCCATAGACACAGCTTTATATGTTTTTTCTACATACCTCAAGGTACCAGGCACAGCTTGTGAAAGCTGAGATGGTGGGGCGGATGGAGCATCCCATGGGAGGTGGCGGGGTCCGATCCATTGGGGTCTGCCATGGAGTATGCAAGGGACCCCCCTGCCTGGCAACTGGTGCCTCTTGGGGCACCCGGGGTCATTCACCAAGCTGGGAGGGCACGGGGGAGTCCCCCTCTGCGCGCTTCGGCAGCTGACCCAGAAGTGGACTGAAAGTACTTCTGGTTCACGTCTGGGTCTACAACTCAGTGCACGGGGGACCCGCGGGATGCTCCATCCACCCCACCATCTCAGCGTTCACGAGTCGCACCTGATACCTCAAGGTATGTAGAAAAAACATATAAAGCTGTGTCTATGCCCAAATTGTCAAATCTCTCCGATTCAATTTGGAGAGATTAACAGGTCTCCCGCTTCGATCTGGATTCAGAGATTCAGCCGTTGAATCAGGTTGAATCTCCTTTGAATTGAATCAGCAACTGAGACTTTGCACGGCCCTACTCCCCAGCCCTGCCACACTGAGAGCCATTCTCAGTGCCATATCTGCACCCCCATATCACACAGGGTACCCCTGAGCCCTCAGCCCTGCCCCCAAGTGTGGAGGCAGAAAGCACAAGCCAGAGGAAGAGAAGTCAGACACTCCAGCAGCAGCAGCACGAGAGCAATGAAAGAAGTGGTGACTGGACCTGGAGCCTTGGGGTCCCAGGCCATTAGCAGGACAGCCCCGATCTGGCTGCTTTGGATTAATATAAAAATAATTGGCAGCACAGTGCAGGCTGTGTTATTCAATTGATTTCTTTTCAAGTAAGGATGAGCTATACATAGAAATTATTTTGTGTCTGTCATATGGTGCTGCGAGTCGAAAGACCATAACAAAAAAAGGTCTGGCACATCAATTCATAGCTGTTTTACTAGCTCACAGACACAGAATCAGTTGTTCCATTGCTTAAGGGGTTCCTTTCCTCTGACACCTGCTTGGCATGGGCTGTTTTCCAGACAGTTGCTGACTCATACAGACAGAACTGCTACAGCATGTGAATTTTGCGGCTTGGAATATGAACTTATTGCAAATTCCTAACCCCTGAAGTGGTGTTTAGTCAAACTATAGAAGTATATAGTTAATCAATGGGATTGCAACTGAGCGGTCCTAGCAAAAAGCATTGCAGTGGCAATATAATGATCAGCAACTCTATCTCTGATACCACCCCTCTGAAAGTGGCACAGACTTATTGCTCTGACGCCACCTCCACAATGTAACACTAACAGGCAATAGAACAGGACATGCAGCTGCACATTAAAAAGCTTTGTCACCAAGGGGTTATACTTGAGGTTTTGTTGGGTTTTTTTAAATTGCTGCTTTTTCATGCACAAGCCCGCATTTATTTCATTTTCTGAGGGGTTTTTCCTCAATGATAGGCAAAACATCCTTAAATAGGCAGTAATTATTTATACATATTTCATATCCCCTATGGGTCCATATCCTTTATCTCCTCTTATTCATTTTCCCATAAGATGATTAAGAATCTTACTTGCTATGGTAACACCATTGGCTAGCCAGTTAATATTAGGTTTTGGGTTGCCATTAGCTCTGCAGATCAGGGTTCCATCCTCTCCAGGAGACAATACAAGGTTTCTAGGTGCTGTTATCCAGTATGGAGCAGCTGTGATTAGAAAAAAACACATTAATGGTCAATGTTACAAGAGTCTATTAAAAAAATCAAAATCATACAGCACAACAGATTTAACTGCCAAATAAATCAATGATGCGAATATATTTGCTGATTTTTATGTTTGCAAACATGTATAATATACTGGTAAAATTATGTTTTGATTACACAAGCCATAGGCAATAAATTATTAGGTTTTTAGACAGACAACACATCATGCACCTTGTAGCTGTTTGCTTCAAATTTTTTTAATAAATAAGATAATTTTTTTACTCAATTTAAGGAAGATCAATAACATATATATTGGCTGCTTTGACTCTCATAGGTTCTTTCTTTTTCAAGACAGCAACATTCATTAAATTTATCTGTAAAAATGCTGGAACAGTAGTCTTTCTAATAAATATTCAGGGGGCCCCCTCTCTTCAAACATTTGAGGAATGGCAAAGGAGACAGTGCTTACAGGTGAGACAAAAGAGCTAGCACTTAAGAGGGGAAGAAGAATAAACAGAAGCTGTGTGAAGTCCTTGACTTGCTGAAGTCAGTGGAAAGGCTTCCAGTGACTTTGGAGGCATGGAGATTTTATTTTTGGTGACAGATGCAGACAAAGCAAAAATGGAGATTTTTTAAAATGAAGTTTATATAGAAACTCACAGGCACTTTTGAAATATCAACCTGTTTTAAATGTCTTTATAACTAGTACTATATTTATGTGAATTCAAGATGAGATTTCCCATCCCCCCAGTCAACATGAGGAAAAGAGCCCCTCGTCTTACAAGGTACTGGGAGGGGCATAGAGAACAGCTGTTGCAGCTCTGACTCTGGCCCTAAGCCCAGGTCAGGGCTGGAGCTGAAGCTGCAGCAGCTTCCTCCCTCCCCATTTTTCTGCCCCCTGCCACTTCTGCCCCCCCCCAGTCCCCGCACCTGCCTCCCTCATCCTCTGTCCCCTGGTGCCTGCCCCTGCCCCCCTGAGCCTCATCTACTCCTTTCCCTGTCTCTTATCCCCACCCTACCATCTACCCCCTTGCCACTGCTTTTCTTCTGTATCAGTGGGGGGATGAATTTAAAGGCAACCCTTCAATAATTGGATTCTACACATGGAAAATTTTAACAAATTGATACATTTGCCATGTCTAGAATCCAATTACTGGGGGGTTGTCTTAAATTCAATGTTGTTTTGGATTCAGGTAAATACCATAGCATAGTGTCTGTGAACTGAGAACTAGTACAATGAACAAGGTAGAACCAAAAGCAGAGGAAGTGAAGAAAGAGAAAAAGAATAGATACAAAGAGTAGAAAAATGGGAAAGTAAAGGCATAAGGGGAATGTTATGAGAGGATGAAGAGAGACAGAGGGAAAGAAGATACAAAGAAAAAGGAAAAGGAATCTAGCCTAACTATATTTAGTTGAGGTTATTAATGGATTTTTGTCTCTTTAGTATCATCTCAGTATACCACCTTGCTTGGCAAATGTAGAGGTAAATAAATAAAAACATGTGCTAAAATGAGATTATCACAGCAAGCAGAGATACAATATCTAGTAGCAAACCTCAGATGATTCAATGATCATTTTGCTCAATTATAGTTACTGCTCTCACTCATCCTTTTAGATATGATTTGCTCTAACATGTTCCCCATATAAAATAAATTACCGTATAAACTTGAATTTGGATGCTGACATTATTTTAATATTACCTTTGACAGTTACTGTAATGGTATGGTGAACAGATCCTAACACATTTCTTGCTACACATTTATAGTTCCCAGCATCAGCTTCAGAAACATCTATGATTTTAAGAGTTTTCTTAAAATTTTCAAAAAATGTCCTATTGGCAGGCAATTCACCACCTTCTTTAATCCAGCGAATAACTGGTGTGGGTCTGGAGAAACAAAAACACAGATGAGATCAAATGGCTGGGAATAGAGAGATGCCAAGAGTTCAGCCCACTGGTTTCTCATGTATAAAATTTAAAAATAATTATTTAAAGATAATTATTTGGCCTGGACTTGTAGGCATGACCAGGAAAGCGGGTCCATAATACAACCAACCCCTGTCCCTTGAAAGGTGCATGGTGCAGGCCATGCACATGCAAGCTACATACTGGGCATCTTGCAAAGGACAGAGGACAGCCCAGTCCTGACTCAGGGGTTGCCCCCAGGTTCAGCACAGGGCTGACTGGGCAGAGGGAATCCTTCCAGCATGGGAAACATCCAACCCTTCCCCCAGTGAAGACATGCTGTACAACCCAGCTGTATTCATGCACTTTGAATATGCTGGGGTAGGGAGAGCAAAATGTGGAAGCAGCTCCCCATCTCAGGCTCCCCAGCCTGTTCAAAGTGCACAGGGAGTCCTAGCTTGGGCGTCCACCCCAGCAAGTTCATCATACACATTCAAATTAAAGCATGATGCAACCCAACCACAAAGATGTCCCACATTAAATATCTGCATATCTGGTTTGCCAGTTTATTGCACCATAATTGTTTTGTACTTATGACATGTTGCAGTTTATGGCACAGTGTATTTACTGTGCCATAAATTTAACATCTGTCAGGGACCTGAGGGTTTAGGGATCATAGATGTGAGGGAACAAGAACACTGTCTTGAATCAGGCATGCTGTTGAAAACAAATTCTCCCATATATCTCTGCAGACCATTTCAAAATGCAGCATTGGTGGTATTCCACTCTAAGGCCACACTTGTTCAGAAACCAAATTGATTAAATTTGGACTGTATTAAGTGCACAGAGTGAAGGTCAGCGTAATATGAGCTGTTCCATTTATGTTTTTAAGTCTCAGGTAGTCTAAATGTGTGAAGTGTTGTAAACAAACCTCCTGCTTTTAATTTTTTCATCTGTTTCTGCAAACATAACTCATCCAGCACTATAACATCTAGGATTATGCTACCTTCTGGGCACTGACATTCTCTCTGAAATGTTTATTTCTCTTTGTATTTAGAAGAAAACTTTGGGGGTGGAAAAACGACTCACACTCCTCCGGCAATGCACTCCAGCAGAAGTGTGTTTCCTCTCAGTTCCACTTTGGTACTTGTGCTACCTACTGGCATCAAAAGATTTGGCCGTCTCTCTGTAACTGACCTTGCTGAAATTAAAAAATTGAAATTAAAATAATGAGAACAAATAAGAAAAAAATAATGTGAAACGTTTTGTGATAAAATCTAATATATTCTAAAGTATCAGAATGCTGACAGTAAATAAATCTGTAGTTGGGCATGAAGACTATTAGTAATATGTACACTAAGTGGACATGATTTCACACATATGGACATTATAGAATTTAGCCTAAGCGTTTTGCTGTGCATGTTAATTTGCTTTAAAATATTTGCATTTAAGAATCTGCACAGCTTCCACCAGTTAGGATAAGCATACTAGAATCCTACCTGGATATGGGAAATGCTGTCTTTTTCTATGCATGAACACAGCAGCATTATTGCGACCAAACTGTTTTATCTAGTACTAACAAAGGGCTTGAATTGCCATTCTGAAGGTTACACACCTACTCTCTAACCCTGCATAAACCCCCGCTCATTTCAAAGGGATTTCTCATAGGTGCCAGGTCCACCTATGTGGATCATATTGCAAGAATTGGGCTAGGGCTTAACATCTCAACATCAGACATTCTTTACTTCCAGCAAAACTATGCTAAAACCCTCAAAAGAAAACTGGTCCAATGTAAACCGGTTCTATTCAAGAACATAGGAACAATAAAACACATTAATGTGCAATATATTTCAGTCAATATTTTCTAGGCCATCCTAGGGGGGGAGGACTTCTTATGAAACTTATCCATGTCTTGTCCCCTTAAAACATATTTTAATTTTAATTTGAGTTTTTCCAAAAAGTGGATCTTTATTGTTTTCTTAACAATAAAAATAATTAAACAGGAAGGGCAACACCTAAGCACAAATCCAAGCCCAGTATTTTACACTGGTCATTATATTTAATTTTTTTTTTAATCTTTGGATTTGCTTGATTTAATTCTAAGTGTATTACAGTACTTCATATCTTCTTTTTTAAAGGTTCATATTACAGAAATCAGACCTTTCTAGAAATAAAAGTTATAAAACTATCCGAGCACTCTTAATCACAGGAGTGATTACTACAAGATGCAATGTTTTGAATCTTTCCATCTGAAGTTTTGGGGGGTTTTTTTAATATGGGTAGGAACATAAGGATGCTCATCCATTGTGTCCTAGGGCACAGGATTTAATGCTAGATTAAGGATGAAGAATATGTTCCTAAAGTATCTCAAATGCTCATATACAAAAGCTTTTCTTTAAATGGAATGGAAAAGGGACAAAGAGGAACAGGGTCAATGGCTACAGGGCAATGAACAATTTGCTCAGTTCATGCACTTAAAAAAAAACATGTATTCATAACTCAAAACTATGAGAATCCTGAAAAACTGACTTCTTGAGTCATGCACCAAATGAATTGACTTTTTCCTCACTCCACTCAATGTGTCATTCGGTTTGCAGATATTTATTCCACCAGCATGGAAATTTCATGTTGTTTGTTCTCTAACTAATTTTAATTCTATATAGAGAATTAAGAAGTTGCCACACCTGTTACATTCTGAGTTTCAATAATTGAGATCAAATGTCTACAGAATCTCAGTTATGAAAAATGTCTTAAGGAAAAAAGAATGACCTATTTCCTCACCATCATATAGGATGTAAAATTATTTTGTTAGATCCTCAGCTGATGTAAAATCAGTACTGATCTGAATTTACCTGAGCTTAGCAGATTTCTACCAGCTGAGGACCTAGCCCACAATGCAGAAAAGCAGACTGGGTTAAAATTAAATCAAACAAACATATGAGCAAAAAAATATATATTTTTCATGTGAAGTTAATTTTACACCTGGTATAAAAAGCTCGTATTTTAAATTGTTCTAGTTTTACATTTATGAAAAAGATTAAAAATGAATGGAATTTCAAGAAGTTATGAAATATTAAGTGAATCTGTTAAATGTTTAAAACTACCATCGTTACTTATGACACAGCCTGTGATATTGCCTAATCCCAGCGATATTGTACATTTCTATGCATCAGTTAAATAGGAGGAGAAAGATTTTAAAAGCATAATACAGAAAGTATTAGGAAAACAACATGCAAAATCTGCTCCAGTGTGAAAAGCTTCATTTGCTGTAAAATTGATATTTTGGTAAGCATACTATATTGACAGTACATCAAAATTAATTTGACATATTTTGAAGACTCACACTGTGCAGACTCTTTATAAAGTATATATTATCACTGGTACTATTAGATGCCCATATTAGAAATTGGAAAGGGGAAGTAAAAGGTTAAATAATCATGGAGGTGAAGTTAGTTAACTAAATTCTACTATGAAAGGAGGAGTATCAGTGGGGATCACTTGTAACTCACCACCATAAAAATCACTGTCACTCAAATTAGCAGCTATAGTTTCATTCATTGAATCCACTGAAATAAACAGAATATCGTGAAGGATGCACATAAGTGGGGTAAACCAGGGTACTGGGCATCAAAGGAGAATCTATATGGTCAAAGTCATTTAATACCACTAACAGAGGGCAATATATTATTGCAAAGATCTGTTGATTGATTCATCTGGATTGTCACAACTATTATAACCCGGAGTATCTACAGAGGAATGTCAATCAGAATTATTTATTACATTAGATTTTTAAATAAGTAAAATGTTATAAAATAGATATATTTTTGAAAAAAAGATATTTTATCAAATATATATATAAATGGAAGATTAATAACCTTAGAGACTTAATTTCTTACTCATTGTAGTTGAGATACAAAAGTCTCTCATATAAAGCTTTTTAACTGTAAGCCAGCAAGCAATCCCCCCACAGATGATTGTACATTTACATTAAAATTAAAAAATGAAATACCTACTTGAAAAAACCTTCACAGAAATGGGTTGCTTCTGCTGTATGGTCTGAGTATGATTAAATCTTGCATAGCAAATATAGTCCTCACGGGTGTCTTCTGGTCGTACATTAGAAAAATAAAGGTCCCCATTTAGACCTTGGGAAACTCTTTCACTTTGAGGCAACCTTTGGAATGCTAAATAAAACAAAATGCACACATTTTTTTCATTATAACGTGTGCACACACAAAAAATACCAACATAATGTCTGCAGGCTCCACACTCAACTGCCTTTGTGCCTTTTGGGCTAGATACAGAAGTTAAACATAAACTGGTGTAAGTAAACAAAAACTGATATAAACCTGTAACAGAACATAAGTTCAGTGCACATAAACCAGTTTCAAAATGGCTGAAACTGGTTTACGATAAACCTGGTTGAATGTGGTATCAGGCTTAACTGATATGGGTCAAATGCTAGGGTTACCATAATTCCGGTTCCAAAAAAGAGGACACCTGCCGTGCGGGAGGAGAGGGGATATATAACTGGGGGGGGAGGGGCGCAGGGGACTGCCCTTGCCCCTGCCCCCACCGAAAAACCCCCAGCCCCCCCCAGCCCTGCTGATGCCCCTCACTCCCGACCCCCAGCCCTCTACTCCCCCCAGCCCTACCCCTGTGAGCACAGGCACCAGCCCCAGTGCCGCTGGGGCAGCCACGCAGCTCCCTTCCTCCTCTCCCTTCCCCCACTGGAAGGGCACGCATCCAGGGCATGCATCTCCCCCAACCTGCTGCAAACCCAAACCCATGCCCCCCCCACACTACACACACACACACACACACACACACACACACACACACACACACACACACCCCTCGCCTCCCACTGACTTACCTGCATCCAGTTGCTGGGCTGCTCCCACCCCCTGCCTGGCTACATGCTGGCCACATGTATGTATGCCCTGCCTCCAGTCACTCTGCCCCCAGCCCCAAGCAGCATCTTGCTGGGGAAGCTGAGAGCAGAGTAAAATCCTGGACATTTGATTGCATTTTAGAAAAACACCCAGACTGAGACTGGGGGATCTGAAAAGAGGATATGTCCAGGAAAACCCAGATGCATGGTAACCCTAGTCAAACCGGTTTATGAAACTTCTGTCCCAGACCTCTTCCTGATTCATGTTAAATCATGGTCCCACAGCATCCCAGCATGTTTCCAACCCTGGGCTGGGCTGTGCCCTCTGCTCCAGCAGAGGAGGTTTGGGGTAAGGGAGAGGGAGGCAGGGACTGCCTCTCCAAGACAAACCCTGGCTGGGTCTAGGGCCAGGAAGGAGGGTTAAATACCCTTTCCCATGCTCAAACTCAGTGCTGACTATGACTGTGAACTAGAAATCCCAGAGGAACCTGGAAGCAGGAAGAAGAAGTGATGAGCAACCCTGCAGAGTCCTGCTACTGTGATTCTGTGATACTGAAGATTCCAGAGACGTTGCAGGCAGCAAGAAGAGGAAGTGAACACACAGTCCATGCTGGATATGTGCCAGAAAGCCATGTTCTAATGCTCCCCGGCTTCTGGCCTGAGCGGGCACATGGCTGCATTTCCTGAATCAAAAATAAATATCTGTCCATTTTTTTCTCAGTTTAATCTCTGCAGTTTAGACTAACCTGCAAAGACTGAATTGATTCAGCCTTGGGATTTCTGACCGTCTGTACTTGGCCCTGTAGTGGTTCATCACTTAATAAATTCTACATAAATCTTTTAAAGTATTTTCTGTAACTTCCTCACCTCTTCCTGAATAACATCTTAGAAAATATAAATCCATACGGCATTCGTTGATATTCCCAATGTACCTTGCCTGCACTGCTCTTGAGTAGCTTTTCTGCTAGCCTAGTCTTTTCAGCTCTGTGGAATCAAGGAAGCCTTGCTCAAGAAAAGTTTGGATTTTTACTTCGATAAGAAAACATACAAGCTGCTGTTAACTCTTGATAAGTAATTATAATGTATCTAGAACATTAATAAAACATTAAGAAAATTCTTCTCGATATCAGGTTGTTATAAACTTACAATTATCCATCCAAAATATTATAGGGGGTGGTAATCCAATTGGAGGTCTGCAGTGAAGTACTAAAGAATCACCTTCTTGAACTTGTTTTGGTTCTGGTTTTTCTTTAGTCCACAATGGGGATCCTGTAGAAAATAATTGTAATACTTATATAAATCATGGATTGAGAAAAAATTCCAGAAGATAAGGCAGAGCTATGTGCAAGACACATTAAAAGGAAAAGTCTTAGGAAATGTACACAGATTTTAATTTCCACTTTGGAGCAGTTGTGTTCTCTTTGGAAAAAAGAAAAGTTTAATTATATTTGCATTGATAGTTTTGGAGAATTATTGCTTTAATCAACTTAATCAACAAAAAAAGAATGACTTTGGATAATCACTAAAATTTCTATCTAAGTATCTTAGAAGTTTGATTCTGAGTAATGTGAAAAGTAATACATACAATTAGAAAAAATGAAGTAAAAAAACCCAAAGTTAGAGATTACTGAAAAGTTACTACATGGGAGAAATCAGTGCAAATTTAAGAAATATATTTGGTCTCAAGAGCTGAGAGGGTTAAACTTGATACTATAAAATATTTTAGAAATATTTGCTCGTGGTTGTTGCAGCTGAATGGATAAAGCAATCAACCAAAAATACATTGGTATGGTATGTCATATGATAGATGATACAACGTGACCTTACAGTATAAAGGTATATCATATCACAAAAAAATTGCCTCAGTTTACTCCATGTTAGGGCTATTTTAAAAAAAGAGTATGGTATATTTGTTTCACAAAAAAAGATCTAATACAAAGTTCATACCATGGCAATTTAGGATCGAAAATATATTTTTCTAATTTCGGTGTTTTGTACATTACACAACTTTAAACATGATGTGTTAACCAAGCATACTGAACACCAGGAAAATAGTTTGGCTAAGTATTTACTAGGGAATTTTGGAGAATATTGATAATTTTTCATGTACTACAATACGAACATCAGGAACATCAGGAAAAATGCAATACCTTCTAACAAGAGTGTTTTGATGATTAAAAAGATATCATTTTGTTTTTTGTAACCAAAATGTTTGGTTAAAAATGAAAAAAGAAAATGATTCAAGTGAGGAACTTACAGCAAAGCAAATAAGTATAAATGCTTCATGATTAACCACAGAGTTCCACTTACTGGATGGTCGTATAACAATATTATTTGAAATTGCTGCTCCATGTTCATTCCTTGCTGTACATTGATACACGCCTTCATATGCTTCTGCCTTTCCACCATTCATTATGTTTATTACAAGGGTTCCTGAGTTTGGTTTCATTGTTACCCGTGCATCTTTATCTATATCAAAATGAGTTCCATTACGTGTCCATGAGAAGCTACAGTCATAACAAGAAGAAAATGCTTATTAAAAATCTGGGAAAAAGAAGAAAAATCATTTTAGAAAATTCTTCTCGAGTAAAATGTAGAATTTGTCCATAGCATAAAATATAGTTTAAGAAAAATACCACTGGATTATTCAAGTATCAAGTGAAATGCTCTCTACAACACCATTAAAATACAGTATCTATCACACATTCTGACCATGCTTTAAGATAAAAGTGTTGGCTAAACTTGCTAATAGGTGTTATTTTTAAGGTCTGTATTTGTACTATAAAATTACATTTAGAGATTTATAAGCTATCCACATAGGAAAAAACTGCTCTAATTTTCCACTAAAGATGATACAGTGAGGTCTGCTGGAACTGATACTGTTAAAGCTGCATTAGCATTTCCATTATAACTCCATCAATGAAAGGGTTTATAAGATGACTGTAAAATTTGCTTTGGGCTGAAAACTGTCATATAAGGTCTCAGCAGGAGACTCTGTCTTTAATTGGCCTGTGCCTTTTTTAAGTTACTGAAGTTAATAAAAAGGCCATGTTGTAGGTCTGATTGCTTTTTACTACTTCAATGCAAATAATTGTGATTCTTTAAATGAAATTTTGCACTCTGCTAGTCCATAACTAATCTACTAGGCTTATTTTGGTATTACACAAAGCAGTGGCTGTTTTAGAAAGTGGCTTCTGAAAAATTAGGATTCATGAAGACATCTTAAAAAAAACAGAAATAAAAAACAAACCAGAAAAACCCAGAGCTGGTTCATAGTATGCAAACCTTACTGCTGCAAACATACATTCTAAAGTGTAGTTTGTGAATTGCTAAAATACATTAATGCAATGATCAGGTTGTGATTATGAACCCTCTGTCAGACAAATATAATAGTGTAAGGAACTTTATTCCCCATGACAAAAATTGTGCATTCTGCCATTGTTTTGTATTGCCAGACATGCATGGCAGGATGCATGATTTTGGGGGAATGAGGCATGAAATTTTTCAGATCCCACACGTGCAACTGCTGGGGCCAAACCATCTGAACTAGGACCAAGAGATCAGGCAGGGGCAGTCATGTCCTGGACCCCGGTGCTGCCCCAGGTCTCAGGTTGAGACTAAGGTCTGCTCCCAGCCCAGTCCTGGCAACTGGACAAAGAGCAGCTGTATCCCATACTGGGGCTGCCCCAGCCTCAGTTCTGATAATCAGCTGATTGCCCAGATCTGGCAGAGCCAGCCCTAGTGCTGGGACACCTGCCATTCAATTTAAGGAGCATTACAAACCAGTGACCTTCCTAGTTTAACTTAAAACAGAGTCCCCTAGCATCCCAGATGCTTTGAAGCCCTGGGCGGTGTTCTCTGCTCCAGAAAGCTGAGCTGGCCCCTCCCCTCTGTTCAGTATCTGCCTGACTTCCCCTGCCCCAGTGCCCCACCACTACCTGCTCAATCAGGGATTCCCCTCTCCCTTCTCCCAAAGCACAGACAGTAGCCAGCATGTGGTATGCTAGCTAATGCTAAGAGGTCTCTGTGTAAGGCAGATGGAACAGCGTCTACTTAGGGCTTTTTGGAGCTAAGTAACACGTCAGCTGGTCCCTCTGTTCCTTCCTGGGACAAAGTTGTTTAAGAAAAGCTTGAACTAATGAGAGGCTTTTGTTTTCTGGATGGGGTGCTAAATACTGTTATCAACTCCCTGCTGGACTGGTCAGAAGCAGCAAGGGGGAGGGAGGGACATGTCTCCTTAATCAAAGCGTCCTGCTGGGGCCTGACCACACCCCCCCCCCCCTCTGCTCAGCACTATCAAAGGGAAGGGAGGGCTGCTCTAGCACTCCCCAGCTTCTAGCCTGAGCCACTGCAGGCATCTGCCTGTATTTCTTCAGTCCAAAGAGGATGTCTGTGCAGTTACAAACCAGTTCAACCTAGCCAGATTAGACTAACCTGCAAAGATTGAATCAATTCAGGCTCAGGCTTTTTGAACATCTGTTCCTAGTCAGGTTTGTCATTTTGAGCCATTAATTGGCTAAACATGTGGCATGCTGTGACTTATCACACTTAAATGCAACAGCCTCGAGATGCTGAGCACTCACATCTCCTGATGCTGATTTTCAATGTTTCTCAGGCTCAGATCCTTAAACCTAGCGTTCAAATATCTTTTTTGGTACTATTAGATGACTATATAGAAATCTAAATATACACATTACAGATGAACTTTACAGCACTTAATTTCAAATCTTTATGTGCTTCTGCAGAGATTAGACTCAGGACTACCAGATTTAAATGAGTGCACCTCTTGTTCACTTAATGGATCTATCAAGCATTTTGGTGATGAAGTATCTTTGGAAATAAGTTCAGATTGTGTTTATTTTTAGAAAATGCACTAGAAAAGTTACAGGTGTGTAGGTTGTAGCTGTATTGGTCTAAGGACATAGGCAGACGAGGGTCTTTGGGTGAATCTTATATCTTTTATTAGACCAACTTAAATAGTTGGAAAACAATTATTAAGCAAGCTTTCGGGTTCAGAAACCCCTCGTCAGGCTAAGGAAGTTTCAGCAGATGGTGTGTGCTCTTCTTGGATGGAATGAAAAGTGAAGAAGCCAAAGGCTGGTCTGGTATGCATACAAGACAGGTAGTCAGTGAAAATGTAGATTGAGGAGTCAATGGGTGAGAGACAGGCTGGGGGGCGGGGAGGGGTGGAAGAGAGAGAAGGGGGATGAATAGTGGAGAGATACCTGGGGAATCAGATGTCAGGCAGGTTGAGGGTGTTTGCTGGTTCTGTGCAGATATGCATGTTGGTCTGTGGGTTTCTTGTATAACGTGGTCTGTATTTTATCATTCTGGATACTGATCATCATGTCTAAAAAGGAGATGTTGGTGCTGGAGTATTCTAGAGAAAGTTGGATGGAGGGATGGTGACTGTTGAATTTCTGATGGAAGTCAATCAGAGATTGTAGGTTTTCAGTCCAAATGATGAAGATGTCAGCGATATATCTTAAGTATAACAAGGGTTTGATGGCGCAGTTCTTGAGGAAGTCTTCTTCCAGGTGGCTCATAAAAAGGTTGGCATACTGTGGGGCCATTTTGGTGCCCACAGCTGTTCCCATCATCTGGAGGAAGTGTTGATTATTAAAAGTGAAATTGTTGTGTGTGAGGATGAAGTGTATAA
>NW_005841848.1:5699948-5722123 GCF_000455745.1 Alligator sinensis | reverse complement strand
CCTCCCTAACCTCATCACCAGAAGCAAATTTCCTCGGGCCCAGAGCACACCAAAAGGATCCAGACCGTGCCAGGACAAGAAATGCAAAACCTGCCAACACATCTCCACCACCCCACAATTACTACACCCCACAACAGAGCCACCAGCATTCCTGGATCTTACAGCTGCACCTCCAGAAATGTAATATACCTCATCCAATGCACCAAATGCCCTGATTGAAAATATGTAGGAGAGACCAAACAACAACTGCGTACCAGAATGAATGCACACTGGAAATCTATCAAAGACAGAAATACCCAATTACCTGGGGGGGCACATTTCTCACAAGAAAACCACTCTCTCTCCAATCTCTCAGTCCTGATCCTCAAATGAAACTTACAAAACACTTCCCTGAGATGAGCCTATGAACTCCACTTCATCAACCTCCTGGATACTAAAAATCATGGACTAAAAATAGACATTGGATTTATGACAGATTATAACCTGCCTGACATCTGACTCCCCAGGTATCTCTCCACTATTCATCCCCCTTCTCTCTCTTCCCCGCCCTCCCCCACCCCCCAGCCTGTCTCTCATGCCTCAATCTACATTTTCACTGACTACCTGTCTTGTATGCATACCAGCCCAGCCTGGCTTCTTTACTTTTCATTCCATCCAGGAAGAGCACACACCAACTGCTGAAACTTCCTTAGCCTGATGAAGGGTTTTTAAACCCAAAAGCTTGTCTAATAATTGTTTCCAACTATTTAAGTTGGTCTAATAAAAGATATCAAATTCACCCAAAGAACCTTGTCTGCCTAGAAAAGTTAGGCACTTCAAAGACTGCAGAGGGTTTCAATTTCATCATTCAACTCAACACACCATTTCTAAAGAATGTTATTATTTTTGTTAAAATGGAAATCATGGTGCACCGTCACCTCTGAATTACTGACATTACATTGAGATCATAAGAGAAGAGATCTCTTTTCTCCAGCAACCAGGAGAAAAGGAGAAGTGAATGCATGAAAAGTCCTGCTTGGTGAGAAGCCAGGGTAAGTTTGGTTTGAGCATACTTAATACAAGCAATATTTGAAAAATTCAACAGAAATGTAACTGGGCAGCAGCTCAATCCTTTCTCATGAGTTATAATGCCAGAATTCAGGTTCTAGCCTCTAGTGAACATGTACAGTAAATTCAAACTGATGCACTTGTTACATTTTGCTTAGGTAGTTCAAGATCTAGCTCACAAAATTGCATAATTTAAAAATTTGGAAGATATAATTCAAGCAAATTAATGCGGGAGGCCTTGGTTAAATTTGAGACTTCCTTCCTCAGTTTTGCCCTCACAAATATACACACACATCTTGTTACCACCTGCATTTTGGGGATTCCACCATCACGTATAAGAATGGAATATGATCAGACCTATCAATATATATATATTGTGGTTTACTTTGTAAAGTCTTCCATAAGCATTCACATTACCTCTTTTATTGAAATATGTTGTTTTTTCTACTGAAAAGGGCCAAAGGATGTTAACATTTGCAATATTATACATTTTATAATACTTTTATGGTTCTGGTATTCAAGTCAGTTTTACTTTTATGGGATGAGGTGGCTTAATACAATTATTTTTATAATAACAAGCTCAAATTATAAGGATGATAAATACAGTAAAAATCTCTGTTATCCAGTACTTCACCAACCGAAATACTTTATTAAGAGAGTGGGCAGGGAAAAGCTCACACGTGGCGGCCTCTGACATCATTCACCACCTGCACTGCTACCACTCCATGTGTGGCCACTGCCACACCCTGGCTCCCCTAGTTCTGTGTTATCTGAAAACCCTGCTGGGTTATTTCAGATAATCAGAGTTTTTACATAATCGGCAATCCCCTTACCCTGGGGGTGCCGGATAACAGAGATTTTACTGTATAAGGATTTATTCCAATTCTTCTATTTTCCATTTATATTTAGTTTTTGGTTTTTCTGCTTATATTAAATCTTTGTGTATGTAGGCACATGGGGTGCATCCACACATGCAGGTACATATGCTTGCAGCAGCTCAAATAGAAGTGGCACACATTTGGGCTGAAGATTTTTGCCTCAGCGCACACAGCTGAACATGCACTTTAATGTGTGACAAGTTGTGCCACTTGGGGCAAACTGACCCAGCTCCTCCTGGATCTGTATAAATGCTGCCCTCATGACCAGCTTAGGGCTATTTGCTCTCAAGAGCTTCTGAGGTCTGCCAGTTGACATATGGGAACACTAGCCCCTTGTGCCAGTGGGACTGCTGCATCAGCCCTGACCTACAGTGGCCCCTCTACCCTCTACTTATTGCAGCAGCCTGGCAGTGGGGGCTGCTGCCTGGCTGTGACCTGCTGCCACCTGCAACACCATCTGCCCCCTTGAATCTGCAGTCCCATGTCTGCACACCTACCAGACCTGGACAGGGACCGTACAGCCACCTAGACTGTGGCACAGGCACTGTAGCAGAACCATCTACACCTCTAGGCCAGCTGCCAGTGGGCTGTAGCTGCACGGCTGGCCTTTGTGTGGTACTGCTGTCAAGTGTGTCCCCGCCTGCCATTTGGGCAGCTATCGCCTGGAAAATGTTCTCAGTGTGGTGGCCTGCTTTGAACTCTCAAAGCATGTCCTCCTGGCCCCAAATGGCCAGGAGATCAGCCACCTCATTTGCCCTCCAGCTGGGTCCTGGGTCCAGCCCTAGGAAAGCTCCTTTGCCTGGGTCCTGCCACTTGCCTCACTAACAGGAATCCTGGTGTTACTTATTTAAAAACTGCACATTCTCTGATTTTTAAAAAAAATCTCAAATTCACTCTTTACAATATCCCAACATCCATGTTCTTCCACAATTAAAACAAAAGGCCACTATAGACATATAGACATATATAGACTAGAGAGAGAGTGTGAGTGCACACGTGTGTGGTGCACAAGACACAAGAGAGAGATCTATCAGTTGGGCAATGCTTTATTGAAATATTTACAATTTTAAAGCAATTTGGAAGCATACCAGTGCCTCTATCATCATAATAAAATAAATTCTAAATATCGATATGCTTTGATGTTTGCTTTTGGCTTTCTCACTATAGAAAAATTAGAGCTTTCCCTGACCCCTTCACTAATCAGGATGTGGGGACAGCTGCCCCTGCAGCTGCAGTTCCTTCCAGCTGGTTTCATTCTGTCTGGCAGCTGGGCATGCTGCGTGTGTGATGGGGGGATGTGGGGGGGATGTGAGGTATGTAGAGGGGTCTGTGTGCAGTGTGTAGGTGGATGTGGGGGGACGTGGGTGGGTATGGAGGTGGTGTGGGCTGTGTGGGTGGGTTAAAGGAGGATGTGGAGGGGCATAGGGTGAGTGTGTACGTGTAGGAGGGATGTGGGGTTTGTAGGAGGGGCGTGTGAGGGGGATGTGGGGTTTGAGCGGGGACCACACACCTGCCCCCCTGCCCCCTGCAGTGCACAGCCCCTGGAGCTGGCAGCACCCACCAATACACACCACACCCATAAACCCCTCCACCCCCACATCCCTGGCAATTTACCTGGGCCATCTCCCAGGTCTGGATCATTCCACAGCCTTGCCCTGCATCTGGTTGCCCCACATGCTAAAGGAGCATGCTAGGGCAGCAGAAGCACCAAAGACATGCTCTGACCAGATACCAGTGTCTCTTTGGAGGACTATCTCTGGGTTGCCTCAGAGCACAGTCCTGGACCGTGCCATGCCCTGCTTCTTTTCCCCAGGGAGTTTTTTGTTATCTGGATTTCCAGGTATCAAATTTAGAGTCCGTGCTGCAAATACGCAGTGTGGGGAACATTTTTCCATTTTCAGCATGCCTTTTGCAGCGTCTCAAACTGCTTTGAAATGCCGCAAGATGCATGTGAGCACTCATCTGGACGCGCCCATGCATGTGAGGTTAGAAAACAACTTTATTCCCTCTTAATTTTCATGTGCATTATTCTAGATTTTTTTCACGTTATTTCCTGTTTGAACAGAAAACTCAACAAGAACAGTACTTACCTAGGTGGGGGCTTTCCTTTTGCTTCACACTGTATTACAATATTCTCCCGGGGGTCAACAATGTAGTCTTTTGGAGATTGCTGAGTTATCGTTGGAGGCTGTGACACTTTGTTGTGGAATATAATTAAGAAAGAGAGGAAGAAACTTAAAGATATTTTAAAGGTACCAAGAAACTAGTTTTATAAGCACACAACGCAGAAATACATTCAGCCACAAAATTAGCAACAAATATTTGGCATTAAAGTATCCTTTGCATTCAATGGGTCAAGTTCTCTACTGTTGTAAATCAGCGTCTGTCTACTGACTTCAGTGGTGCCCTGATGATTTACAGTAGCCTGATAGCTGTCTCAAAATTTTAGCAGATATTCCTTGTTTAAGACATCATGAAACTCAATCAATATTTGTGAAGTCAAAGGACACCCTGAAAGCTAGCACATACATCAAAAGAAACAACTGAAAGCCCTATGTACACATTAAAAAAGTTAATTTCCAATGTACAAAATAATCAAAATATTTGTGGCATTTTTTTCAGTTTATAAATTTTGAAGGCATTTCAGACAATCCAGGTGGGAATCAGCCTTGCACTATCTTTCAATGTTAACAAGTTTAATATATCACTAAGGCACAATTTAGTGAAAGCAACGTTCAGGAGTAAAACAATTTTTACAGACATTTTTAATTGAAAATATGACCATAATCAAAGTGCGGGGAAAAGTAAGCTTATCTAGCTAAAGACAGAAAGAACTTGATTCTGATAGAGATGAGCATTTTGGGATTCCAAACAAATATTATTGCTTTCTTGTACTTTTTTATTCTCCTTAAATTGAACATGCACAAAACTAAAGGGGATTTTGAGGAGAAGGAGAAGACAAGAATACTTAGGGTCAGACAAGCTGCAAGAATGATTAGGATGATAAAAACCCCTTTTCCTGGCAAAGGAGTTGATGCCAATGTATGTCAATCAATCTGAAATCATTCATAATTGTCTAGATTTCATTGCATACCCTGGACTGTAAATTTTATGGCAAAAGGAGATGCAGCAGGGACACTAGACTGTAAATTTCATGGTAAAGGGAGATACAGCAGGGTAGAGATGGACCGTATCAGGCCATCGGAGATGCATGAGCTTTTGTTAACCCAAAATCACTTCATCAGATTCTGTGGTAAATGGAGCTGTATACAATGGAAGTGCAATGTCTCAGTACAAATCTACTGATCTGTTTACATAACTGTGACAGCCAGATGAATACCATAACTGTAATTCAGAGCTCTATCTGTGAATCTGTTCAGCTTAGAAAAGCAGGGAAAATTCTATAAAATCCCTTCACACACACACACACACACACACACACACACACACACACACACACACACTTTTATTTATTTGACCTATTATCTTTTTAGAGTTTAAAATATGGTGGGAATATGAATATGGAAACAAAAGGTCATTCTGTATAGAAAATTTTTTTTAAACTTTCATTTTGAAAATGTCAAAATAAACATTTCAATTTCAGTGACATTAAAACAAATTTGTTATATGTTTTGTCATCAAATCTGCTTTTTTCCAGTGATAAAAGTTTCATCCAGTTCTAGACAGTAATTCAAAATCTGAAAGTGTCTTAATAACAAAGTCCCTAATGATATCCTGGGCAGTGAGAGTGTTCAGCCTCTCACACAAAGTGCTCCAATGCCACACAGTGCAACTGTCTGTCATACTAAAAGGAAGTTACTGTTCTGATATTCTCAGAGCAGAATTTGAGCCAATATTCTTTGCAAATTTTGGCAATTTTCATAAATTATTCATTACAGTGCACATTCACATTCAAAAAGCTCTTGTACATATTTTGAAAAGAAAAAAAAAAGAGAAATGGTCTTTCCTTATCATTCTAAGAGATGCTTCCTGGGATGGAAAAGCCTGGGATGGTTTTGTATCATAGCTTTGTAAACATTTTCATACTCATTATATCTTATAATTGATTAGGCTTCAGAGGATGCAGAGTTGCAAAAACATAAAAGTTGCACTCTAATAGTAAGATATGCATAACAAGTAACTTTAACAGCAGTGATAACTAAAATTCTTGCGCAAATACTACAAATATGTGCTGTTCTCTTAGTCTGACCCATGGCCCAAACTGAAATACATACATATTTTAGTCCCTTTCCATCTAACGGTGTTTGGATACAGGACTTCAGTCTATTCTATTAAAGATAAAATCCAGCTTTTAAGCAAGGGTGTGATTTACAAGTACTTCCTATCCTTCCTGGTGTATAGGAAGAGGCAGTAATAGTCTTAATGGTGATAAATAAAGGAATCATGCAATAGCCAGAAAAAAGTGTTCAAATCACAATACTGCAACTGGTATACAAATCTAATCAGAATAAAACAGACCCTGGAAGCTTTAAAAAAATTGCAGAGAAAAAAGTGATTGGATGGGGGTGGGAGAGTTGGGGGTGGGGGATGTGGAAAGGGGATGATTTCTTTCTAGGGTGACAGCTTTTCAAGTTCTCCTATAGGGAGGCTGTCAGAGGATAGTTCTTTTCCCCCCCAAGCTAGGGACAGACATTCAAAACGCCTGAGCCTGAACTGATTCAATCTTTGCACGTTAGTTTAACCTGGCTAGGCAGAATCAGTTTGCATTTCTGGGATGTCTGTGCAGTTACAAGCACATGCCTGCAGTGGCTCAGGCTAGAAGCCGGGGGGGGGGGGGAGCGCTAGAGCAGCCCTCCCTTCCCTGTATCAGTGCTGAGCTGAGGGGAGCGTGGCAAGGCCCTGGCAGGACACTCTGATTAGGGAGTGGTTTCCACCCCCCTCCCCGCTTCTGACCAGCCCAGCAGAGAATTGATAACACAGTGCTTATCATCCCATTAAGAAAAAGACAGAGGGACATTACCAGTTTCCTGTTGATTCTGCCTTTGTCATGTCTGCCACAGTATGGACTGTAGGCAGCATGTGGTCTGCTAACTAATGCTGAGAGGTGTCTGTGCAAGGCAGATGGGAACATGAGAATCCCTGCTTAGCAGGGAGTGGAGTGGGGAGGGTGGAGCAGGGGGAAACCAGGCAGCAAGGCCAGCCCATCCTATCCTGCAAAACCTGCAGCCACAGGGGGCCCCCGCAGCCAAGGGGCCCTTGTTCCCAGCCACTCGCCATCCCTCTCCCCTCCCTACTGCTGGCTTCTTCAACCGTTCACCACACTCCCCGCTCTCCCACCACTGATGCTGGCTTCTTCACATCAGGGGGCCCCAAAACTACACCTTGCAGGGGGCCCCAAAAAATTTTGGGCCAGCCCTGCTAGGCAGACACTGTGGTCTCTGCCAGAGCTCCAGCCAGGGAGCAGAGGGGAGGTGCCGGCCCTGTTGTGGAGCAGAGAGCCCCGCCCAGCCCAGAGAGCATGCCAGGATGCTGGGGGAGTCTGATTTAACCTAAACCAGCAAGGGGTCTGGGACAGACATTGCATAAACCAGTTTGAGCCAAATCAGTTAAGTCTGATACTACATTCAACCAGGTTCATCTCAAACCAGTTTCAGCCATTTTCAAACTGGTTTATGTGCACTGAACATCTGTTCTGTTACAGGTTTAAACCAGTTGCTGATCACTTAAACCGGCTTATGTGTAATGTCTGTCCCTAGCTCAAGGTAGCATTTCTCAGACCCTATGAGTTGCTGGAAAAAGTGTTGTCTGACAAAGGGTGCCAGTTTAGCTCTTTTTCTCACAAAGGATACTGATACCATTTGATGCACAACCAAGATCTAAAACTTGCAGAAAGATCTCATCTCCTGCACCTGTGTGCAATCCATTATACTTGAAGTCACTGGACTCAACATGTGACCAGCTAGCCTAGAGATGCAAACAGAAAAATGGGGCTCAATTAACTAGCCATACAAGCTTAAAAATATATCCTTGGAGGTATAAAAAGTGTGTAAGTCCAACTGCCTCTACCTTATTCAGACATGTCTGCAGTGAATTCAACAAATATATTTACTCCTGAAAGTAGTAATAGCAAAGCTTATTTTTTAAAATAAAGCTATTAATGTTTAGATGAAGTAAATCAAAATGTATTTGAATGTTTTTTATATAGGATATATATACATACAATCAAATCTTCTCATCACTGCATGCACAAAACATTTAGCCACAGCAACACACAATTGTGCCATATCCACATTGCTTGGACTTCTACAATTAACGCTGAGCAAAAATATTAGTTTCAGCAGCACACATTCTATCTTTCGTTGTCTGTTTTTTTGTGGACAGAAACTTACATTCTTCAAGAAGTTTTGCTTTTTTTTCCCCCCATCAGAATCAGCAGGTGAATGGGTAAACAAAGATGAAAGGAAAACCAATTGTTAGTAAGAAGGAAATCAGCATGTTATATGGGGAAAGTAAGTATCTCTGACAAATGCAAAGAAAACGTTTGCAATTACCACACTGAGATCAGAAGGGGAAAAACTGACCGTTCTGGATCAGTGTACAGGAACCTGTTCTGAAAATGTTGACTTTTAATAACAATCCTGATATATGATTTTAACATAAAAAGGACAAAGAACATTGATACAGAAGTGATAAGGTGATAGGATATCAGAATTAATGGAGTGTACTGACCTCCTGCTGCAACCAAAATCAATCTACCCATATGGAAGAACAAAGGAAATGCTTCAGGCTAAAATTACTCTTACGAAGACAAAGGCATCTAATTCTATTTTAGAGATATGCAATTACTTTTGGTTTGAAAAATACGTGAAAATTACTATTAATCTTAGTTGTCGCATGCTTCACTGTATGACCTTACCTCATATTACTTACTTTGCATAAAGTCTGCTCATCGATAACATTTTAGAACATGAAAAGGACAAACTACTCTACTGTTGGTCATTGCTTGCTCACTTTGAGCTAGTTCAATAATTATCAGTGTTCTTAAGTGGTCTCCTTTGTTTAATAAATAGTAGAAAATATATAGCACATGAGGTGATCAGATTATAAGCATGGCCACATTTCAGATTGCAACCTGAGAGCTTGAATGCCCTGATGAAGTTGCAGAACTAGGTGCTAGTTCCTTGCACAAGATCCAAGTAAAGACTTGGAAGTCTGAACTGGAATTTTAGTGGAATGACCAAGTCCAAAACTGCAATCCTGAAAAGAAATAGTAGGTGGATTTATCTCAAGTATGTAAAGAAATATTATTATGTATTACTATTTTGAAGGAACCTATCCCTGGACACACTTACTCACATAGGACCTGACTTATCATGTGCAATAGGTTTGGGGTTTCAAAAAAAAAATTACTCCTGGCTTACACAGGTGCAGCAGCAGCTCAGCAGGCCAGAGTCTCCTCACATGGGTCTATCCATGAACTTGCTTTGTAAATCATCTCGGTAAGAGTTAAAGGACTTAAATGAAGAATCCTTGCATTTGAAAGCTCATCTAACTTAAATTCCTACCATGCAATTGGTCCAATAAAAGATATCACCTGTAAAAATCCTTGCTTCACGCATAATTCCTGGACCATCACAGCTACAGTATCACTCCAACATTCACTACCAATCCTGAAAACCTCTCAGAGTTGCCACTTCACCAGATGGCTGCCTCATTTTTAATTTTAAAGTTCCTCAGGTGCCTAGACTTGCACCTCTTTGCACACTCATAGCTTAATTACTCTTACCAGGGCCGAGCAGCTCAGCTTCTACTCAGGCCTAAGTCTGACTGGGATCTGGAAACATGGAAAGGACCTCCTCTCCCTTCCCTCCCCCGACTTTTCCCCCTATTAGTCATGGGCTTTTGTCCAGCTACATTGTCACAAATTACACACACAGAGATACAACAATTGGTATCCAGATGTAGCCAAATGCTTGTACAGGCAGTGCATAGCCATCCTTCTGAAACAGCTCAGTCTATATGCACACACACTTTTACACAGCTAGTGCAGGGGTTATATAATCATAACCTATGCATAACCACCAAAAGGCCACTTGCATGACTAGAAAACCACCATTTACACACACAGGGAGTGGGTAAGAGAATTCTACCACTGGTGTTCCTCTACCTAAGATCCCCTGGGGGACTCAATGCAGTAGGCTTGTTTTAAACACGCCTAATACATACAGGTCAGATCAGACTCCCTTCAAAATGCAATTGCAGCCAGAGTTTCTTTTTCTGACTGGAAAAAGAAGGAATGTCCCCTTTTCATTCAATAACTTCATTTGCATTGTACTTACACAGGCAGTGGGCAAACCAGATTCAGTTCCTTCTACTGTCTGGCAGCGTTTAAACCCATCTTCTTTTCTCACGCCCAGGGGAGTGGCCCAACCAGCAAGCTATTGGCTACTCTGGAGATCTATGCCACTACACTTAAAACTGTGCAACTGTGCAGAAAAGAAGTCAAGATTTACATCAAAGACAGATCAGAAGAATAAGAATGACTCTGTAGGCATTCACCTGGGCTCCAGTCCCTGCTCCCAACAGTCTTTATTTCTCCTTAAAAAGAAGGGCTTTGCATGCAATTTCTTTATTTTTTTTTTTAAGCAAGCTGAAAAAAGTAAGTGAGAAATTCCATCATGTGACATCATACTGATATCCACAAGGGTTATCAGCGGGGTTGTGGCCATTATATCCACCACACAAACCTGGGCCATTTCACCTAATGGAGAAAATTATGGTAGTATGTTGTCATCTTCTGTGTGGCTACCACTTACCGGGCATGGAAAACTTTGCCACTGGGTTTTATAGAATTTTGATGAGAAATGCAAAGCCTCAGGAAACTGGGATGAATGTCAGGCTTTGGAGGGTGGACTCCTCTGTCCATCAAAACATAACTGTTTCTAATGATCCCTCCTAACCTTGCCCTCTTGCCTATTTAAATAAATAAATTGGTCATAATTACAGAAATCCTTAGTTAGTTAGACTTGGGCTAATTGTAGAGGCCACTATATTTGTAAAGTTCTTTAAAAACAAAAAAAATTGATAGCAAGTACCTTATGATCAAATATATTGCTATACAGATGCTTCATGAATTAATACATGTATAGGTTTTAATTTGAGGTCTTGTAAATATCTTCTGGTATACATATATACATATCACATTTAAACACATATTTAACAAGTTAATACTTACAATCAAGAGGTACTTCCAATGCTGTAATCATTTGGCAGAGAAAGAGAATCAATGGAGCTCTGCTTGCAGATATGCTTTTCTTTGTCATCATTACTTAAGATGTATAAGTTATCTTGTGCTGAAAAGGTTCAACTTATCTTTTCACCAAAAAAGGCTGTTTACAATAATCATATAAATGTAGCCAATGGAGCTGGAAGACAAGGATAAGAGACTGATAATGTAGAAATGCTATAGAACCTTGATAGATATAATTTTGTAGCAGTAAGTGAAATCATTAATCTGTATGTTATGTCTAGGAATAAGAACAGAGGAGCAGAGCCTAAACCATTGGTCTTAATCAAATATAAGGCAATCATCTGAGCCTACAAGCTCTGAGGAATACCTTGATCATAATGCATCAACTTGCCACTTGCTCCTCCTTACTTATGGAAGCTAGTGAAGAACAATTTAGGGTCAGGCTTCAGGTAGAACAAATAGGGCAGTTGTTGCAGGCAATATACTTCATGGCTATGTCCAGATGAGTGTGGCCATGGGGTATATGGCACCACAGACCCATCTGCAGTGCAACACACCAGACTTTCGGGCATTCCCCACATTCAGTTGCTGGCCCCAACCTCCATTACCCCACCCAGGGTAACCTGCCATGTGCCAGGGGGCACATGGCATGGGCACTCCCCAGGGATAAGTAGCAGCAGCACAAGATCCTGCACAGTGAAATATGACTGTAATATGTAGACATCATTTGTTAAAATACATTTGTACATTTTAGGAGTTAAAACTCACTCAATTTTGTAGTATTCTTTGCAACAATAATTAATCACCAGATTACCAAGTACTCATTGTTACACCATGTTTTACTTTTGCCCTCAGTCTGGACAGTCAAAAGGCCAGTTCTGAAGCATTAGCACCCCTTTATTAACAGAATGCATGAATGCTTCTTCCAAGGAAGACAAATCATCAGCAGTACAGTAAATTTCAAGAAAGGACCAGATCCAGTAAAAGACATGGGCAAAGCAGGATTCAAGTAGAATTGAGACATCTAAAAAACTCTCAGCTAAGTAACCTGTAAGCACATACAGTCATTCTCCTACTTTCCTCTTTGACAGTCTTTTTCTCCAGGCATGTAATGTTCAGTTTCTGCACATGACAAAATCTGTTCTATTCTGAGCATCTTAGAACTTAACCAAGGCTGACGGAAATCCAGAAAATAGGTTCTTTCAACTAAGTCCCCTGAATGGCTAAGTGTGGTAGGCATTCCCAAAATATGCCTAATACACACCCACAAGAGAGTGGTGGGAGCAGCAGCGAGAGCAGCTAGAAGAGCAGGCGAATGCTGAATGAACCACTGGACCAGTGGCTCCCGGCCGAGTGGCTCATGGCAGCAGGAGCTGCCCTGCTCCCTCTCCCTGCATCCCCCAAATGAGCTGTGGCCCTGTGCCGTGCCTACCCCACCCTGGCTAAACAGCGCTTGCCTCAGTCCCTGCCCCTTCCCCTGCCCTTGCCCCAGCCCCTACCCTCCCTCGCCATGGGGGCCTTGATCTGCCCCTCTACCCCCTTATTAAAGTGAAACTAGTTGATGTTTTATTGGTGGAAATTTGATTATAGCAAATGATGTAGGCCAGGACTCATTTGGGAAATGATTCCATAGGCCTGAGAATGTTCTCTAGCTGTTAAGCTCATTTTGTGAAGTGGACCAAATGCCACTTCTGATTAAGAAATGAAGTTATACATTTCTGTTCATTCCAGAGCAATGTGAAATTTGACCTAAATCAAGTATGACCCTGTGATTTTACATAAAAACTGGAAACTGAAAAAGCAAAAAAAGACCTAGGTCTGTGGAAATCTGAACATGACTCACCTAGTAGAAGATTACTGTAACCAACAGGCCATTGGGTGTTTTGAAATATTAGGGCCAAAAAAACCTCTTGTGATGAGGCTTGATTTCATAGAAATAAATTAAATGGAGTGGGGAGTGGAATCTAGGCTTCTACAGTCTGGTGCTACCTGTTCTGATCACCAGAAAGTGTTGTTCTCACTTGTTGGCTCAAGGTATATTAAAGTATTTTATATCCACATTCAAAATCACATTCTGCTTGATTCAAGACTTGAATTTGAATAAGGTTTCCTACCTGTCAGGCAGGTGTCCTAATTACCATACATATTCTGGTTGCGGTGAGGGACAGAAACTTACTAAAACTTTTCTGTTGCAGCTATTTTGTACTATTTAATATACAGTTTGATAAATAGTAATGGAGGCAGAAAGAGACTGGTTTTGTAGGTGGTTAGAAACTCACGTGTGAGGTAGCATTCTTTGGTTCATCTTCTACGCCACTGACTATTTATTTATTCAGATTAGAACAGTATCCACAGGAGAGATTGAGAGTCCCTTAGACACCCTAGATTACCCAGTAGATTAATGTATTTAATCTTAGCTATTATTTCCAAGATTGCTATCAATCTGTTGTTTTTGCTTCAACCAGCTTCCTGAAACCTAGAACATTTTCAGAAAATTTTCTTCTCCTTTTGGTTTGTAATGTTGGGTTTTGTCTACAGTGTGTCTATATGTGTGTATGCACACATGGATTGGGATATGTTAGTGAACAGATTGGCTTTCTGAAAATGTGTAACAACTCTATAACTGGCTTCTATCCAGATGTAATTTGAACCTGTAGCAGGACCCTATGGAAAGCTTTATGGAAAGCTTTCTGTTTGTTTAAGTATATATTAGAAAAGAATGACTATTAAAACAGGGGAAATCATCTGTTTCTTTTACATTGCAGCATTATTTAATATGGTGAACAGGGAAGGCTAGAGAAAGACATTATCAAAAGGAGCCAGAATGCACCTGTGTGTCAGATGGAAAGCACTAGGTAGCAGCATAACACACAAGCACTAGGGTGAGGGACAGACATTCAAAAAGCCTGAGCCTGAATTGATTCAATCTTCGCAGGTTAGTCTAACTTGGCTAGGCTGAACTGGTTTGTAACCAGACAGACATTCTCTCTGGACTTAGGAAATTCAGACACGTGCCTGCGGTGGCTCAGACTAGAAGCCGAAGGGAGCTAAAGCAGCTCTTCCTTCCCTTGTACAGTGCTGAGCTGAGGGGGACATGGCCAGGCCCTAGCAGGACATTCGGATTAGGAAGGTCTGCCTGTACCCTCCCAGGCTTTTTCCTGCTTGCTGCTCAAGGGGTGGGAGTGTTGCCAGACCCCAGACCCCTGCTAGCACTCTGAGGCAATGGAAGGGAGGAGGTGCACTGCATGCATCTGTTGATGGTATGGAGCTTTTTAATTTCCATCCCTGCTTCTTTATACTGTCTGCAGAAAACTGACAGGTGAGCAAGCCAGCAGGGGCCTGATAACAGTGTTTATCACTTGACCAGCAAAACAATAGGCTGTCTCCATTACTTCAAACTCTTCTTAAACAGCTTACCAGCTGACCTGTTGATTAGCTCCAAACAGCCTGAAGCAATCACTGTTCTGTCTGCCTGTCCCAGTGAAACTGGAGACACACACGTCTGCATTTTCCTAGCATACCATAAGCCTAGGGTCTGTGGTGCTGGGGTCCCTGCTGTGGGAGATGGGAGGGAGGGGGAGATTTCCTGCTTGAGCAGCGAGCAGCAGGAGGGGTGGGCAGGGGGAAGCCAGGCAGACCCTGCTGTGCCTGCAAATCTCTGCCAAAGCTCCAGCCAGGAAGCAGAGGGGAGGGATCAGCTCTGCCGTGGAACAGAGAGCCCAGCACAGAGAGCATGCTGGGATGCTGGGGGTGTCTGGTTTATCTTAAACCAGCAAGAGGTCTGGGGCAGACACTGCATAAACCAGTTTGAGCCAAATCCATTAAGTCTGATACCACATTTAACCAAGTTTTTCTCAAACTGGTTTCAGTCATTTTCAAACTGGTTTATGTTCACTGAACTTCTGTTCTGTTACAGGTTTAAACCAGTTTCTAATCACTTAAACCAGTTTATGTGTAATGTCTGTCCCTAGCCTAGAAGATCACTGAGCTTCTAATGACTGGGATGTTTCATATTGGGGCAAAAGAGCAAAGGAAAGAAAATATTCCATTAGAAATGAAAGGAAGGAGATGGAAAAATTAATAGGTAGAGAGCCAGGATAAGTTGGGAGGTAGAATCTAGGTGGAAACCTTGAAGTTCAATGGATGAAAGCCTTACTTAAACAAGAACACAATGTCTCCCATAAGTACCAGTAGGGTGAGGCAGTTCCACACCATGTTCAAAGTAAACTCCTGTGTTTTTATATCATTCCAGAGTATTTACATTTGAATCAAAATATGAAAGTTAGAAACATGAAAATGTTATGACAGGCAAAAAGGAAAAACCAAAATATTTAGAGAGTTTTAACACACTTTGCATCCTATTATGTGTTCATAATTAGGATATTGGAGACCATGCCCAAACACTACAAATCCAAGAAAAATTAAAAGTAAACTGATAGACATTCTTCTTCCCTTCCCTCATCTGTCTAAGCAAAAGACACGTATATTTTAGTGCAGAGGACAGCGAAGCTTTCTAGAGCAATCTGTCTGTTGTGAGGCTGCAACGCGTGTTGTAATTTAGGAACACAATGAAGAAAAACATTTCCAAATGTGGAAAAGGAACTTAATAAATTGAAGCATTCAATGATTTATACATAATAATTCTGTATTATAAATATTCCATTTTGATACACATGCTATCTTCGGGGAGGAATGCTTAGTCTAAATTCTCTCTTTCTTTCATAACAGCAACTCCCTTATCAGTCAAAGCCAGATCTTTGCAAGGTTATATATTTCATCCAATAATTATAAAAGTGGCAGAAATGTGATTAAAAATTATTTTTTACCACATACGCACTTTTTAAAAACAACTAGTTTATATCTCGAAGATAATCAACATTTTTTTATCTAATAGTAAAATGAAAAAGGTCAATAAACTAAAATTAAAAATTACAAGTTATTCTAATTCCAAATGTCCCCAAAAAATGGAAACAGGTATAATAACGGTATTACTATGTCATTAGCTATTACTTACTGACTATTAACACTCTGTAGTAATAGTCTGTATTAACAGCAATATTCATACCATATAGAAATTACTTTATATATTTTCAAAGACAGCATGGTTCCATGAACTAAGCAGTAAACTGGGAGTCAGAAGAACTGGATCCTAGTCCCAGATCTGTTTCTGAGTGATTACAGGCAAGTCATTTCACCTCCTAGTGCTTCCATTTCCATTCCCATTTTTTGCTTATCTTGTCTATTTACATATAAATATTAGAGAGAAGATCTACCTATTATTATGTTTTTTTATATAGTATGTACATAATGGGCCCCAATCTTGACTAGGATATCTAGGAACTACTGTAAAACAAACAAATAATACATGTCTAACACATCAAATACATTTTTATGAGCTAAACAAAAAGAGATAAATCAATGCTTTCAAACTTTTGAATAAGCAGCTATTGTGCATCTTCCAATTTAAGCATTTTTCAGTAGCATCACAAACTTAAGATCTGGGTTCAGATGAAAGCATTAGCTGTATAGCCTGATCTCCTGTATGCTGCAGAACATTACATTTCACCCAGTTATTTGGGTACTCAGCCCATGCACTTGTGTTAAGCTAAAGCAGGGGTAGGCAAAATCTGGCCTGTGGGCCAAATCCGGACCGCCAGGCCATTCTATCCGGCCCGCGGGGCCTTTAAAAATTTTAGAAAATTAATTTCTATCTGCCCTTGGCCACTTGTCAAAATGACAGGTGGCCAGTGGCAGCAGGATCCAGCAGGAGCCTGTGGCTGAGCAACAGGGCTAGCCCGGCTCCACCCAGCCCCACACCTCCTGCTGGGCCCCGGCGAGTGGAGGGGCCATGGCAGAACCCAGTGGGCGGAAGAGCCATGGCGGGACCCAGCAGAGCCATGGTGGGTGGTGGGATGCGGTAGGCGGCAGAGCCCAGCTGGGTGGTGGAGCCTCAGTGGGCCCCAGCAGGTGGAAGTGTGGGCCCTGATGGGCATCAGAGCTGTGGCTGGGCCCCAGCGAGTGGTGGGGAGGCAGCAGGCCCCAAGAGATAGCAAAGCCATGGCGGGTGACAGAGTTGCAGTGGCCCTGGCAGGCAGTGGGGTTGCGGTGGAACCCAAGCAGGCAGTGGAGCCACAGCAGGCAGCGGGCCCCAGCAGCCAGCCAAACTATGACCAGGCCCCAGTGAATGACGGGACTGTGGTGGGACCTGGCAGGCAATGGAGCAACAGTGGGTGGCAGAGCCACACAAAACACACAGTAGGACTGTATTTTGAGCTATTATGCAGCCACCTCTAGACACACTTTTTGTAAACACAGAAATCAGTACAAAAATATTTTTAAATAAAATTAAAAGGTTATAGTAGGTGTGTGTGTACACACCTTTTTCTTGGTTTCCAGATGGCAGCACCCTTACTCCCAAAAGGAATACTTCCGGGGCAAGGTGAGGGACTTCCAACGGCAAAAGACAGGGGCTAGGCCCAGGGGTGGGACTTCTGGTCCCAATATGGTGACCAGGGGCAGGGCAACTATCAAGGGGCAGGGCTACCCATGTGGCCCCAAAACTCCCCAAAACTTGGTAAGTGACCCTCCGCCCAAAATAACTGTCCGCCCCTGGGCTAAGGCATATATTTTAGAAAAGCATCCCATATCAACCTGAACACATCAGGGAAAGGAGAATCCATTACTTCACTGGTAATTTGTTCAAATGATTAATCACCTCACAGTTAAAAATCTGTGCTTTATTTTTCAGGCTGGTGTTCTGGCAGACAAAGGTTGCTGAATGAGCTGGCCTTCATAAATGTCACTAAGGTAACTGGGATAACTGGTTGCCTTGGGAAATGTTATAAACAACATCTCAGGGATTTAGCGTAATACTTGGTAGAAAGACTCAGGCTAGTCACCACTCATTCATCCTTCCTAGTATTTGGCTAGTTGTTAGAATCCTGTTTGCTCCTGATGCTCAGGTGATCTACTGGTTCCTCCTCTCAGCTCCTGACCTGATGTGCCTTGCCTCCTAGCCCCAGCCTTTGGACTGCCCATGCCCAAGTCTGTTATATGTGGTTCTGGCCTTTGGACCACCTCTTGGTCCTAGATTTTGGCCTTAACCACTTGGCTGGTCTGCCCACCACCCTGTACCTGCAGTTTGATGTCAGCAGCTAATTGATGGCTCTTGTTTTACCTTTCTCCACTAAACTAAAAAAAGCTTATGGTACACAGTATCTTCTCCCTGTGAAGATATTTTACATAATAAATGAAGCTATCTTTGTCAGTTCTCAATCCATTTAATTTCTATGCTATGGATATTGTTCAGTGGCATTTTTCTTTAATTAGAACATCATGAGGTACTAATTCAAATGGCATGCAAGGTCTATTACATCTACATGCTTACTTTATCAGAGAATGAAATCAGGTTTACTTGATAAAGTCCTGTTTTCCATAAAAGCATGCTGATCAATATTAATTGTATTCCTCTCCTTTAATTTTCTATTAATTGAATAGCATATTGGGTTCTCCACTACTCTGAGGGGGATTAATATCAGGCTGACCAACCTATAATTGCTGGGGCCATCCACCTTGCCCTGCTGGAATATTGGCATGACATCATCATTCCTCCAAACTTTTGTCATTTCTACAATGTTCCAAGATTTATTAGAAATTAACTACACTGGGCCAGAAAGTTCCTTAGCATTTTTAAACAACTCTAGTAAACGTTATATGGACTCCTGACTTAAAATGGTTGCTAATATACTCTTTGATTACCAGTGGACTGAAAAGTACTTCATTGACTTCATGTGATATCACTACAACTGTTCCAAATACAGAACAATTATACTATGTATCTAACTCCAATTAAAACTATAAAACCAACATTAATTGAATAAAAGAAAATGTTTGTGAATAGTTAATGTTATACAATTCAAACAAAAATAAACAGTTCACAAAAAGGCTGCAAGATGTACACCTTTGTGTTCTTAAAACTGTCCCAAAATAAATAGAAATATGCATAGAGAATGCCATACCCATAAAGACTCAAGAGAAAATGTGAATAATAAAAGTAAACTAGTATCATTACCTTTATGGCAGCTCTATGTCTCTGTTATAACAGACAGCACTGACTGAACAGGGTTTCACGTACATAGAGTCAATTACAGGATCAGAACCTTAATGAAACTTAGTTGGAGTTATGTGGGTGTATATGCAGGGATTGGTTTTGCAGAATTTCCAGAGGACTCGCTCTCTTATGTGGCATTTCTGACCTGAGTGGTTACAAGACAACAAAAAAAAGATTCTAAGAAAAAAAATGGTAAGGATGTCAGTTTTTCTATTTTTATTTGTACTGCACTGAGAGATACAGAGAGAGATGGGCAATGAGCCAAAAAATGTTGTTTGTTTCACTTTTTCTCCCCGAAGTCTTCAAGCACTGTTCTACTCTGAAAAATCAGAGTAAAAATGGCATCTTTTTACTCACCAGCTATATTGTATGGACCAGATCCAGTAAAAATTATCAGGTGCCATTGTGGCATCAGAGTTAGGCACGTAGGCTCTCTAAACAGTGCCCAAGGAGAGTTAGGCAGCTAAATCATTTTGCAGCCCTGTGCACTGTTAAACAGGCGTTGTGTTCCAAAAGTGGCATGGGACATTCTGAGATGAAATATACACTATTTACATTAAAATACTGAACTATTGTTCACAGCAGTCAATCACACTTAGATCAGTTGTACCTACTCAGTGCGGAAAAGACAGATTTGCACCAAGGACACTAAAAATGATTTAGCCTGACAAGTGCTGTTCCAGAAATACACAAGACTAAGAGATTTTAATATTTGCAGGGTCATCAAAGTATTTTGACTGCCTCCTTAAATGCTTGCCTCACTTCATATTTCATTACCCTTAAGAGCAGAATTAAACTTGTGGAAGCCAAGTCCAAAGAGATCAAGAGCTGTTATATTAAAGTTACGTGGCAACAACATGAATTTCCTTAAAACAATTTTGTGAGGGGCCAAAAATACAGTCACTGTATGTTAGATGTGCTATAAGAAGCCAATTGGGTTAGACACTTCAGGTTTTCTTTATTCTAATGGAGCTTAGGCACCAAGCTGCTCTGACTGAGACTGGTGCACAGAAGTGAAAACTTCAGGCACCTTGGTAACTTTAAATCAAACTGGGAGGCATCTACAAGTTTAGACACACCTTCAGGATTAGGCAGCAGATAAACATTAGTTTTCTCACTCTGAAATTTGGATGGAGGCTCCTCAATTCTACCAAAATCTTCCTTAAATATTTAAAGTCAGACCTGTCCAACTGGTGGCTCAAGTGCCACATGTGGCCCACTAGGGGTTAAGTTGTTGTCCCTGGCCTTCTGCTTGGCTGTTCCCCCCATCACTCTGGCTGCAACAGCAGCTGGAGTCTCTTGGCTCCCCATCTGGCTGCAGGGCAATGCAACAGCATGGGGAGCTGAGGGTGAGCCCGGGGCATGCAATGCAGCATGGTTGGGATGGGAGTTGGGGGAAGTCACAGTCACTCAATACAGCAGTGAGGCAGGTGTACAGTGTAGTACAGGATCATCTGTGTACACAGTACACCAGGAGGGCAACTGTAAGGGTGTGTGGTGTAAGGGTGGGGCATGCAGCCCAGGAGGGGCCATGGCTTGCCCTGATGAAGCCTGTGGGGTGTGCAGCCCCCTCCCCCCCCCCCCCCCCCCCCCCGCCCCCGGGGGGGCGGCGGCCCGTGGTGCACCCCCTGCAAAAGGGCACCGTTGATACTGTTGGCAGCACCTAGGGGCAATTGCTGCTCACCACCCTGATCTGTCCCTGATCGCTCCCGGCCATTGCTGACACTGTTGGTGGCACCTGCAGGTGGTTGCTGACCTGTGGCTGGGGGTTGCCCCCCCCCCCCCCCCCCCCCCCCCGGTTGCAGTCCATGGGGTGTACAGCCCCTAGGGTCTTCAAAATTGGACAGCCCTAACTTCAGTCCCTTACTACATATAGTACACACTCTCTCGTGTGCGTGCATGCATGTGTGCGCGCACATGCATGTATATGAGAGAGCAAAAGAGAATGAAAGAAAGATAAAGAATGAGAAAGACAGAATGCCACATTTATACATATGTATGCATATAAATATATATTCATTCTTGTCATCTGACGTGATAAAAATAATGTTATTGATGTTTCTTTGTTTAGAATCATAGAAAATTAGAGTTGGAAGGGACCTCAGGAGGCCATCTAATCCAACCCCCTGCTCAAAGCAGGACCATCCCCAACTAGATCATTCCAGCCAGGGTTTTGTCAAGCTGGGCCTTAAAAATCTCCAAGGATGGAGATTCTATCACCTCTGTAGGTAACTTGTTCCAGTGCTTCACCACCCTCCTAGTGAGAAAGTTTTTCCTAATATCCAACCTAAACTTTCCTTGTTGCAAGTTGATACCATTGCTCCTTGTTCTGTCAAGGAGGAAAAGGTCTCAACCTTGCAGTCAACACAATTAGAGAAAGTGGATTCTTTTGAGTCAAAAAAGTGGCAGACAAGGGAGTCCACTTGTGAAAATCCTCTAAAAGCAATGATAATGTACTGCTGACATTGAGAATACAATGAACAGGTATGAGAAAAACAAAATTTGGTCTGTAGCACATATATTACAGATGGTGATAGGGAGGAGGAAAGAACTCAGTTGGACTCTCAAATCCCATAGCAACCTTGAAAATCTGATGGTTACAGAAACAAATTAAGATTTGTTCTTTAACTCACTGAAATATAATACATATGCAGCCCTTGTGACACTGTTTTTCAGACTATGCTTCAAAATTGCTTTCAAAAGTGATTTAGCACAAAATCTATATTGCCCCTTAAGGAACCTCCAATTTAGGCTTTGACATGCTTAAAAACTAGGTGTCTAGTGCTAGAAGTGTGATAGAATATATCTACATCACGTACCCAGAGCTTCTAAAAAGCAGCACGAGAGTATGTTCTGCCACCATACCCTGTTTTCCCCATGTCAAAACCTGAAATGAGGCAACAAAGCTGGCCCCGAAAGCACTGCCCAT
>NW_005841848.1:5691107-5698761 GCF_000455745.1 Alligator sinensis | reverse complement strand
TTGAAATCTTTGCCTTTGGCATGATGGAAAGGAAGAAGGAAAGGGAAGGTATCCCTGGAACATCTTCACTGCCTCATTCCCAGGTTTGGCCCATGTGAGTGGGAGTTGGTATGTAGAGCATACTCAAAACCTATGCTCTAAAGAAGTGCAAGGGACATGGTGAAGACATGCCCTCAAAAATAAGTACATGTCTAAGCACCTGGAGGAGAAGAAGGTGATTAGGAAGAGTCAGCATGGATTCACCAAGGGCAAGTCATGCCTGACCAACCTATGATGGGATGACTGGCTCTGTTAATGCAGGGAAACTAATGTATGTGGTATACCTTGATTTTAGCAAGGTATACCACATACATTATACGGTCTCCCACAGCATTCTCCCTGGCAAACTAAGTATCGGCTCAATGACTGGACTGTAAGGTGGATAAAAAACTGGCTGAAGCATCAGGCTCAGAGGGTAGTAATCAATGGCTTGATGTCTAATTGGCAGCCGGTATCAAGTGGAGCACGCAGGGGTAGGTCCTGGGGCTGGTTTTGTTCAATGTCTTCATCAACAACCTGGAAGATGACATAAGAGTGTGCGTCCTCAGCAAGTTTGCAGATGACACCAAGCTGGGGGGAATAGTAGATATGCTGGAGGGTAGGGCTAGGATTCAAAAAGATCTAGACAAATTGGAGCATTGGGCCAAAAAAAATCTCATACAGTTCAACAAGGACAAGTGCAAAGTCTTGCACTTAGGATGGAACAATCCCATGCACTGGTACAATTTGGGGCCTGACTGGCTAGGTGGCAGCTCTGCAGAAAAGGACCTGGGGTTACAGTGGACAATAAGCTGGATATAAGTAAGCAGTGTGCCATTGTTGCCAAGAAGGCTAACAGCATACTGGGCTGCAGTAGTACGAGCATTACCAGCAGATCAAAGGAAGTAATTATTTTGCTCTATTCTGCACTGTGAGGCCACATCTGGAGTACTGTGTCCAGTTATAGAAAGGATGTAGACAGGTTGGAGAGAGTTCAGTGGAGAACAATGAAAATGGTTTGGGGGCTGGGGGACATGACTTATGAAGAGAGGCTGAGGGAACTGGGCTTATTTGGTCTGCAAAGAGAAGAATGAGGGGGGATTTGATAATAACCTGTAAATACCTGAAGCGAGGGTTCCAAAGTGGATGGAGCTAGACTGTTCTCAGTGGTGACAGATGACAGAACAAGGAGCTATGGACTCAAGTTGCAGCAAGGGAGGTTTCAGTTGGATATCAGGAAAAAACTCTCTCACCAGGTGGGTGGTGAAGCACTGGAACAGGTTACCTAGAGAGGTGGTGGAATCTTCACCCTTGGAGGTTTTTAAGGCCCGGCTTGACAAAACCCTAGCTTGAATGATCTAGTTGAGGATGGTCCTGCTTTGAGCAGGGGGTTGGACTAGATGACTTCCTGAGGTCCCTTCCAAGTCAAATTTTCTATGATTCTAATAAGGGTTAAGGGTCTCCCTGTCAAAGGGCTCAGACACTAAACAGCGACATTAGCTCCCTAGAGCTCGTCAATAAGTACAGGGAAAATTCACAATTCTTTTCCTTGAACTCAATGTTTTTCACTCTTACTTGAAGGCTAGACTGCATAGTGGTGAGTATGTTCTGTTCAGCAGTCGAGGCATTCACAATTTGTAAAAAAAAAAAAAAGTGATCACAAATGGTTAACTCATTTTTCCTTGATAAGGACTGCCTGTTGCTGGCAGATCCATCTAAACATCTTGGAAGTAGGAACATCAGTGCCAATTCTTTCCTTTAAATCTCCAAGCACAAAGTAAAGACTTCTGGGTCTAGGCACACACACTTTCTTTGCAGCATGTCCAACACTGCAAAGAGTGCACAAATGTAAATATGCAGACAAACAGCTCAACACAAAAAAAATGTTTGTCTCAGAACAATAAACTCTCAACAACAAAGGCACTTTATTGCCTATTGTGATCACTATATTGAGTACCGACTATTTGCTTGGTACCAGAGAAAGCAGGGACTTGCTGCCTGTTTGCCTTGAACAGCCTACAAAAGAGAGTGACAGACAATAATTGCAATTAGGAGAAATTCCTGCTACTGCTTCCAGATTGCCTCCTAGCACCATGATGTGGACATAGCATGCACTGGCCCAGATGTTTTGTATGGTGCTTAAAAATAACAATATCCCTTTCTTAGGCAGCAGATTGACCCTGAAGGAAAAGTGAGTCGATGCATGCCACGCCAGGACAGAGACGACATTTAGTGTTAGGGGACTGCTTGGATGAAAACATGGAAATAGGTATTGGATAAACACACAAAAGAAAGAGAATCTTTCATGAGTTACAGACTCAGAGAAGAAGAGAATAAAGAAGAAATGGAAAAACAGTCAGGCAAGTCTCATGGTTAGACATAAAACAAAGCTCCTGAAGGACATAATATTGAAAACTCAACATCAAGACCTTGTAAGAGCGAAACTATAAGAACTGCAAGTGACACACATCCTTTTTAGGAAACTGAAAATGAAGAGAGAAACATAACAGCAATGGAAGTAAGGCCATTTCACTAAAAAAAAAAAAAAAAAAAAGTATACAAAGGCATAGATATATAGGGATTAAAAAGAAAAGTTAGGAAAGCAAATGTGTAAAATAAATTACAACTGGCAAGAGATGTTAATGCCAATGAGGAAAGGGGGGGGGTCTAATAACAGATAGAAAATGACATGTTACAAAAACTATGGATCAGCTGCTCAGTGAAGAAGGTGAGCTACTGATGCTAGATGAAAAAAGCACCAAGAAGCCCAGACTTAGCTTCAATTTGTGCACAAAAATAAAAATAAAAAACACCCACAAAAAGTGAAGGGCTGCAAATCGTATGTCAAGAATGCCAGCAGAGGACACCAAAGGAGGCTTCCCTGTCCTTTGGACAAAGCCAGATGGTACAAGAAACAAATGGGGACAAGTTTGTACACTACCAGGGAGGATGACAAATTATCAATCGGCAATATGAAATGGGGTGCCTGAGTTATTCAGGAATGATAGGATGACTATCTGGAAGAAAACCAGATGTATTTTGCACTATATTAGGGAAGGAGTTGTTAACTGCTAAGGGCCCTGGCTGTGGCTTATAAAGGAGACAGACACGCTAATTACCAGTATCTCTTTGTGGTAAGTATTTGACGTGGGTGTTCATTCCATAAAGGGTCTGGTTCTCTGGCAAACTTGAGCTGGAGCTGGGGAAAGCTGGAGAACATGTAGGTGAGGAAAACTCTTTTCCCCAGCTTACCTTAAAATTCACGCAAATACAGCATGGTGGTGGTTGCGGCAACTGGCTGGGTCCAGGTTAGGAAGGAGGAATGATTATGAGAAGAATGATGACCTACCTGTAGTGCACAATTTATTGCCAGCAAGCATTTTCACACAAGATTAAAAAAAATACGGCCTAGTTAAAATAATTTCTCTTGCATCTTGTCTTTCTTCATGCCTGTCTAGTAGGTCTTTCAATATTAGAAACAGTGAATGCTAATAGTTACAGTACTTGCTCAGAAAAATGTGGAAGACATGATGTTTAATATCATGAACCAGAATTTCTGAACACAAAGTTAACAGCATGACTGAAATGCTATGAACTTCTTTCTCAAATGTTTAATCAGAGAGTGTTTACCCAAGGTACAGAACACCCACCAGTATTGAACAGAAATACTGAATGCCATAGAGAAAAGGAATGAGAAAAAAAACAAGAATGTAAAGGGATAGTTAAAATACTGTTTAAAAAAGAACTATTAAATATATCTGGGTCATGGAATTTGTACAAAAGAGTGATCTAGTGAAATGTGAATTAAGATGACAAATATAATTAAAGTTTAATGAACACTAAATACGAATGCATCAAAGAAAGGGAGTCTGCTATTCAATATTCTTTCACTGTTCTAACAACATTAAGAGCCAGAATTTCAAAAGCAGGGATCTTTTGTCTGCCTTCACTTTGATCATCAAAGCATTATATTTGAAGGTGTGCTCAGATATTAAAGCTTCCAAGTGACCTAAATTTTGTTTGCAAAAAAATACAGGCACTTAAAGGGAGGCCCAGGAGATTAGGCTCTTATTTGTCTTTTATTACAAAGATTAAACATCTACTTTCTATATATTAAGCATCATCTATTCTACGGCTGTTGTTCCAGTGGGTAGAGTCCCTATATTAGGGAACCCATGACAGGTTTTCCCACTTGGAAATAAAAGAACTTGGATTAACTGCAGGCCACATCCACAGTGATCCATGCATCTCCTTCACCATGCCCCAGCCTCTCTGGTGGCAGTAGTCATATTAGAGCCATATCACCAATTTGCCTGTCTGTGGGAGCTCCCATCCGTTCTCTCTAGCTCTTGAGGAATTACTATAAATTAGCACTGCCATAGTCAGTACCTAAATCAGCTAAATTTAAAAAATATCATGGGATTGGGTATGCTAATATAAAATTATCCCCCTGACAATAAACCAGCAACTGGGGTAAAGTTACATATTACACTTACACCATACTAATGGCACTTAAGACACGAACGTCTGAACGTTAAAGCTTGTTAACTTATACTAAGTGCACTCTGAGCATCTCAATGCTATACCATTTCAGGTGAGGGTTAATTCTGGGCCGTGCCACCCAGCTTCTGGAAAGTAATTTCAGTATGCACCATAGAGACAAAGCTAGTAATCTGCAGTCCTCCATTGCTCCCAGCCCCGCACCTCCTGGCTCTCCCCAGAGCTGGAATAGAGCCTAACTGTCCCAGCTTCTAGCCATCCCTTCTCACAAGCCCTGTGATGGCAAGTCAGAGCTGCATAGGCAAGAAACAGTATTAACCCTTAGCATGCAACTGCCCACAGCATGTTTCAATGTTAACACCACTTTAAAATTCAAAACCCTTGAACTTTGCTCGCAGCAAAAGGAAATTCAAAGTTTAAAACTGATATTGACACGGAAAGAGCAAAGTTTGTTGGTACTTGCAGTGCATCAGTTGTGCATTGTTGCATTACTGCATTGTTGTCTGCAGTGCACTGTTGCCCAGGGGCCAGTAAGGCTTGGGAATCACTCCCTTAAATCTGCTCCTGTATTCCCACTATGAGAGCTCAGTCATTTGAAACACTGAGGAAGGGTGCTCTGCAGGATCATTTCTTGCCTTGCAAAACAAAGGGAAGGACTTGGCTTTATAAGAGCACCATGAAGAATCATACCTTGACCATCCACTCTCACCTGGGCCAAACTTGGAAAAAGACAGTAAAACTTCCTGGGGGATGCCATCTGCCACCATGCTTGAACTGCCTGAGAAGGACAGTGGTATAGAAGGTGTAGTTGAGGCTTTCTTTTTGAGAGTGCTAGCTCTCAGAAATAGCATGGAAGTAATACAGATGTCCCCAGAGGTTAAGGGCAGACATTACACATTAACCAGTTAAAGTGATCAGAAACTGGTGTAAACCTGTAACAACAGATGTTCAGTGCACATAAACCAGTTTGAAAATGGCTGAAATTGGTTTAAGACAAACCTGGTTGAATGTAGTATCAGACTTAACTGATTTGGCTCAAATAGGTTTATGCAATGTCTGTCCTAGACTCCGTACTGATATAAGTTAAACCAGAGACCCCCAGCATCCCAGCATGCTCTCTGGGATGGGTGGGGCTACCTGCTCCAGCTGCAGGGCAGGCCCCACCCTTCTGCTGTCTAGCTGAGCAGCAGCTGGCACTAGCAGAGACACTGGCCAGCATGATTCCTTTAAGGCAAAGTGGGCAGGGGGGGTGTTAATTCTTCCCTCCTTCCCCAACGCAGATGGGGTAAGCCTGTCAGCCAGGGAGCAGAGGGGAGGGGGCTGCAGCATTGGCCCATGGAGCTGGCAGACCCTGGCATAGGAGAGAGGAATTAACCCTTCTCCCTGCCACTGGGTAGTTGGGAGTGGAGGCTCTGCTCCATGCTGGGGGGAACACTAACACTTTCCTTTCCCCCTCTGCCCCCCAGTGGGGCTCAGCTGGACAGGGTGGGGGGTGTAGGGACCCTCACACACTCCCCCCATGGCTGCAACCCCCAGTGCCTAGCAGCAGCAGGCAGGGACATCAGGAGCCTGCTCTCCCCTGTTGCCAGCTGCAAAGCACTCTGCCAGAGTGGAGGGAGCCCTGCCCTGCTTCCCCACAGAGTCCAGCCCAGGGCTCCTCCTCTGTGACAGAGTGGAGCTACAGGGATAGAGGCAACCAGTGCTGTGCTGGGGCCGAGAAGTGCAGCCCCACACAGCCTGCCCAGCTGCTTCTAACCCCACAGCTCCACTCTCACAGAAGGGAAGCCCAAGCTGGACTCAGTGGGAAGCAGAGGCGGGGCTCCCTCCACTCTGGCAGAATGCTTTGCAGCCGGCAATGGAGGAAAGCTGTCACCCACACTCCCCACCCTGCCCAGCTGAGCTCTGTGCTCCCCTGCCCCTCTGGGGGGAGGAGGAGGAAGGGGGACAGCCCCCCCCCCAGCATGAAGAGCCTCCCCCTGCCCAGGGAGGGGGGAGAAATGGAGGGAAGAGTTCCCCTCTGGGGCTGGGCAGCAACACAGAGTCCCCCCCAAGGTGCAGTGATAGAGGAGAAGCAGGGGGAAGAGTCCCCCTGTGGGGCCAGGCAACCTCACAGAGCCCCTCTCCCTACCCCATGGTGCCAGCAGGGAGGAGGGAGAAGAGCCCCCAAAACCAAATTGGGCCCCACCCTCCTGGCCCCACCATGGTGAGGGAGAGGGAGGTGGGGGAAGAGTTCCCCTCTGGGACTGGGCAGCCCTGTGTGCCTGGATTACTCCCAGCTGTCAGGGAGCCCTGGGGTGGGCATGCTGTGGCCTGGCCATGCCCCCCTCCTCAGTTCAGCTTCCCTGTGGAAGGGAGGGCTGCTCTAGTGCCCCTGGGCTTCTGGCCTGAGCCACTGCAGGCACGTGCCAAATGTCTATCCACTTGTAAACCAGTTCATCCTAGCCAGGTTAGACTAACCTGCAAAGACTGAATCAATTCAGGCTTAGGCTTTTGAATGTCGGAGGAGAAGTGGAGGGATGCCGCACCAGCAGCCGATTGTGGAGAAAGTAAAACCGCGGAGGATGGCGCCTCTGCAGGTGAAGATCAAAGAAAAAACCTGCAGTGGAGCAAGGAGGAGCCAGGAACAGCTCTCGCGTCTGCCTGGGCGCACTTTATATAAGCGTGCTGGGAACGATTCGCCAGGCCAACGCCCGGCACCAAGATAAAAGGCCCAGCAGAAAGGAAGCCGGGGGGACTGGAAGCAGTATCCTTAACTGGCTCAGAGGAGCCAGAACACCCGGGCAATCCTGGTGAGGGGACATGGTGGCTCTCTTGGAAGGGGAGCATAACAGGAGCACTGGGCCAGCAAAGGCCCAAGGAGTCACTCACAGGGCCAGCATGGACGGAGGTCAGCAGCAGCAGCGACTGGGACACCGGCAGAGACAACAGGGATGGAACCCTGATGCAGATGACAGGCAATGGGTACCAGACCTGGGGAGGAAACAATGCATCAAGGGGGGGTTGAAGCCCAGGCGGAGTCAGACGCTGCATAAGCCAAGAGCAAAAAGGGGCCACGGGGGATGCTCAGTACGAATACCACCAGTAACCAATGACCGCAGCCCCTAAGGGGGCTCCAGAGAGGGCCAGAACATCGGCC
>NW_005841848.1:5690670-5691053 GCF_000455745.1 Alligator sinensis | reverse complement strand
AGGGAAGGTGGAGCCCCAAGAACAAATAACTGCAAGGATGACCAAGGGAAAGTACTAGGGAAGGCAGGACCAGACATCATCCTTCTGATAGGAAACTACTTACCATCAAAGATGTGGCAGGTGAGACCCCTGGGGAACTGACCCAAGGCCACGCCCAATAGCTTGGCTGTGCAGCCCAAGAAGCTACGGCAAGGTTCAAGAAGAATCCAAACACACGACACTCGGGGGATGGGCACGGGAGGTTACATTGTCCTTAGCCAGAAAATGTTCAATTTAAGATGTCATAGCTAGTGAAGGTCAACAGGGAATAGGGGAGAAGGAATATAAGCTTGTGAAGCCATGCTGTGTTGTAGTTACTTTAAAACATGAGTAGTTCCAACGAT
>NW_005841848.1:5609023-5690639 GCF_000455745.1 Alligator sinensis | reverse complement strand
AGGAGTCCTAACAAACCAAAAGTAAATATGCACATGAAAAATGTCTGCCAGTTTAGGTCTTTGCATGTGAACAGTTACAATGGTCATTACTTTTAAATATATCTGAGCTGTGGTTCTCTCACATATAAGAAAAGATCATTCCCTTCTTCTATAAACTATACAAGGGGTTTTCAACTTTTTTTAAGGCCACATCCAGCTTTTTGGTGGCAGTGGCCAGATGTGGAGCAAGGGGTGGGAGATGTGGCGACGGCTGGATGTAGAGCAGGGTGGGGCTTGCATGTGGCAGCGGCTGCCACGTGAGACCCCCCCCCTCACCCTCCCCCCCGCATCTGGCTGACCGGGCAGCCCCTGTGCAGCCTGGAGAGGGGAGCTGCTGCCCTTGCGCCCCCCCCCCCCAGCCCTGCTTCTTGGAGGTGGTGGCACAGGGTGGTTGATGGCAGAGCTCCATCCCTGCCCACCTGCCCACATGTACCCCCTAGCACCTTTCTGTATACCCCTAGTTGACAACCCCTGCACTATACATTTAGATCTAACTCAACGCAGTTAAAACTATAGCTTAAAATAGGGCTGCACAACTTCTAAGTGGTTGGTGGTTGCACACCCCATGGTCTTTACCAGCACTGGCCCCATGGGCTGCTACTGCATCGTGCAGTGAATACACCATGCAGCCTAGCCTTACCCTCAGTTCTCTAGCCATGGATTCCCTATGCCGTGTGGTTACCCCAGGCCACAGGCTCTTTTTTAAATGGCAATCAGTGTGGTAAAACAGTCCTGTGCAGATGCCTTCCAACATGCGTTCAATTTTAATCTCTCATGTCTGGAAGATGTGTAAGCATATCTAAGACTAGCTTTAGTTCTCTACATAGCAATTCATTATGTCACATAGGGTGCATCCATATATGTGCTTTACTGCAGATTTGATTAATTAGCTCCACAGTAAAGCGTGATCATCCACACATGCACCAGTACTAAGGTGCAGTAAATTAACTCTGCTGTAAGATAGTACTGTTGGGGACAGTGCTATATGGGACAGTACTATCTTATGGCAGAGTAATTAACTGCCATCAAATGCTCATGTGGATGGTAACTGTGGAGCACAAATTGTGCCTGGTCAGCCCAGCCAGCTGGGGGCCAAACCCCTAGCTCCTGCCAGCCCTTCTGCTGCCTGATGCTGCCACCTAGAGTCCAGGGCTGACTCCCTACATCCTCTGCCAGCCTGGAGCTGCTCTGCCCTGGCTCTAATTGCTGCGCATAAGTAGACACTGTGCCTGAGAGCAGTTAACTCTGGTGCAAACTGCTCTGGAATGTATTGTGTTGCCTTAATAGTACATGTAGATGCACCCACAGAGATACCCTAAGCTTCAATATGTTGTTCACCTTTCCACCTGAGCTATTTCTTATCTACTCACAAAACCCCTCCCCAAACATCACCAGCAGAAACCCCTCTGCCCAGAGCATTCAAATTGCAAAGCAGTCATGTATTTGTTCTGGGTTGAGACAAGCTTACCTATCCCTTGTAGTTATAATCAATGGAGGGCACCAGTGAAATGGATTAATTAAATACACTCAACTGTTAAATCAGCAAACTGACCTACACAAAATGGTGAATCATTTCTTTTTTAGAAGGAGAAAACCTTTAAGCTTGGTCAGATATTGTAAATGCTACCAGGTTATCAGTGTGTATTACTAAGAAGCAAAGGGAGATGTTTATATGTGCAATACACTTTTCTTGGAAAGGCTCTAAATGGTCTATATTTTTAAATTACTCTTATGTCAGAGTTTTATTATAAAAAATCTCATATCTGGATTCTTCATACACATCATGACTTAATACAAAGCAAATAGAAAATAAGTAGAGAAAGTGACATATTTTAGATCCTCATAGCAGGAAGCAGCAACCTTTTCCCAATGGCAGGCTTCTACTTGCAACTCAGCACCACTATAGGCATTTAAAGTGGTATAAGTAGTAAGCCTCAGACTTTTGCCCCTCCCCCCTCCATCCCCTTGGAAGATGCTGCTGCTGTTGCAGGGGGAATTGTCAGCATGACCAGCAGCCAGGGGGTTAAAGCATCATCCATTGGGTGTAAAGACCCTCTTGCACCCCCCAGTGCTTCCTTCCTTCTTCTCTCTGAGGGCAGGGGAAGGAGAATGAATCTGACAAGAGGACCAAGCTGCCCCCATTTCTGGCTACTGCAAGGCCGCATCAGACTTTTGTAGACCAGATCCAGCCTCGATGGGCTGTACGTTTACGACTCCTGCTTGAAGTATACACTGGTTTAAAACAAGTGCATAGTGAGAGAAATGTAATCATTTCGCCTCAAAGATTTGTGTTTATCATTATTATAGTTTTCTAAACAGAAAAACTTAGTTCTTGTATTCATTTTGCCACTATAACAGGTAACAATTAGTTACATTTGTAAGTATTTTGAAAACTTAAAAAGAAACAACATCTTTCAGGTAGAGGCTTTAAAACCAGAAGAGTATTTTCTCTTTCAAAATATTTGTGCTGTTTAACTCAGAGCCTTTTGGTGGCATTTCAAAACCTAATGAAAGTACTGACAGATGACTGGATGACAGTATTCAGAGAAATGTGTGTTTTCAGTTTTTGTGGTTCAGACATTTGACACATTTCATGCTGAAATGTGTTTCCTGAATAACACTTTATAGAAGCTGAACAATAAAGAATTATATGCCGAACTTCTAAAAGCCAATAAAACCACATGAATTGTAATTATTTTGGAAACTAGATGGCATCAACACTTTAATATCCATTCTTTGTTTTGTCATTCCAGCACTGCACACTATCATTATCTGTTCTTTCAGCAGTATTAAAAAGCTTTAGAAACTGCTGATAGTCAGTAATTTACTCTCTAGCGAGGCAGCAAAGCTCTGCAACATTACTGGACCATGTCAAATGTAAAAAGACACTTAGCTACTGCAAATCAGGGTTCTTGATGCCAGACTGATGACATTATTGAGCAGTTATAGTATATTCATCTGGTTACTTTGAAAAAAAGAATCCATAATAGCTCATGAATTCCCAAAGTGTTCAGTAAAACCTAGATTATACATTCCTCAGTACATATTATTTAAATGCTTATGCTTTGAATTCCATGATTCTTCTGTAGACTGATAATTTAATAAAGGCCAGACTAAGGTAGGGTCCCTTAGATACTTTCTATTTTACTAGGGATGCTCCTGCTTTATCTGTTTATTACATTTATATGCCCCACTCCCCAAAAATGGCTCAAGGCAGTTTACAGTAAAATACAAAATAACTTATAAAAAGATTGCCATATTAAAACAAGACACCATATAAACAAAACAAACTCCCCAAACAATATCTCCAAATTTAAACATTTCCATTCCAGCCCTCCCACACCTCTCCCTTGCTTCTCACCAAAAATACAGTCCTCCTACGATCCAACCCAGCCTCGTTTCTCAAGCTTTCCAACCTCCATTCACTTCCTCCATTAAAAAGACAAATTTTCTTCTCACATTTCCTCCCCATCTCCAAGTCCCCTGCCTCTCATCCGGGGGAGTCCCTTTCCGCTTCTCCAACATCCCTCCCAAAAGTATACCTCCCTCTCATAGAGGGGCCATGGCAATCCTCAGAACCCACCCTATCCTCTCCATCCCATCAAACAAGCACCTTCAATTTAAAAGTATTAAAACAAAAACAAGAGACCACTCTATCCCCACCTCAGATACTGGTGAAGGGCAAAGGACACCCTTTCACTTTGCCCTTCAGTAGTGTCTATCCCTGGGCCTCTGGTAGGCTTTTTGGCTAGGGACAAACATTCAAAAAGCCTGAGCCTGAATTGATTCAATCTTTGCAGGTTAGTCTAACCTGGCTAAGCTAAATCAATTTTGTAACTGGACAGAAATCCCAGAAATGCAGGCACATGCCTGCAGTGGCTCAGGATAGAAGGTGGGGGGCGCTAGAGCAGCCCTTCTGTCCTTACACAGCGCTGAGCTGAGGGGAGGCATGGCCAGGCCCTGGCAAGATGCTTTGATCAGCCCAGTAGGGAATTGATAACAGTGTTTATTACCCCTAACTCAGTGTTTATCACCCCATTAAGAAAACAACAGAGGGACATTACCAGCTACCTGATTCAGCAGAGACTGTAGCCAGCATGTAGTCTGCTAGCTAATACACAGACCTGTCTCCACAAGGCAGAGGGGAGGGGAGAGCTCCTGCTTAACAGAGGGAGGAGAACAGCCCTCAGTCTCTGGAGCTGCAGCCAGGGAGCTGGGGGAAGGGGCCAGCTCTGCTGTGGAGCAGAGAGCCTCCCCTTCACCGCCCAGCCCAGAAAGTATGTTGGGATGCTGGGGGTCTCTGGTTTATCTTAAACCAGCCAGGAGTATGGAACAGATATTGCATAAACCAATTTGAGCCAAATCAGTTAAGTCTGATATTACATTCAACCAGGTTTATCTCAAACCAGTTTCAGCCATTTTCAAACTGGTTTATGCACACTGAACAGCTGTTCTGTTACAAGTTTAAACCAGTTGCTGATCACTTAAGCCAGTTTATGTGTAATGTCTGTCCCTAGCCTGTAAGGGCTGCAGGCTGGCTGGGCCCTTTTCCCCTTCAGGTTGTGTAGCCATGGTGATGCCTTTGCTGAGCCTTGGCCCTCATCCTTTTTGGGTTCCCATTGTTGAGCGGGGAAGGGAGAGGGAGAGCTGCAATGTCAGCAGCCCTTTACTGTGTCACTATTTTATAACTCAGAGCTCAATCAGGGAATTTCACAATAATAGAGATTTAGTGTTATTCATCAAGGAGACAGAATTTGCAGCCTCTGGCAACTAGTTAGTGATATTTTAGTATGAAATCATCTACTCTGTTTTATATTCCAACTTTATCCCAGCTGGGGGTAAAAACAGTAAATAATACAACAAAATAATGCTTCCTTGTCTTATAATACTAGTCCAGCCCCAGAGTCACTCTCTCAGGTACTCTTAACAGCAACTTACTAAGCCTTTTCATCAGCTATCTATTTATACTGAGGCTGGTCTTCTGGCCTAGTAGCTTTGTGACAAGATAGATTTTGAGTTTCCTTCCTCAGGCTCAGATATGCTAGATGGGATCCTCAACTAGTCCTGGCTCCCTGAATAACTACTATGGGCCTGTACACTCTTTTGGGCTAAGTAAAGACGGCTGGAAAGCCTGAGGCTGAACCCTTTCAATCTTCACAGGTTAATCTAAGCTGCACAGGTTGAACTGATAAGCAAGTGAACAGACAATTCACTTTTGATTCTGAAAATGCAGCCACATGCCTGCAGTGGCTCAGGCCAGAAGATGGGGTGCTCTAGAGAATGCCTCCCTGCTCAGCTGGAACAGACAGCTTGGGCCAAGGCTAGCCCACTCACACTATGAGGGGAGGTGCAAAGCATCCTGGGATGCTGGGGGATTGAGTTAACTTGAATATGAAGGGGATTTGGGACAGAAATTCAATAAACCAATTTAACCTAAATCAGTTAAGTCTGATACTACATCCCTCCAGGTTATCTTAAACCGGTTTCAGCCATTTTAAAAGCACTTTATATGCACTGAACTTCTGTTGTGTTATATGAATCAGTTTCCAATCAATCACTTATACCAGTTTGTGTACGACTTCTGTCCCAAGCCTTGATACTCAGTTAACCAGTTATGGAAACTACTCTAAGTTAAAAAGTCACCATTAAAAAGGACACAGTTACCACACCATAATATGTGAGTTGTGACAGTTATTTTCTAATATTAGCATATGAGAAAAAGTATGGTATCTAAGATGCATATCGTCCAGCAGAGCACTCAAAAACAGGTAAATTATCTTTACTGGAGAGATACTTATCTCTCTCATCACAGTTATTCTCACTTCAGCTTAACTGAGTTTGAATGAATGAAGGTATCTTTGCTGTTATCTTCTTCACTCTGGATCTTTATAGATTAAAGGAACACAGTGAAAATTAAAAATAAACAAGAAAGAACCACCAGGTGTTTATTCCATCTGTTTTAATTTCATACCCAAACAGTCATTCTGATGTTTTAATACAACAAAGATAAAGAAAATGAGCAAAGTTCTGGCCTTGTTAAAATCAAAGACAACACTGCGATTCACTGCACCTCACCCAGTTTTTCTCAAAATTAGAGAGGGAAAACTGTCTGGTCAAGTTAACTGTTGAAGGAAGCACCAACTATTGCTGGGTCCAATTGTGTAGAGCAGATGCATACTGAATCCACAGAAACTAAAAAGAGATGGAGTGATGGTCTAATCCACTGGTAAATTGTGCTGTGAAATATATGCAAAATTATGCTATCAGTATAATGGGTATAAGGGGAGAGCAGGATGCAATAGTGTGACCACCCATGGTCTGCTACATGCTGCATCTTACAGATACCCACAGGATAACTACTGTCTCATACAGAAGAAGTCAAAGGCAGCTACTGTATTGAAGGGGCAACCAAAGCAAGTTCACCACACATAACTACAGGGATAAATACAGACATCTGCCAAGGTACAAATGCACATGCCTTACATTACTCTTACATTGTTAGTTTCTCTGTGTGAATGATTCTGTTTCAACCTACCAAACTCACTTGCCCATGCCATATCTTTTCTTAAGTACTTTGACTGTTAGGTGTCAGGTGTTGCCTGGTGTTGGGACCACAGCATTTATTTTAAAAAGTGGTATCTGCTGAACAGCAGAGACAGCCTGACGGCTGTATGAATGTTTGCTTTGCTGCAAAAGGACCCAGTATATGGAGACACTTTGAAACAGGGCAGCCCATGTCAATTTACAACCTATTTTTTGTTGTTCATGGCCACCCTTACATTACCTTTGAGTATGATAATAACCCTGTTTTGAGCTGGTTGCACTCCATTTGCCATTATTTACTCCTCCCACCACCATGTCTAGTTAAATTTGGACTCTCTTTACATATTCCTAGACTCTCCCATAAGAGCATTTGCAATTTTCCCCTGATTCATACTTCTGGTTAGCTACTTTGCACCTGTTCATTGATTTGAGTCATTGCTTCTGTCTATTGATTATAATACAGGAAAGTTATGCAATAATGCTGCACTGCAATTCCAAGATCTAGGTATATACCTCCATTATATTGGGGCCAATAAAACTTTTGCCATCCCATGAAAGTAAATGAGGCTCCATAGAGTACTCAAAATTTAGTCCATTTCCTCCCTTTTTTTTGACAATGTAATTGCTGTTCTTCAAACTTCTGAAAGTACAATACTTATTTAAAACAACTATACATTAATTTATTTTGACGCTTTGCCATCAAAGCTTTTTATGGACTACTTTTTGTACCAATATTCTAATATTATAAAAGCCTTAGTCTGCAGTCTGTCTGTCCGTAACGCTTTATTTGCGCTCTCATTGGTTGTCTGAAACAACCAATTAGAGTGCTCCAAGAGTGTTCCAGACAGGAGGCGGCAACGGAGTGGCCAGAGCAGGGGTGCAAAGCCAGCTCCCTGCCCTGCTCACTGCAGGCAGCGGCAGCATGAGGTGCTGGGCAAGTGGGATGAAGAGGCCAGCAGGGCAAGGATCTCGCCCCCTGCTCCTGGGAGACAGTGGCGGCGTGGGGCGATGGGTGGCAGTGCTCCGTCATTTGTGATGGGCAATTAGCTAGTATATTGTATAAAATCTCTTGCCAACTCCTAAAAAGATAATGCTTTAAATGAATAAGTGAATCTATTTCAGTTTCAAAATGCATTATCTATCCATGCATTAATGCAAGGGAAACAATAACAGAAAGGACAGTGATGACTGTTTCAATCAGTATAATAGAATTTTTTGTGGTAGGCCTTTAAAATGATTTTGGCTGTTTGTAGCTAGTCCACAAAGTGTATAGGATACCAGTCCTTCTCCACAACATTATTTATTTATGTGAATATCTCATTTACTTCACTGAAGCTACATGCATGATTTAAAATTACTCACACAAATAGCAATTAAAAGAATCAGACTCTATACTTTTAATAACTTTAATTCTGAGGAAGCTGTGGGCAAGCATCAAATTCCTGCAGGGGCAAGCTTTGACTCTGAGGCTGTTGATCTACTTTCCTTGCAGTTTTAAACATAGATGCCAGTCAGTTTTACATCAGCCACAAATTCATGACTTAGTCAGAAATTACTCACCAACAAAATGCTTAAATCAGTCTTTGTAAATGTGTGCGATTAATCTTCATCTGACTACACAAAGCATTTTTTTGTAGTGAGTACACTCATTTTACAAGGCCTTAAGTTAAAAAGCTGATAGTAGCACATACTGTGAAGGTTTTGTGAATAGCATCTGTGCTTCATATTTCTGGGAACTATATGAGGGAGGTAAGCAAGAACCAATTGTGCACTGAATTAACAAAAAAAAATATATTTAGTAGCTTTCTTTACACCCCCCTTCTATTTTTGACATCACCAGGGTGAAAAGTCTTTCTTTCTAGCAATAGTTTTTGTGAATGAATTGAATCCAGAATTATGTAACTGATAAAAATCCAAAGTGTTAGTGATATTTTTTTTTACCATTCTATTGCTCATCTCATTAATTCCACTAAAGTGATATACCTCTCATTGCAATTAACAAAATACACTTTAAAAGACAACAGTGTCTCAATAATAACTGATCATTAAGGCCCAAAGTACCACAAGTTATTAGTTATATGAGTATTCCTACTGAAGTAAATGGGATTACTTGCATGCCTACAGTTGGACAAATGTCAACACCTTGCTGAATCAACTTGTGGAACCATACTGCTGCATTCTGACGTCCCTTCAATAAGGACATATTCATACCAAATAAGTGTCTTATTACATATAACATAAATGAATATGTAAGACATATTTCCAGTGAAACCTGAACTATTTAAGGATAAAGTCTCCATTTGGAACAGAAAACTCTAATTTTAATTTCAGAAGTTATACACATACATGAATGAGAAAAACACATCCCAGTGTACTTGTATAAGTATATTGTGCCATATGTGCAATACATAATGGTGCTATAAACAATTTTTATTGTCCCCTACTGGGAACCTATGGAAGGACCTATACGATATTCCAAATCATGAGTAATTCAACTAATCCAAATTCAAAACATTTCTGTATAATGACACCCTGTCTCTGTGATAACGAGAAAGCTGGAAAAAATTTTACCAACAGTGGTAAAAATGTTAAAGAAAACAAAATACTACAATGCAAAATACTCTAATTGCTATACCTCCTACTCTTCCAGCTTTGCTGTTAAATATGGTATGGTGGTCCTATAAAGACTCAAAGAGTTGTGTTGAGTCTAAGAAAATACTAAAATATATATCACACACAATTAAATCCATTTAGTTTTCATAAACTGGAAAAAGTATGTGTGTCCTATGGGCTATGTAGAAACCATGCAAGGCAACAGATGCTGTCTCTAGCAGACGCACTAATTCAGACAAATAGCTTGCTTGATGTACATAATTCTATTCCTATGTTCAAAACACAAGGGTATTTGTCCAAGAGCTTGAAAGAAATGAACTGAGACAACTGAGCTTCATCTTGCATTACACTGGTCCAGATTTAGAGGCCTTCAGTAACAATGAAGGCTAAGATCTACTTCAGAACTGGAGAAACTTGCCTACATAACCATACAAAAGGGTAAGAAAGGATGCCTGGACTAGGATATTAATAAAAACATCCATATAGTTTATGCTATACTAGCAACATCTCTCTTCCTTTTCCCTGGCTCAACAGTGTTCATTCTTACCAGCCAAATATCCATTTTTACTACTATTAGTCCCTACTTCCTTTGAAGTACTTCCTATAAATGTAACTACCTAGTAAATTGCTAGTAAAATTTTCAGCTGTAGATCAGCTTTATGAGGCTCATGAGGAATAGAAACCAAACATCTTGTGTTCTGATTTTCAAGGTACTATAAATGAAGTTATACTTTATGATTTTTTTTACTCCATATATTGTTACCAGTTTCGTCCTGGAATGTTATATATTTTTCTCTTTGTATTACTTTGGTAAATTCAAATCATTCTCAGTGTACAGCTATTTTGTCTAGTTACTTCCTTAAATCACAATCCCTGACCTTTAATTTTTTCCCTTTAATTACTGCAGTACCTATTTCACAAGAACTTGGTTGAATTAATATAAGGATATCTTTTTCCCAGCCAATTATTTTCTATGGCTTGACAATTCATTGAGGACAGTGGACAGTTCCCCTCCCCTGGTGTCAGTGTCTTAGTCCAAAAAAGTAGACAGGCTACAAACAGATCCTGTGTTTATCCTAGAACAAACCATTTCCATGTGTGTTGTCCCAGGATAAATCCTAAAAAGAGGTTCACAGAATAAGTAGTACTAACAGTTTATCTTGGGACATTGCAAAACATGTCTGAACAGTTGTTTCAGGGTTACATTACTGAATCAATAGTAGAAAAGTGACTGTGCATTCAGCTGCTCACTAAACCCAGGCTAGAAGGGCGTTCTGTGTACACATGTATCCCAGGATATTTGTGTTCCAGGACAAACACAGGCAAATTTCTCCAGGGAAAAATGGGGAAGGCTTGCTGAATTGGGACATAGCTGAATTGAGACAAAGGAACCTGCTGACTAGAATGAAGGAAAGATACAAACTCATGTCTACATTACCTCTGTACTGTGCTATAAAGAATGCTCCACTCCGTTTCTACTCTGTGTATACCCAATGCCAAAAAAAATGTGGCTGCCATTAAAGTGGCACTGGGTATATGCCAAGAGGCTCTCAGACCAGATGTAATTATGCGTAGTGTTAGGCACACTAAGCGTGTGACAAACAGCAGTTAAATTACTGTATTAACTCAAATACAAAATGAGGTATTTCCCCTCAATAAACATTGGGGAAAAGAGCCCCTCATTTTACATTTGTATACAAGGAAACCTCATTAAATACATTGTCTATCATTAAACTTCTGCTAAAAGCAGCATGTGCTGAGTAATGGAAGCCAATTATGAAGTTGATTAAATGCAGCCAACACTGAACATGACTACAACACGCATGGCACATATTGGGCAAACGTACTGATGGGAAACTACCACTTTTTTTAAATGAAATTTTATTTCCAGGGCCAAATCAGTTCTGAATTAAGTTCCAAAATTCAGGGTGGGCTAGTGCAGCCTATCTGAATATGATGTAGGGTAGTGACCATTGCGTGCAGTCCCACTCAGTACTGATTCTTTTTCCCACTCAAAGCAAGCCAGTACATTGAATACATTTTGACTTCCTCCTCACTCCAACAGATGAGCTGCACCTTACTTTCACATTTCCAAGGATTCTTGTTTCTTGACTAGCCTTAAATGTCTGGCAAATATCATCAAACAGAGCCCCAAACAGTTCACCCAGAATCTCTTTGTCAGCCCTCTCTCAACCTGTTGCATATAATTAATCTGGCCCCAGCCTCCAGGAGGTGAAGCTAGACCAGGTTGCCTTATGTCTCATCTGCATATCAATTCTTGGAGGATCCCAGGACACATGAGAACACCCAGGTCCAGTCATGAGTGGGGGCTAATTAGCAAATGGATCGGGGGGGTGGTAATCTAGAGTATACACACACACACACACAGAGCAGTGTTATGCTATGGGGTGACCATAGCTTGAAAAGCTTCCGATTCTGCTGGGACCCAGCACAATAAATTCTATGGTAATTGAGCCTGTGCCTTTTTGGCTTTGGAATAATATAATGCATAGTTTATACTATACATAAGTAGGTACAAATGTGCTGCTTAAAAGTGTGTTTAAGTAGTACTTCTGTGAAAATTTACAGCAGTTTCAAAAAGATAAAATGAATCAGTTCAAGATGAATGAAGTCTATGGAAAGCTGTAATAATTTTCATATATGCAAATTAGTAAAGATATGTTTATTTCAAGGTCCGTGTTTTCAATTTGCCCCTCACTTCCACATACTCAGGACAAGCAGGGTCTGACATTAAGGTAGGAGGAGGAGAAAGGGCTGTGCAAGGAAGAAGTTAAGGCAGGGCAAAGGACAAGAGGGCTACTTGACCCTCCCCCCATATTTATTTTCCCTTCTGTAGCAGTGAGAAGGGAACAAATTCAAGGCAAACCTCCAATAATTAGATTCTATACTGAGAAATTGTAACAAATTTATACATTTTCCATATATAGAATCGAATTATGGGGGGCCATCTTATATTCGGAGTTGTCTTATATTTGAATAAATGTGGTACATTATGGGGGAGGGCTATGACATGCAGGGTGCTGCTGTGCTTTAATATAGTGCTCTCTACCATGATTGGTGGCAATGTGAACATGCCCAGAAACACACTAAACTTCTTGTAGTTGAGAAGGAAAAGACAGGAAAGAAGAAATGGATATCTTGAATATCAAGTAGGCCACAATTCTCTGCAAGGTATTATAAGGGCAGGAAATATTGTGATTAGCATGAAAAAGAAGAAACAGATTGGTAAGAAGGTAAAGCAAATGTACAGACCCCACTTTCCTCTGAAAAAAATGGGGTAAAGAAGACTAAAAGGGAACATTGACATATTAACTATAAAATGTGTAAAAAGGGTTTTACAGTACAAACTATACCATGATGAGAGGTCCTATATCCTGTACAGTGAGCTTTGTCATTATTTTAAAGGAAGGTTCCATCATGAGCTAGTCCCTACAGAGCTGAGATGGTCAGAATGCATCTGTGGGTGGCTAAGAGTAGCAGAAGGTCAAAAACATGACTCCCTGACCCTAGAACCATTTGGTACCCATTCCTCTATGCTTCCTTGAAAATATTCTCAATCAGTGGTGCTCAATCTTTTTTCCCAGCAGGCTGGATGGGGGGTGCCCTGTCCATCTGTGGGGGCCAGATCTGGCACTGCCAGTGGTCTCAATCCGACACTGGGGCCAGCATGGTGGGCATCATCCAGCCATATAGAGAGCGGTGAGGGGCAGCCCACCTGGAACCAGGCCCAGAGTAAAAGGGGAATGGCCTGGCCCTTTGGGGGTAGGGGCCCACAGCTTGGCTCTGCAGGAGAAAGGGGATGTGACTTGGCCAATGGGCCAGGGGGATGGGGGGTAGGGGGCCCAGCTCCACTGGGAAAAGGGGGCATGGTATGGCCCCATGGCGTTGGGGAAAAGGAAGGGGTGTGCTCCCACCCCCACACCAGCCCCCAAAAGGGGAAGGGGGTATAGCCTAGCCCCAACTGAGCCCTGTGAAGGGAAGGGGTGTGGAGAAAGGGGGAATGGCTTGATCCTGCAAGGTAAAGGTCATAGCCCACCTCCAAAATGGGCTCGTCAAACCCTAACCTTTACCCTGACCCTGGCTCCAACCTGGCCTGGGGCCAGGGGGAGGAGGCTTGGACCAGTCCCAATTTAGATGTGGGGGAGGGGGCCTGGCCTGGATGTGACTGGTAATGCATGGCTTGGGGTTTCAGAAGTTGGCAGGAGGGTAATCATATTAATGGCCACCACTCTCCCACCTCTGAATGTCCCACCCCCTGGGGAGCCCTGTGGACCATGTGTGATGACTCCACAGGCTACAATTGGCTCATGGGCCAGAAGTTGAGCTCTAGATCATGAGGAAACCATGGTGGGGATAAGCAGCTCTGGCAATATTACAGCCACTGTGAAACATCATGCCAGGACTTAGAAGGATGTGGCAGTCACAGTGATTAGTAGTGCATCATGGTCTTAAATTTGAATTCTAAACACATTGTCACCTAGTCAATTCTGTGAGCATAAACTTTTTGAAAAAGAATATAAAAATGTTTTCTTTCACAAAAATACCAGTCTTTTAAGCCGACCTATGCTTAGTAAGTCATAATGTATAACTAACTTTTGTAGTCTTAAAGCATTTTAACATACAGTTTGTTTGAAATATGGAATGCACAATTAATTTTGTGGTGTTGTATTATCCTTCCTAGCTGGTTATATATACCATACCACACAACAAGTTGTTTTTTAAATGATTGTGTTGTTAAAGATTTAGCTATGTTTTACACAAAACAAGGTCAGTTTTGAATGAGAGATGGGACCCTCAAAATACTAAAAGTGTACAGTATTTATGGTCCTTACCGCCATTAGTCAACATATTTTACACTGTTTAATGAAATTCAGTATCATAAATCTTTCCAGATAATCTGAATTTAGTAGTTCTTTACATTTATTTTTGTTAACTCCTCTACACATCCATGAAAGAAATGTAGTAGTTTGAGAAACTGTATCTTCTTTTACCCCATTTCTATACATAATACTAAAAAACAGATACTTCCAGAAACCAATTTATTTTTCCCTACCTTGAGCTGCTATCTTTTGTCCCTTGTATCCTGTTATATAATCCATTCCAGTGGTCCTTTTCCAACTGACTTTATAAGCTGATCTTTTGTGCTATAGTTTCAAAAGCTTTTCTGAAATCCGAATTAATTCTCTTCACTGCTTCTTCTTTGTTTATCACTTCAGCACTCTCTGAACTGAAGGAACTGGAAGCATGAGCTCATATGTACGTAGAAAACTCTGACAAATTCAGTGTTTCTAAAGGTTCCACAACACAGACTCAGATTTATTTACAGAGATTCCTTATCAAGTGTATAATGTAGGTACAATCCGTAGTTTCCTTTGGTACTATATTTCGTTGCATTTTTTTCCTCAATGCTTATGTAGGCCATAAAATGGAGATTAATAAACTCTGGCAATGTTATCCACAATATCTGGGTATGTATCAACCTCCCAATACTGGGGTGCTTTCATATGCATCTAGGACTAGCCTGTAAAATCATCCAAGACCCACTATGAACCCTGAAATAGGATGGAAAGAGCAAGGGAAACATAGCCTCGTGCCTGGCAGCTGGAAGAGAGAGAGGTTTGGTTTAATGCTGCATCAAAATCTGTGCCTCAGGGAGCAATAGGTCCTTTGAGTACATGTCTGGTCAAGACTGTTTTTGAAAAAAAAGATTATATTCAGATGCCTGTTTTTCCCTAGGCTGAAATACCAGGTTAAAATAATCCTACCTTTTGTAGTGACTGGTTTTTTAATATGGTACTTCATTGGAATTCTAGGATGCAATCCACCTGGGCCTAGATGCTTATCATCTAATTATCCTTTTTTCTTCCTATATTTCAAGGATAACTATAAAATATTTTACTCCAATCTTTCCCCTGAAGGCAAAATTAACCCTATGGCTCCTATACAATCTCCTGCATCTTTCATGAGGCAAGGAATTCATTCAAGCTTGCAGCAGTTTCAGCAATATCAATATCTGCCATTCGTAAGTTAAAGAAAGTATAATAAACTGGGAAATGAGAAAATGAAATGAAGAAAACGGCAATAATGAATCTCTATTAAGGTTCCTGAACAGCAGATCTGCTTTTTAAAGAGGGATTAATGTATCATATTTTAAAAAAATAGTGTCTGAAAAACCTAAACTGAATATTTCTTTAATCCATTTGATCCTACAATAAACATGCATTTCAAATTCTGTATCAAGCTTGTCCACCATCCTTTAAAATATAAAGAACGAGAAAATACTGTGGAAGCTTCCTCTGCCACATTAACCTTTGTTCATATATACTGCTCCTATATTTTAAAACTTCTTCCATTATAGACTGTTTATATTTTATAGTCCATCCTGTGTTTTACCTATCTCAAAATATTTTCTTTCCTGCTCCCATTTTGTTCCTCATCTCTCTCTCCACTATATCTTTGTTTACCATGATTACTCCTTTAAGCAAAGCAGTAGTATGAAAATTATGACATCAGGAACTGTGTACTATGCCTCATTACCTTCATACTAAGCACCAGTGGTGAAATCACGACTCCAGCCTCCCCACTTTAGAGCAAAACCCCAAAATCAATTACTTCAATGCAGGTCAAGATTCACCAATCAGGGCTACAGACAGACTTGTAGGTCAAGCAGCAGAGGAAAGGCCCATAGACACCAGAAGAACGGGAAGAAGCCAGGATATACTGGACTTTCCAGGATGAATGTATTAAGGTACTGTACAAATTAATCTTAGTTTATTTAGTGCCTTTACAAATCAAGGTACTGCTTGATATTGTGGCCATGATTCAGCAAATGCACACAGCTGAATCTGTACAAGTATGTGTTTAATTCTCATTGATTTAAAAGTTAACTACATGCTTAATGGTCCTGTTCAGAAAGCATTTAATCATTTGCTTATGTCCACTCGTATTCAAGAAGTATGTAAATATGCTTAACACTACGTTGTTGTGCAGATTCTTTAGCTCCACTCACTCCTGGAATTTAAGCCTCTGTTTAATCATAATACGCGTGAAAACGTTTTCATGAATGTTCTCCTGAAGCAGGACCCAAGTATAAGTTACCTGTGAAATTAAGCATGTTCTTATGTGCTTTGTTGGGTCAGGTTTATGTGGCAGTATGACATCTTTAATCTTTTCTTCGTTTTTTTTCTATTTACCTTAGAAAATGGAGATACTTTAAATAAAATGATCTTAGTTTATTCACAGAAGGAACAGAGCCTGAATCCAATTCTTATTCTATAATTAGAACAAAATCATCTACAGGGAGCACTTTCATGAATTAGAAGCTTACTTTGAACAACCTTTCATCTGAAGAATGAACACAGACCTTCTGTTACAGAGCACCTCATTCTGGTTTTTTGGTTCTATTTATATTACATCTGGAATGCAGAGGATAACTAAAGACAGGGGAAATGTGGTTGTATGGGTTTGTGTGTGTAACTGTAATAGACTTTATCAAACTATTTTATGACTGCAGTTATTCCCTCTAATGATAATTGTTTTTGCCAAACTGCCAAAAAAAATCACGTAGAGATCTGAAATGTTTTCAAAGTACCAGAAAGTTTTCTTAAAAGCTCGCTTGTACTCATGACTTCCTTTGTACAGTCATGCTCAGGCCACAGGGAAAATATAATACCTTACTGATACAAGAGTAGACAAACTGCATGCTAAGATTGGACCAGCTTCCTTCGCCGGCACTGGGGAGGGAACACTATTGCTGCTAAATATGTACTAGGACTTTGTGGAGTAGCTCATTTTATTTTGGGAAGGAGTCTTTTTCTGTCATTTGGTTTTATAAGTTTGCTGTGGTATTGTTATTAAAGCCTTTCTGCTATTGATCAACTGGGTATTGTGTCAATTCTTGGGGTACTAGCTTTAAAAACCCACTTCCTAAGTGCAACAGCACCCAAGCAGCTCCCCTCCCAACATACACATATACATGCCCCCCCACACCCCTCTACAGGGCAGGGACTTGTGGGCAGTCGATTGCGGCTCTGCCCCAGGGCCTGGGCCCGCACTGTCACTGCTCCACGATCCTACCCCGTTATCCCAGCCTCACCCATCCATCCCGCTCCAAAACACTGGTCCCACCTGCAACCCCATCCCACATAGGGTGTTTTGATGAATTGTTGCCTGGGGTGGGGTGTTGACCCCACCTGCAACAACTCAACAAAACTCCCTATGTGTCCCCCAGGCCCAAATAATTGCCCCCCGGGTTACAGTCCATTCTCTTGTACAGTCTATGATGGACCTTTCTGGGTCGAGTAGTTTACCAGCCTCTGGAACAAAGCTGTCATGCATTTGCAGTAGAGCAGTTCCCCATCTCTCCTGTCTACTTATCAATGCCCAAAGTTCTCTTCATTGAGGTCTATTACTAAGGTTATATGTATCAGTATGTTACAGGTTATTTGGAGCTTTGTTTTCATCAATCAAATCACATAATTGTGTATTCATCTCTGTCTTTGGGTCTGTGGCATTCCACAACCTGTTTTACAGTCACAACTTAAAAAATTTAAGTCAATATTATTTTTTACTGAAAGTGACTAATGCATCAATTGTCTTCCACCTGCACTTAAACTGTCTATGCACTTGTACCTGGGCATTAATACATAAGTTTTCAAACTACAGAAAATATCAGAGCGCCAAAAGTAAGTAAGGCTACATTATTGCTGGGAAGCAGGTACCTGTGTCTGATTTGAATGTTGGGAAGGCAGTTAGCTACAACAACATAGAAGGGGTTTGGGATTTACTAAACATGTGTTGGTATGCAGTAATTGCCTGCTAGTTACCCCACAGTAGTTAAAAGCACAGTAGCTAGCCCTCAATGAAAGAGCAGCAACACAAGTTGATTCAAGAAATTAAAGGTTTTTGTTATGCAGCTCCTTCTTTTCTCTTCTTAAATCTACTATGCATTTTTTCAAGTAGGGAAAACCTCTGAAACACATCTCTATAAGAGATAAACCACCATGCAGCCACCCACTCTTATGAATTACACAAGATAAATAGGGTCTGTTCCAACAGACAGTGCATAGTACTGTATTCAAGATCTCAAAATAAGATTTTTCTTTTATAAGAGTCATATATGAATACACAAATGACTATTCAGAAACTGTTCAATTCTAGGAAGGCTATCTCTATTCCAGTGTCAAAAGATCTATGAAGTGCAGATGCAAAAAGAACAGAAAGCAAAATCAAAGCTGTCTTCAAAACAGACTTTTTACTCTCATGACCTAAACCATGGGACCGAAGAAACCATGATGGCACCATCACAAAAACAAATGGGGTAAGAGGAAAAGTTTTTTTTATAATACGCACATCCTGCAAATCTTCAGTTTCTATGAACATCATAGTTTAATACTGAGTAACTTCTTCAACAGAAGTCATAATACAATGCTAACTTCCTTTTTTAACAGATTTGATCCAAGATCTTTAGTAGAACTGACATTTTTTAATTTATATTTGTCATAAACATTTTACACTATCAAGTTTCAAAATGCAAGTAAATACATTACCATTTTACTAAGACAACACTATCAGGGTGTTTTATAACTACATAGAAAAAAGATTATGTAGAAATTGGTAAGGTAAATTGGTAAAACTTTCAAATAAAATACAAATCATCTTACCCGTGTATAAATATATTGAGAACAAGATATTTCTCTGCTTTTCTTTTTTCCTTGTCTCTTCTACTACAGCTCTTCTTTATGTTACTGCTTGGCCTGAAAAAATAATTTGGAATATGAGACGTTTAAATAAGTCCACAATCCTTCTCATTACATTATACTAATTGATAACCTGCTATGTCTTAGTATCACAGATGTATCTTGATATATTTGAAACAATAAATACAATGTAGCTTTAATAAAAATATATTCAAAACAGTATTTTAATATGGACTCAATTAAGGACCCCTCTACATGTGCAGGTAAAGGTGCAATGGGATCTAATGCACAATCCACACAATTGCACCTCCTGCCATGCCACATGTGCATAGTAAGAAGCATGACTGTGGGATTGCACATTAGATTCCATCACACCTTATTGCCAGTGCAGAAAGAAACCAATCCTGGGCTCCTGCTGCACCAGCAAGCTCCTACAGCTGACAGCCCACTCAGCTGAGGAGTTCCCAGCTGCGGGGGCATTTCATGCCCCCCCGAGCCTGGGAGACTCAGCTGCCATGATCTCCCAGCCCTGGTGGTGTGTGAATACCTTGGTGCCGAGAGGTCCTAGTTACCGTGGTCTCCCAGGTTTGTGGTGCGTGAAAATCCCAAGGATGGGATATGGTGGCAGCTGGTTCTGACACTGGGTGGCATGCTAACACAAACCAGCATCTGCCTTAGTTGTGCAATTTAAAGCTGAACAGTAACCAGCTATAATGTTAGTATACATTTTCAAGGTCTAACTTTATAGCTGGTTTGAGCTTCTTATGGCATGATAGGTAACTCTGCACATGTAGCTGGTTTCTGTTAATTGCACAATACCTGTAATGCGTAGAGGGGGCCTACGATTTCTATTTCTTCTCTTAAGCCAATGTACAGAAAAACTACGTCCCAAAAACCACATGGAACTAAGTGATGCAATTAAATACATTTAGCCAACAGAATAATGATTTTGTGGCACAGATCTAGGTATTACATTCTGCAATAATTTCATATGTCAAATATTCTAAAGCAAAATAAGATAAGATTCAAGGACTGTCCATATATATGATTAGAGCCAGTTACTAGAGAGGAAGTTGGTCTATATATATTATGACATCAAGTACATACACATTCCACCTGAATATCCTTATAATCTTATTTATAAGATTTCTTTTATTTTTCTCCCATCTCAAACCCACATGTGTTCATTGCTTTCCTGTGCATCACAGCTTCACATCACAGTTAGACTGCACTAAGAGATTTTCCAACAAAATGTCACTATGCTGGAACTAAACTATTCTGCCCAAAACATCTGGGGTTTGACCATTTTAGAACAATCAGAAGACAACTTGCAGGGATCCTGTAAGATTACTGGGGATCCAACCCTCTACCTGACCCTACAGTTTTGGGGCATCCAGCCATGCCCAGGTTCCACTCCCCGTCTTTCTGAGACTCAGAGATCCCTAACTCTAACAGTCTCCACTTCCAGCTCAACAGCAAAAAGCCTACACACTCTGAAATTCCCAGATTAAGTTAGCCTCTTGGACTTCTAGGACTTACTTGCTCAGAATTTTTCAGCTTGAACTATCATTCCTGGTTTAACACCTGAAGTGATGGGAAAAAATTGTCTATTTCCCTGAAATGCTGATAGGGCTCTAAGACTCTGGCAGTGTGACAGCTTCAATGGATGGGTTTCCCAGATGCAAGAATCCATACAATTCAAGGTCTGCAGTTCTTGAGCAGCTGCCCACACAGATTGCCTGGCTATAATACGGAAGTCCTAACTGACTAGTGTTCTCAGGTTGTCTACGCTCCCTGCTGCAGAGCTAAGACAAAGCCTCAAAGTCCTGGAATGGGCTCTTCAGGTCTGTGACATCTCAAGAACTACTCTAGGCTGAGGATCCAAGGACTTTCCAAGACAGCTTGTGTCCCAGGCCACCTGATTCCCAGCGGTATGGCTGTGCAAAGCTTCGGTCATCAATTCAATTTAGAGGAGATTCAGCCCAATTTGGCGGCCGAATCTCCAAATCTAAATCAAATCAGGAGACCCATTAATCTCTCTAAATTGAATCAGAAGCCTCCGATTTGATTCAAAGAGATTTGACGATTTGGCCATAGACACAGTTTTATATGTTATTTCTACATACCTCGAGGCACCAAGTGTAGCTCATGGACACTGAGATGGTGGGGCAGATGGAGCATCTCACGGGAGTGCAAGGGGGCACCCGCTTGCTTGGCGATGAACCCAGAAGTGGACCAGAAGTACATCTGGTCCACTTCCGGGTCCACTGCGGAGCGCACGGGGGACCCCCCTGCCTTGTGACTCAGCAACTGGTGCCTCCTGGGCCTGGGGGGACCCAGAAGTGTACCAGAAATGGCTCCATCTGCCCCACCATCTCAGCGTTCACAAGCCATTCCTGGTACCTCGAGGTAGGTACAAAAAACATATAAAGCTGTGTCTATGGCTGAATCACTGATTCTCCAAATCAGAATCGAATCTTCAGATTCAGCCAAATCGAAATCAGGACAGTGATCTGAATCAGCGAATCAAATCTGTCTCCTGAATTGGGCTGAATCTGAATTGAATACTGCCCGCTTCGCCCACCCTTACCCAAATGTGACCACAGAAAATTGGGAGCTCTGAGCAGATTCTCAATTAATGTGATGATCTTATCAGCTTCATTGCTGCTCCTGGTGGTAACACTGACAATAAAGTTAATTTCACCTAGGTGACTCTGGACTTAGGGAAGACTATTTTGATTCAGAAATTTTTTTTTTTTTTTACTTTTTGATTGGTGGTAATTAAAAAAAAGGAAAAAACTGATTGAGACCACAACTGAATATCAAAAAGACATTTTTCATGAACCAGAAAACCTCTATTTTAGTTAGCTGAACAGGGACTGTGTCTATTTTATTTGTCTGGAAAGTATACGGCAAACGGGTCAAAGAAGTGCAAACTGATTCCTTTTTATCATTCATTTACGTTAAAACATCTGCAGCTGAGATTTCAATTCAAAAGAGCAGACTTTGAGAAATTAAATGAGCTTGTTACTGAAGTCAATTGTTAGGAAGAGTTCAATGTCTTAAATTTGGGAATTTCTTTAGGTCATATGTGCAAAAAGACACATAAACATATTGCTTTATAAGGCAAGGGTTTTTGGTGGTATCTTTTACTGGACCAACTGTACAGTTATGACAGCTGTTGGATAAGCTTTCAGGCATCATGTGCCCTTCCTCAAGTCTTAAGGAGAAACCAAAAACAATACTTTATCCCTACTACAAAAAGTCTTTGGAACTCATATCTCAATCAAAGGAAAACAACGTATAAATAGGGACCTACTGAGTTCACGGCAGAAGTAGAGTGCACAGTGGCTCCTTTAATCTTGCCCGTTCCACCGCATGCACTGCGCCCCTTGCTTCCCACTCCCCTGCAGGGAAGCTAAAACCATGGTTTTAAACATGGTGACTTTTTTGCCTCCCTTCCAGTCAGCAGCAAACAGCAGGGCCATCCAGGGTCCCTCAGCCAATCAGTGGTGGGAGGCAAAAACAGAGCCATTTTTAAAACCAGTTTTCATTGCCCAGCTAAGCAGAAGCAAGCTGCAAGTGGGGCACCTCCACCAAATCAGCAAGGAAACCTGCCACAGTGCACCCCACTTCCGCCATGAATTTGGTAGATCCCTGCCTATAGGGAAAGGCTTCAGAATGGCTACCCCTGTAAGGATGGGAGAAGTAAGATCCCAAAAGGAATGCCAGAAAAAGGATTTATCAGCAAAGAAAAATACATCTTGGCTGCCAGTAAGTAAAGGAATAATGTGAGAATTGTCACAAAAAAATCAGGCCCAGTTGGTTCTTGCAAGGGAAACTAAAACAAAGAGTTAAATATTCCTCAGTCACCTAACTAAATAACAAAGGGAAAGAAGCCATGAGGCAGTGATGAAATAATGATGAGGCCAAGATAAAAACAATCTAGGCATGGTTCAAGAACTTGTCTGATTTTCCAAAAAGGAAAATGATATTGAAAAAAGGGGCAAAGACAGTGTTGCTAATAGGAATGAGATACTGAAAAAGAACTTACTCCACCAGAGACTGAAGCAAAACTCAAAAGAGCTTAATGCACTCTGGACAACATCCATCTTTGAATAATGAAAGATCTGGAATATGAAACTAAAGTTTCTCAGCAAGGAGTTTTAACAAATCTATAATACATATGGTACCACGTAACTGGGGAATAGCAAAAACTGCACATATTTAATCCAGAAAAAAGTGGTCCAGGCACCATATAACCTCAATAGTGCAGTGTTTTAGAACACAGAGAAAATTATTAAAGATGACAATCATTTTCTTATTTTAGAAAATAAGATAGCAGTTTACAAAAGGTAGATTGTGCCAGACTTACCTGCTATGTTTCATTGATTAGTGATTTTCTAGACAATACAAATGCAGAAAATGGAAACCTGAATCACTAAAGCATACCCAAGTGGTATGGTGTCACATGGGAAATTAGATACCAAGGAGATCCTAAGGCGAATAAGAAATTAGCTACAGACAGTAATGGGTTGTGCTAAAAGGTAGTGGGGAGCAGTGTTACTACAGAAGTTCCCCAAGCAGTGTTGGAACTAATCTTCTTTAACATTTTCATTAACAAAGTGAGCGCACAAACATGCCAATGAAATCAGATGAAGAGAAAATTTGGAGGCAAAGATCAAAATAAACTATAGGAGGAACTGGTTGAGCTTGAGGACTAGAATAATAGAAAGGGGATGAAATCTAATAGCACAAAATGCAGTCTTATTACTTAGGGACTAACAATAACAATTTCCACTGTAAGATGGCATTAATGCTCATCAGTTGGGAAAAAAGGAGGAGGAGAAAATAAAGGAACAGGCTGTAATCAGTCAATAACAGAATGATTATGAACATAACCAAGGTGTTATGGCCATCGAAGAGGCAAATGCAGGCCTATGATATGTTGGCAAAGACATTTCCAGTTGAAGCATTAATGCCACTGTAGAAGGCATTTATCTGGATTACTGGGTACAATTGTGGTTCCCCAAGTTTGAGAGAGAAACTGAAATAGAAACATGTGTAGAGAGAGTTTACAAAGATGATAAAGAAAAGGGACGGCTTATTTGACAAGAGGAGACTAAAGGCATATGTCCACTGTGACAGCACTGAGCTGACAATGAGACGCCTCTGACAACATCCCACCCACTCACTACTGCTGATATGTTCCAGACTGCAAAGAGCACCTGTGAGTCTGCTCAGGGGGATTCCTCTGTGCCAGCTCTCAAGACCTTGGTTTCTGGTGTGCTTGAGAGCAGCCACTGGGAAAGACAGCAAAGCATTCTTGCCAGCATACTTTGAGATTTGACTGTGGCACTAGTGGGAAGGATGGGTGTGCTCAGGGCCATTCTGGCTGTAGTGTACTGCCACCATGGTGTAAACAAGCTTTGTGAGGGAGCTTGATTCATTTAGCTCAGTAAAATGAAAGATGACAGGGGATACGATTGCTCTCTGCAAAAAGATTAAGAGAATAAACACCAGGGAGGATACCTTCCTAAGCTAAAATACAATGCCAGCCCATAAATAAATTGGTATAAATTACTCATCTGGAATTTTAGGCTAGAAATTGGTTTCTAACCACAACAGTGAGGGTTAGGAAAAGCCATCCAACATAAGTGGTGGAGGCATAAATACTAAATAGCTTTGAAAAGCTTGATCAGCTTATGAACAGCTTTATGTGAAATGATTGCTTATAATGAGAATGTATTCTGATCTAGAGGGTGCTGTCCAGTTTTACGTTATTGAACATCAATACATTAGTCAACATCTATTGGGTTGGCTCCTTTTAAGCTAACATTTGCAGAGACTGGCTGGTTAGGGTAGCAAACATTTTGTGTCTTAGACATCAGTATAAATATTCTTTAATCTCAAAACTGTTATTACAAACATGACAGACTATACTGCATGATCTGATACACAAAAGGCAATGTATAAATAACTCAGAAGAAAAAAAAGTAGTACACTGCAAAGAATTCAACTACAGCCATTATTTAATGCACATTTCTAAAAAAAATTCAGATTCTGAAAAACAAACAATACCTGGGAATGTCCTCTTGTAATGAAAAAGGCGAGTTAGAGGTTACAAAAAGAGGAAATTGTTGGAAGGGAAAAAATCTGTACACAACTGAACCACTGTAACATGACTGATAATTAATATCAAGATAGCCTTGTTTTCTTATACAAAGAAGCATTTACGATAAAGAGAACATTTTCTAAAAAGTTTAACTTCATTAATAAAATTGTTTCAAAGACTTTAGTGACTGAACAAAAGTCCCTGTAATAAGTCTCTTTTTTGTGAACTACTTTTCTTCACAATGGTGAACACCTGCAGCAACCACATGTGGATTGCTATGAGGAATGAGCAGATGGGGAGGCTTTGCAAGCCACCTGATTATTTCTGAATGCCAGCTACCTACATCCTGTGAACTGGACCCACCTCATGAAGAGATCTGATCCAGCTCACACCAGGTTGGGGAAATCAGCAGCACACTCCAACCAGAGCAGGAGTGGAGGCGTCCCCAGGGTCCTACTGCCATGTTCAGTTTATTCCCTCTACTGCAGAACAGGAGGTGTCCCCAGGGTCCCATTACCATTAACTGCCTTTTTCCATCTATTGGTTCCACAATATCTGCTGATCAGGGAAAGGGCCATGAGAAGGGCACAGGAAGAGGGATGCAGAGATTGGTGGCCCATAGCAGGGCCCAGGTTGTAAGCAGCAGTCTGCAATAGCCCCAAAAGGTTAACAACCTCTGCTTTAGCCCACAGTTTTGGCTAGCTAACTAAACAGTCCTTATTTCACATAAGAGGGCTAAACTCAGAAACCTGATGGGCACTATCCCCTGGGAGGCAAATCTGAGAGGAAAAGGAGTCCAGGAGAGCTGACTGTACCTTTCACAAGGCTCTTGTAAGGGTGCAGGAGAAAGCTATTCTGATGAGGCAGAAGAACAGGAAATGCAATACGAGAACTGCCTGGCTAGACAGCAATCTCTTCAAGAAGTTGAAACTCAAAAAATAATCCTATAAAAAGTGGAAACTTGGTCATATATAGTATAGGGAAGAGTATAAGATTATTGCACAAACATGCAGGGGGAAAGGTTGCAGGGATTAGGAAGGCCAAGGCACAATTTTAGATGCAGATGGCAAAGGACATAAAAGGCAATCAAAATGGATTCTATAGGTATGTCCAAAGTAAGAGGAAGACCAGGGATTCCATAGGCCCTTTACAAAATGGGAAGACCAATCTAGCCATGGAAAATGCAGGAATTGCTGAAATATTTAATGCCTTTTTAATTTCAGTTTTCACAAATAGAGAAAGCTACCAGGTGATGAATGTAGCAGGCAGCAGAGATAAGGAAGGAAAAAAACAGCCTAGCGTAATGGCAAAATAGGTTAGGGATTACTTAGAGAAGCTAGATACTTTCAAGTTGACAAGGCCAGATGAAATGCACCTAAGGGTACTGAAGGAATTGGCTGAGGTAATTTCGGAGCTATTGACCATCATTTCTGTTAACTCATGGAGGTCGGATGAGGTCCCAGATGACTGGCAAAGGGTAAACAAAGCTCCCATCTTTAACAAGGGGAAGAGAGAGGATCCAGGGGATTACAGATGAGTCAGCTTGACCTCAGTAACTGGAAAGATCATGGAGCAGGTTCTCAAGGAATCTACTATGAAGCACCTGGAGGAGAACAAGGCGATCAGGAACAGCCAGCATAGATTCACCAAGAGCAAGTCCTGCCTGTCTGATTTCCTTCTGTGATAAAATGACAGGATATATGGATGAGGGGAGATCAGTGGATGTGATATACCTTGATTTTAGCAAAACTTCTGGCACTGCCCCCCTTGACATTTTCGCTAAATGTCACACTAAGGAAATACAGGTGAGGAGAAAGTACTGTATGGTGGATTTATAAATGGCTATCATCGTACTTGGCAAGTAGCTCTCAATGGCTGAATAGCTAGTTGAGAAAAGGCATCAAGTGGATCACGATGGGTCTGCCTTGGTTCTTTTATTGTTCAATATCTTCATTAATAATTTGGATGGTGGGATTCATTGCATGCTTATTAAATTTGTGGATAACACCAAGTTAGGTGGAACTGTGGCTGCTCCCGAGGGCAGGGCTAGGATCAAGAATGACCTGGATAGACTGTTGAAATGGTCCACAATCAACAAAGTGATATGCAACAAGGACAAGTACAAAGTCCTGCACTTGGGGCAGAATAACCACATACACAAATATAGACTAGGGAATGACTGGCTTGGTTGTGGTACTGCAGAGAAGGACCTAGGGTTCTGGTGGACAATAAGGCATGTATGAGCTAACAGTTTACTCATGTTGCAAAAAAGGCCAATAGCATACTGGGTTGTATTAACAGGAATGTCACTTGCAAATCAAGGGAAGTAATTCTTCCATTCTATTCAGTACTGAAAGGGCTAAAAGAACAAGGGTTACGTAGCCTGGAGAAGAGAAGACTGAGGTGGGATTTGATAACAGTTTTCAAATATCTGAAGGGTGATTAGAAAGGATGGAGATGGGCTTTTCTCGGTGTCTGTAGGGGACAGGACTAGGAGCAGCAGCCTCAAGCTGCAGCAGGGGAAATTTACATCAGAGATCAGGACGGTGGTCAAGCACTGGAACAGGCTACCTAGAGAAATTCTGGAATCTCCATCCTACGACTCACATCAATGATCAAGTAAAACACTTCTTGCTTTTTGAGGATCAAAATCTAAAATTTAAACAAGAAAAATTAAGGTTAATTCTAACTTCATTAATGTGAAATTCTCACTTTACTTAAGTCAGTAGCAAACCTCCCATTGACTTCAATAGGATCAGGATTTTACTCATGATATTTAGAATCTGATACTTGATTTCCACATTCATTCAAATTATACCACTGATGAATAACAGAATAAAAGTAGGTGAAATTATGTTTATTAAAGAACTGACAACTTACAATACATAACTGGTTTGGGTTGTTAAAAAATGAAGAATGTGTCTAGAAAAACAGTAATGTGGAATTGAAGCACATCTGGGGTCAAACATTTTCTGTTGTTCCTGTTATGTGATTAGATAAAAGTTTCCTTTGAACACAAAATAACTGAAAAAAGAGAAAAAGGCTTAACATAGTGACTTGCTTACTATTTGTGGACTACACAATTGTTTAAAGATTTTTGTCAGAAGAATTAACATTTACATAATGTATCTGGATTAAAACATTTATGCTAATACCATGTGCGGACAGAGTTTAGGCAAGCATGAAATCGAATTAAAAGAACAAATATGGTAATAGATAAAAATCTTTCTTTTGTTTGAAATCAGATTGGCAACATGCATTCAGACTACTAGTCATTAAAAATATTTTTTGAGCATTCTCAAGTGTAATGTAATGTCCAAACAGCAGGTAGGCTGCATTTTTTAGACTCATTGTATACTGCAACTCATGTCCTCCCCTTATCTTACAATATTGGAGAAAAATATATATATTTTAAAAAACAACACTTTGGGGATGAAAAACTAATCATAGCTAAGTCAATGGCAAAACTCCTGACTTCAGCTGGGTCATAGTGGGCACATCTACATGTTTATTAATGTGCTTTAGGTTAATTAATTAATTAATTAATGTGCTCCATTGTGAGGTAGTAGAAAAAGGTGCATTTGCCTATTTTCATGCACATTAGCCGGAGAGCATTTTTTTGGTGACTCTAATGCACATTAGAATAGGCTAATACACATTAAAGCACATGTGTAGTTATGCCCGTGTGTGCACAAAATATATTTACATTGATTGCAATATATCGAAATAGGGTTTAGGCAATTCAGAATTTGTATGCATTTCCAGGTCTTTCAGACAAAAGGTCAGGCAGAGTGGCACATTAGAGACTAACTGTTAAAAGAGGCATGAGCTTTTGTAGGCAACAAACCACTTCATCAGATACTATGAAACTAAAACAGGATTCTTAACTATTTTCCAACCTGAAACTTAATTCAAGGACTAATACACTAGCTGTGACTCATATGAAACAATGCACATTTAGGCTAGGGGTGGAAGACTGAAGTCACAACGTATAATTTGGAAGGTTGTTATATGACAGACCAATCTAGACAATGTTTTCTACAAATGTTACATTATCATACAAAAAGCCAAAGAACAGGCAACTTTCTGCTGCACCCTCTAGCAAACATTATTTACTATCATCATAACATTAAGGTCCCAAAGAAAACAGTACAGTTAATTTCGTCAGTTTAGACCTACAATCAACAAAATGTTTACAGTACCACTTTTTCATTTGTAACTGCTACCTAAGCTTTGCCATGCCTCTGCTAACTTGAGGAATTGCAGTTTTGCCGCAGTAAAGAAGCAGGTATGCAATTTGCCTGTCACTTCACAAATATATGAGCAATATTACAGAATACTGAAGCGTCTCCACAATTGGAGGAATAATTTCTTAATCTCTTAGCTATACAAGATAATGGTGCAAACCGTTTAACAAGGATTGGTGTGGAGGATCTGCCAAGGCTGATACTTATAAACAGTGTATGAATTAAATTTTTGCATGTATTTCAGAATGGCTAGTATCTTATTTTCCTGAAGAGTGCACACAGAAATTATGTTTGGCATGTGATCGGACCCCTGAAAGTGCTCTACAGCCATGCCATGACATGACATGTGTATACCTGCAGAGCACTTTTAAAGTGGCCAATCCTATGACAAATTAACCTTCATCAAATGAGGGATCAGATGAAGGCGCTCCACTTCAGAGCCTTAGGGAATTTGTGATCCCTAAGATTAATTTGTGGCATGATTGGGGCTGTCTGCCAGCTGGGGTTTGCCTGGCCTAAGCTTAAGAGGGGACGGGTGGATTTGAACCTCCCCTCCTTGCAGCCTCCCTCAGCCCTTCCCCCTCCAGCTCTAACTGGGCCAAGTACCATGAGTTAGAATGAGTTCAGTACATCTGTCAGCACCCAAAGGTGTCAGGGTTCTGGTCTTATGAAAATGGTACAGTTATCCTTTAATATGCATGGAGTATAATTGGCATCAGGGCAGCTGCTATGGCTCTGACTTGGACTTAGTGTGGGGATTCCCTTCTTTGGGAAACTCTTCCACATTTATTTTATTACAACTCCACATGGACTGAGGAAAGCACAAGAGTACCTGGTCAGGAGGAAACCAGCCCCCAGGAAGGCAAGGACTTTCCTAGTAACAGGTAGAATTAAAAGTGGTAGCAAAAGGCCATAGACATACCTTGTTAGTATCCACTTACCATCTCCCTTCACTCTGTAGGAAGATTTCTGCAACTGGTACCTGGGATAATTTTGGGATCTGTTTACTGGTTGGTCACTGCAATATCCTCAAGCTTCTCCCCCATCTTAATTTCTCCTCTGTTGGTCCCATCCTACCTGCCCTGCACTTTCTTTACTATCCTCACAGCTTCAACTCTTTCTTTTCCCCACTCTCCTTCCAGTAGGCATCCCATGAAGGTTTGTGTCCTTTCACCTAATTATTCACCCTTTTCTGTCAATATCTCACATTTTAGAATTTATTATTTTTATGTGGGAGCCATTTGCAGCAAAAATTTCAAAAGTGCCTTCAGGCAGATGCTAACTCCTGTTGAATCCAATGACAGCTTAGGTACCAATATAGTTTTGAGAATCCCAATAAGTGTCCATCTTCATCCTTAGGTGCCTATATACTTCTAAAAAGTCTAACCTTGTGTGACTTAGGCTCCTAAGATATATATATATATTTTTAAATGTAGGTATTTAGGAACCCAAATCCCATTGGGAGTCCATGGGTTTCTTTTGAACTTAACTGACTTTTGAAAATGACATTTAGCCACCTAAGTTGCTTCATCCTAGGGCCACAAAGGGTCTGTTTATGCAGCCTAAGCAACCACTGTCTAATGGAAAAATGCATAAAGAGTCCTGGGAGTATGAACCAGAATCTAAGTCTTTCCCTCCCCCTTTCCAGATGAGTGCCCTCATCACTTGGTTACATGGTCAGTATCCCTCTTGTACTTTCTCTTGAATTCTTGCCTGGATAATAGTACAGCTTCAGCTTCAACCAAAGAGGGGCAAAGTGCTTTTAGCATAGCTATGAAAGCACGGTTCTCTGATCTCTCAGGTTAAGGAGGTCCCAGCTCTCTCATTGCTTGGGCAAGACTTTTTATCCTTTCGCTCAGTGGTTCTCAATCTTTTTTTTACCAGGACCCATTTGTAAACATTGATGGCCAGTCCCAACCCAGAACCTCTCACTCCCAACCCTCTCCCCTCTGCACCCAGACTCCAGTCCCCTAGTGTGTGGGGCAAAGGATGGGTGTGTGGGGCAGGCAGGGGCCCAAGCCATGGTTCCCCATGTTTTTCTCCTTTAAAGGAGAATCCATTTTTAAAGTTTGTTGATCCATTTTTTAAGCTTGTCTGTGACCCTTTCATATATTCTTGTGACCCACTTTTGGGTTGCGGCCCATGGGTTGAGAAACACAGCTAGCTACTATAGATTCATAGATTCTCGGGTCGGAAGGGACCTCAATAGGTCGAGTCCGACCCCCTGCATATGCAGGAAATGTCTAGATGTCCCCAGCTAGATGCCTATCTAACCTCCTCTTGAAGACCCTCAGGGTAGGGGAGAGTACCACCTTCCTTGGGAGCCCGTTCCAGACCTTGGCCACTCGAACTGTGAAGAAGTTCTTCCTAATGTCTAGTCTAAATCTGCTCTCTGCTAGCTTGTGGCCATTATTTCTTGTAACCCCCAGGGGCGCCTTGGTGAATAAAACCTCACCAATTCCCTTCTGTGCCCCCGTATATAAGACCAGTGATTGGTTCTTAAAAGAAAAGTGATCCTGTCATACACAAAGTAAAGACTGATGTGTCTGAACCCCAGAAGGGTTCAGAGACATGAATCCCAATCTCAGGCACCTAATTCAGGGCTACAGATAGGCACCTAAGTCTAGTGGATTTCAGAGATGAACCCTTCCTCAGCATTTCCTACCTTAGGGTATAGTCATTCTGCACTCTTTAGGAGATACCTAGGACTGAGATTCACAAAGGCATGTAACTCTCTCCACTGTGCCACGGATATGTAAACAATTCACACTTAAACAACTCAGTATTAAACAACTCCCCACAACTTAAAAACCAAACTCAGTTTTGTTAATTCCATTATAATATTTAAATCCTTTGGGGAATCTAGGCCTTAGCCATAGGGATGTGTAATTTATGAATCCCAAGTGTCCTTATGCATGAGACAGGTGTTGAAATAGTCAGATGGCAAGGTGGCAGCAGTTCTAGGCAGGTGCAGTAGTACTAAGCAAATGTACAGGTCAAAATGTAGGATCTGTCAGGGCTTGCCTATATTGCCGTAGCAACAAGTCCTGCTGAGAGCACACCAGTCCCAGAAGGTTGCCAGTGAAGCTACTTTGGCCTTATCTCCAGTGCTGCTCTCAAGCTGTCAGTGTGCCTGAGAGTAGCCACTGGGAATGCCTTGGACCAGCCTTATGGGGAAACATGGGAATGGGAGCCAGCAACAAGGTCTGGAGTATTCAGGTAGAGAGAGCATGCTCATCCCCATACTCCCCAACATCAGCATCCAGGGCAATATAGGCAAGCCCTTGAATGCCTAAGTGGTTACACAAGCTTTAGGAGTTGCTTGTTTGGTTTTAGGAAACTAAATTCTGCCTTGCACTTCAGAAAGCAATTTTGGGGGATGGACTGCAGGCATTTTGGACAAATTCACCTCAGTTCCAATACTTTGTAAAAGTATGAAGTCTTTTCATTTTGATGCAATAAAAAAGGCCAGCAGGGTTAATATGGGCTTCTGCATAAGACCCTGTCTCTTTCCAACTGTAAACTCCTTCCTACATGTTAAGTGCTGCACTGGGCACAAAATTCTAATTCTGATCGATGTAGTTAGGTATTTCTACAGAATTAAAAATAATATATTAATCAATTAACACCTCCAGCAATAAGGGGGTTTTATTTGGCTCAAGATGCCATTACTTCTTTCTCAAAATGAAATTTTAGGAAGTGGCTGCATTCTTTTCTTGAGTAATATATTAAGCTCCTCATGCAGTCATCAGCAAAAACAGAATATAGTGGCATATACTTATTTCAGTCCCTTAGGCTAATGCCTCCACATGATATCATAAATTATTTCACCCCATGGGAAAAAAAAATGTTTATACAGAGTTTTCATTTCAGCCAGTCCCAGTGCAATCAAAGAATCATAAGATGCTTGTTGGGTGAAACCTTCCCTTTTAAATGCAAATTCAAACAAGTTTTTAATTTTGAAGTGATTGATGTTATTTTGGTACATTTGTCCACTGTAGTTGGTTTGTACTGAAATGTAACAGAGCATCCTTCAATATGTAGGGCATCCTCTTAGTGCTTTGAGATTTTTGAATATATTAAATAACATATACTGGCAAAAGACAGTTTAAATCCATTTTATAACTAGTGGCAAATATTCTACTTAGTACAACTGTGTTCTGATCTTTCATTAACAGTAAACAATAAATAAAAGATATATTAAAAACTAATATATTTTTGATTTCCCAAGGCACATGAGTAAAGACAGTTCTAGGCAGAGATTTTAATTCTAAAATTGTCATTATTCTGGTATATAAGAATGTATGGAAATGACAGGTAATGCCACGTATTATTTAATACCTTTTTGTTTCCCAAGTCTCACTCATCTTCAGATCTATTCTCAGTGTTCACAGAAACAAAGCTGTCACACTGATTTTATTTATTTTATTTATTAACTTCAGTCCCCAGGTACTTCTTATATCTACAATCACCAACCATCCTCCCTCAAGACGTATGACTTTGAACAGGAGCTATGAGTCATTTAGCTTAAGCATAGAACTTCTTGTCAGAATTGAAATGACATTTTCTAGAATTTAATGTAAAGGTGCCTAATTGTACATACTTAATCCAGAAGGATTTTCTGAAGAAATATGTACTCTTCCACAAAAAAAACAAAGTATCTTGCAACACACTGTTAGCAGCTGAATGTCATATTACTATTAATGAACAGATACCTACAATTCAGTCTGAGGATAAAGTGGTTCTCTGGTTTCTAAAATTTAAATACTCCAATGTTAAAGTTATTTGTGTATTAATGATAATGCACTTTAGATATGGTAAATAACACAGTAGCTGTTTAATTTTTTAGCAAGATTAGTCTTTGGAAATCCTAAAAAAATCCCTCTCCAGCAAGTGTTTGTTCTTCAACCATCTATATTTCTTGTCACCCCAGTCATTCTCTAGGAGATTTTAAACTCACAGTGCAGGGTTTTTTCCAAACCGAAAAACTGAGAGAGCCTGGAAAAAGTTTACATAGCTCTTAAATTCTTGTTTTGGAATTCAGCTATTGTGATGTGTGAAAAGTATCCTAACAAGATCAGATGATAAATTACATGAGCAAAGAAAGTTTCTGTGTTCCCATGTGATTTCCAGCCATAAAGAGTCAAAGAAGTTTATATATACATCTAAACTTTGAGAAAAAACATTTAGAAGCTTATTGGAACCAAAACAAAAAACTGAATTCAAAGTACTCACACAGGAGTGAAAGAACAGTTTAACATGATGACAGGATAGTTAGGATGTTGATGATTTTTAAAGTGGTAATGTTTCTAAACACTCAATAGCCAATTTGTAAGGAATGCATTATCAAAACCTAAACCGTGCCATTTATTCCTGATTTGTAACAGATTTTAAATAAAAAATGTCAAGCAGAGTTGCCAAATATTAAACTGTTAGAATTTTAAGTACTACAGACTGTTGATAGTGCATGAGGTATATGATGAGATGTACAAGAGACTCCTAAACATTGTGTTCAATTAAAAAAATGTGCTATACAGGAGATGTAGTGTGATTTTACTACATAAATTATGCTGTGATTATGCTGATTAAGCAATTAAATTGATTGATAGGTTTTTGTTATTTCAGCATCTTCAGTTAGCAATATAGTTTATAATGCCCAAAACCAGTTAGCATTTCTGTGTAAATTCCATTTTTTCATCCTTCACTTATTGATAAAATAATCCCCACAAATAAGTTTCAAATAAAAAGGCAGAGAAAAATGAAGGGAAACACAGACTCCCCACAGCATTACTTTAACTAAAGATTTCAAATGATTAAACAGTTAAGCGAAAGATTCATAGATAAAATTATTAGAGAAAGAGTCTTGTGACATTTAACTTGCTTATATGGATTAAAAATACTGTAAAATGAACAGTAGTTGTTAAAATGGTTTAAGAAAGAAGCTCTGTTCTCTTTTGGAATGTGAAAGCAATCATACTTTAAAGAAACACTTGCACAGATGTTCAGACAGCAGCAGGATGGTTTGGGTTAGATATATCCTAGACTCTTTTTCAGTCTGAAAGTTCAAAACCATTTTTTTTTTAAACAGGATTTTTTTCCAGCTATTCTCTAAAGAGAATTATATGACAAATCTGACAGTCATTATAAAGATTGTTAATATTAATCAAAGTATGCTATGTCAATGTTTAGAGGAGTCAACAGAGAATACCAACATGCTGGTCTCTAATGAAATACAAGCAAAAGAATCAATGAAATTTCTCTTCTAGCATACACAGTGTACGCTGGTTAGGTCACTTCTCAAGAGGTCATATGGGAGGATAATAATAATAACAACATGGAAAATCCTAAAAATGTAGTTCAAAGTAACATGATAATTTTTAAAATTAAAAATAGCCACATTTTCATGAATGTGAACTTTCAGCATCATAAAATCTTTTAAGAAAATAAACCAAATATATGACAGCACAGAGTCAGCCATATCCCAAAGATCAAGACTTTTCAAATGACTTTATTTTCCCTGTAGGTCAGCACTAAAAGTCAGTCGTAGATATTACAGACTCCAGTGAAATCAGTCCACTCCACATAGATTAGCAAAGTTATAACTGCTCATTTCAATTCCCATTGCAGTTAACCGAACAAATTAAACATATTTTAATTAATTAATTACACAAGAAATATTTTAACCTCTTCTTCACAGTAATAAATTCAACCTCATCATATTTCCCAGGTATGAATAAATCAGATGTCTATGTCTAAATATCAGCTAATTTATCACAGTCAATAAACTAAATATTAAAGGGGAATAAAATAGTACATAAAAGGAAACTGTAGCAATATTACCTTGTAGGTGTAATTATAATCCTCTATTTTCTCATTAGAAAGAGATGAATGATTGGTAAAACTCTTTACACTGTAATCCTGCTGCAAAACTGTATGCCGTCGAACCCTGCTGTTGCTGGACTGTGTGTAGAAACACGTACAAAGAGCACTGTTTTCCACAGCCAATCACATTGTACATGGACCTCCCAGGCTTCACTGTGTGATCAGCCCAGGCTTTGTGGCAATACAATAGGGGTTAAACATTTCCTTGTATTTATTTAAAAGAAAGCCAAATCTGCTTAGTTGCCTGAACCTTTCAGTAAAATTATGTGCATTGCATTAGGTTTTATTTTGTTTTTAGTAATAACTGACATCTTCCATTTATACAGTATTGCAGTGGTTTCCCCTGGTAGCACATACTGTAGTGCATAAATGCTGAAGACAGTTAAATCAACAATAATTTTTCTCCAGATCATTGCTTTCTGAACTGCCAAATGAAGAAAAATCTCAATTCACTATATATGAGAGGTCAATCCTTGCAAAAGTCTTCTATTTACAGTGATAAATGGTTTTCCAATACAAGTAGACAGATTTATCCATACAAGCAAAAAAAACAAGTTCAGAAAAGGTGACTGTGATATCTATACTGCTCACAGTCCCTGTTTATCACCTCCCATGAATCTCTGAATCACCTTTGCTTTTCAGGCACTACCTTGAGGAAATTCTGTATTTTGACAGAACAGTGGCTTTTTCAAGCTTTCTAACTCCTTGGAAAAAATATAACATCTGAGATGTAACCTTACATATCAGTCATCTCTTTTGCAACAGCATGCAATGCAAGATCCTAACAAGTTACATTACATACTGTTTATAGTTTCTGATTTTTCCCCTAACACATGGATGTCCAAAAATCCTGCCAACTTTTATTAGTTTTAGAGTTTGTGGACAACAATAGTTAAATATATTCCTCTGAAACTTACTCAGCTCTCAAGACCTGCACAGAATAAGGCTTGTCTACACAAAAGCACAATCAACATGTAACACCCTACTTCAAAGCATATTGTCAATAAGGTTCAACAATGACAAGAGCCACATGACCTTTTAAACTTAACAAAAAAAGAATCAAACTATCTTAACTGTGTCCCTAGCGCATATATGTATCCCAGCGATGACAGAGAGAGAGAAAGCAAGAGAGAGAGGTTTTAAAAATTGAAAGTGAAGTTTAGATGCCATTCTTCTGCCTTGTCATATATTCAAAATTTGCCCTTAAAAGAATGACTGTGCAAAAACTTGTCATTCAAAGTTATTCCCTTCTAATTGCACATCTGCAGCTGCATGTTTGAATGATAACAGCTGACATAAAAAACTGTCAATAATTGGCTACTTCTTACACTACCAGTGCAGTACAATATTAAACTATTATTCACATTTAATACCATTGAATTCTCCAAAAAGCTCAAATTTCAAAATTATTATTTTTATAGCTTTACTTGTTCCTTTTAAAGTGAAATCCCAAATGAGGGGAAAAAAGATCTCCTTTACTCATGCATTAGCCTAACCATTTGTTCCCCTTAGCATCTGATTCTATCCAGGGGTATAAGAAAGAATCAGCCATATAATAAATACAAGAAATAATTAACAACTTAACTAAAGTACAGCACTTTTAGTTAAAATTGTGTATTAGACAATGAGTGTTTTCTGTATTTTAGAGCTAAATGGAAAAAAAGGACAGGTCTGATTTTGTAGCTTGATTGACCAAGCCTAATCAGAATTATTTCTGCACACTGATTCACTACAGCTGTAGACCCATTAAACACTAAATGCTTCTGGGGGCCCATTCCCTTTCAGCCTCCCACTGCGACCTGTACTTTTCAAAGAGTAGCTACTCAGTGGGCTACTAAAAACATTAAAAAATGGAGGCGCTGTATTTAACGGACATCTCAAGACCCATGGCTAAATCTGTCACTTCATTGCCAGGATGGCAGCTATCATAATAAAACAGATTCTTTGTGACGGAGAATTACAAAAGAACCCTTTGAACTAATTCTCTTACCTTGCAATACATGTTTATTAGGAAAAGATTTTCAATGAAGGCAGCTATTACTTTTTCCAACACACACAACTCCATGTGCATCACTCATTGAGATTTCCTTATTTTTAAGTAATCAGTATATTATCTGTGGGATCCTGTTTTACATATCTTTATCTTTGCAGCCTCAGGAAGTTTTAACTAGCTGAATGGCCATTAGATACCCTGCTGCACATTTAACATAATAAAAATGCTATTAACATCTTTTTTAGCTGATGAATTATTTAGGCTAATTCTAAAATGCAGCTGAATCACACAACTTAAGCATTGTCCTAAATCTTTTCTTAAAATCTTTCTATGTTGTTTTTATCCTTTAAACACATACTCATATATTCCATAAATAATTTTTCCACCTATCATGAATGACACTGAAAACAAAATAATAACAACAATACATTTGTACCAAACTTGAATGGCCAGTGAATTCAGATTTTTTTAAATTCTAGCTTAGTCTTCCTGGAAAGCTATAATTCTAGAAAACTGAAGCATCTTGCTATTATGTGAATATATAAAGATAGGTTAACACACACAATTCATGTACCCACATACCACTTTCTGTACATGCATATGTATATGTAGGAATTATTTTAGGTATAATTTCAAGTAAAGCATGGGTAGTTTCAGGTGCATGGGCTAATGACCATTTAATACATTTAATAAAGGCTTTAGAAAAGTTCCCTGTCCCCTAAGAACTAAACCACATAATTAAACACCAAATTTCTTTTTTAAAGTTCTTTTGAAATTAGAACAAAGTTTTGTTTTGTTATGGTCTGTCAAAAATAATGCACAGGAAACAAGTCACAGATAGCATACACTCTAGCCATTTCCTATGTTGAAAACCAGCCTGGAAATATTAGTTAGACTTCTAAAAATCTAATGATACTTTAATAAATTATGTTTTTACAATTTTCTTTGCCAATTATATTGAATATTCCTTTCAGACAGTTGGTGATAACGGGGGAAACCCACAAATCAGTTATCTTTTCTATGGTCAAAGTCATGGTCCATCAAAAACTAACTGATGTAACTGCTAACAGAGGGTACCTCAATAATAGTAATACTTCGTTCCAGAGATCAAACCCAGATGCTGATTTCTACAGGGTCATGAAGGCCAAAAAGGTGTGGGACCTATACCTCCAAAATGAAGAGGTGGTTCAGAAGGTCTCTATGAGTTCATAAATACCCAGGGACAGGGCACAGTCGGGGTAGGTATTAGTCTAGAATACAGAATCCCTGGTGTGAAGTGAACAATAAATAAACTTAGCTGTAATCTTAGCTGTATCAAGATGCTGAGAACTTCTGATTTTATAGATATGGTTGGTAGTCCAGCAATTATTAAGGTTGAGTAATGCTTCTGGAATGATTAGGGAGCCTATTCATGATTTATGGATTTTGGCTGATATGATGAACTCATGCTGCTGTTATTATGAAAAATAATGTACTATGATATGCTTATGAATAATCACAGCCTTACATAGCATATACCCATCAGCACTGAGATAATGGAGAGCTCACATAACTTTAACAATTGTGCTTTGACTAAAAACTGGTGGCGGGAGAAACTGGGAGAGAAGAGAACCAGTTTTTCCTATTTATTAGCAAGAGTTTGGGGAATATTGAACATACATTAAGATACAGTGTTTAATCACCTAGTCAAAGAGTATTATTTTCCTTATTTTTCCAGAGACAACCTCATTTCTAGCATTTCCCCACTTTTGTTAGGATTGCAAAGGCGAGTATTCAAAAGTTCGTTCAATAAAGGATGTGTGGCTAGTACTGCATAATGGGCACTTAGATTTTACTTGAAAATACTTCCCTATATCCTTTGGATAATATTAAAAATCTTTAAATAATTTAAGATTACAGTGATATTAAGAACTCCGCATTGTGGGCTCCATTCCATCATCTTTTCTTGCATTAAATAATAGCTTACTATGGCAATTTGCAGAGTAAGGTACTTGTCACAACCCAATTAACTTGTGCCCATGCCACTGAGCAAGAGATACCATTCAAATCATCTTCATTTGAATATTAAGGGTTAAAAGACTTCCCTGCCAAGAAATTCCTTGAAACAAAACGCTGGTGGTATACTACAGATAATTGGACAGCTGAAATAAAATGCTAGGGGAAACTATATATAATTGGTCCAAAGATAAGCGTAAGCTCCTCACACGTAGCACACACGTAACAGGTAGAGAAACCTAACCCACTACCTTGTAACTTGAGGAGACAAAGAGCTGCCACCTGCCAAAAATTAAAGATTCCATATAACGGTTCACCATTGGATATTCCTGTAAAACACCTCTGCCTATAAATAGTTTAACGGTTTCCGCCCAAGTCGGAGAGCTCTGGGAATCTCACAGGAAACACCTGTGCTTGTCACCAGAGAATTGGGAAATTGATCAATTCCTAATCAATCACCCCATCTGCGTAAAATATTGACGTAGAAAGTCTTGCAAGCGCGACCGTCTGTTCCCGGCGCCACGTCCGTCATTATCTCGTCGTAACCTAACTGCATGCGTGTACTCGACTCTGTAACCGAAGTTATATGCATATACTCAACTCTGTAACCGAAGCTGTAACGGAACAAAGGCTCGCCTGCGTCGTCCATCACTATCTAGGCGACGTAAGTAAACAAACTCCTGTAACCTACACGCGTTTGTGCCTGGTTAATTCCACTCCATCCATCACTACCTGCCTGCCGAACTCTAAATCTAAACACTCCGGTGTGTGAGTCAGGTGGCTGCCGGCGGCTGCTCTGATTCACGACAGTACTAAGAATGAAAAAGTAAGAGTGGAAATATCTGGTTGTATGCAAGCAAAGCTGACTACTTTTAATAAGTAACAGTGTCTGAGATGCAAAGATATGGCTGAAAGAAAGTATAGTATGTGAGTACAAAGCAAGGAAGATTGCTTAAATAGTGAAGCCAAGACGTAATACTGTTTGTAATTACCAGCATTGTAGATACTGAAAAAATAATCCAAATCCATGATCTGTAAGGTTTTTACCCTTTGGTTAAATATAGCTAAGAGCATATTAAACGGAAAGATAGTGGTTCTTCAAATTAACGGCTGAGTTTTCAGAGACAGATTAGAAAATAGTAGATCACATATGAACACTTGAGCTTGATAACACGATACATTTAAGAAAAGGACAGAGTATGACTGCCATTATTGGGGAAGCACATCTGTTTAACATGTAAACAATTTAAATGAAAAATCCAAGTAATTTACATGCCTTCAATACAACTTACTTTAGCTGAGCTGTCACAGATAATTGTTTTCCCCTTTTCCTTTGCCTCCATATCTCAGAAGGACCCTGGCTATGAACTACAAACAAACAAACAAACAAAAAGGTGTGCACTTTCTGTAAGTGCAGAAAACCCACGGGGAAGCACAAGTACTGTGAGACAACAGGGCCTGGCTGGGGTAAATCTAGATTGCCCAGATCCATTTCTAATCCTATTTTTGGAATAAACTGTAACCTCAGGTGTGGCAGTGTTAGTGTCATGTTGTAGCCTTGATGGTCCAGGAAAAAGAAGACCACCTGAAGAAGAATGCCTTGCATTTGAAAGTTTGTCTAACTTTATACCAACTATGTAACTGGTTCAATAAAAAGTATCAACCCCCTCCCCCTCTCCCCCCCTGCAAAAAAGTGTTGCCTCTTGCATAATCTCAAGTGTGCAGTAAAAGCTTTGAAACAGCTCTCTAGTTACTTAAAGACTTAGAAAAGGACTCTTTTCCAGTTTTCTTTTTTATCCCATATTTTTCAAAACCCATCCTAGCTATTTGGTCTAAATGCTGAATTATAAAGTTTGATTACTAACTTGTAAACCATTCCTTATCAATATAATATGCTGCTGTTCATATGAATTTAATGTTAACATCTAGATACAGGGAATATAATTTGAAGCAAAATATACCCAGTTTTGTCTTGCAGATTATCTCCTTTAAGAATTAATACTAAATTAAAAGAAGGCTGTTCAACTTTGAAGTGGTGAGTGACCACACACCCCACTAGCTGCACTAACAAGGGACACAAACCCCTGGGGCCACACACTTCATGCCTCCCCGGCTGCACCACATATGCTAGCGACAGACATTACACATAAACCACTTTAAGTGATCAGCAACTGGTTTAAACCTGTACCAGAACAGATGTTCAGTGCACACAAACCAGTTTGAAAATGGCTGAAACCAATTTGAGACAAACCTGGTTGAACGCAGTATCATACTTAACTGATTTGGCTCAAACTGGTTTAATGTAATGTCTGTCTCAAACCCCTTGCTGATTTAAATTATATCAGAGTCCCCCAGCATCCTGGCATGCTCTCTGGATTGGGCGGGGCTCTCTGCTCCACAACAGGGCTGACTCATCCCCTCTGCTCCCTGGCTGCAGCTTCAGCAGTCTCTGCAGGCATCTGCCTGGCTTCTACTCCCCCCCCCCCCCCCCCCCCCGCCCTGCTAAGCAGGCATTCCCCCATCCCTCACAGTATTAGCTAGCAGACCACATGCTGGCTACGTCAGAGCTGTAGTATAGGGGACACAGGCAGAATCAACAGATAGCTGGTAATGTCCCTCTGTTTTCTTAATTGAGTGATAAACACTGAGTTAGAAGTGACAAACATTCCCTGCTGGGGTGTCAAGGGTGGGTGGGGGGGGGAGAGCTCCCTAATCACAGCATCCTGCTGGGCCTGGCCACGCCCCTCTCAGCTCAGCACTAAGGAAGAGAAGGGAAGGGAGGGCTACTCTAGTGCCCCCCCAGTTTCTAGCCTGAGCCACTGCAGGGATGTTCCTGCACTTCTAGGATGTCTGTCTGGTTACAAAACTGATTTAGCCTAGCCACGTTAGACTAACCTGCAAAGATTGAATCAATTCAGGCTCAGGTTTCTTGAATGTCTATCCTTAGCCATGGAGCACACCACCCCTGTGGAAACGTGCAACCTTCTCTTGCAGTGCACACACCCTTTGTTGCACTTCATGACCCTTCTAGATTTCACCCTCACCATTGTACCATGCATCCACCCACTGCACTATCTGCCCAGGCACCTTGCCTCACCCAAAGCTCTCTAGTGGTGGGCTCCCCCACTATATTATGCTTCTAAGGTGCCTGGGCCATGGTCTCTTCCAGCACTGTGGGCTGCACTATCTGAACTGCCTTGCCTGCTGGGGTGGGAAAGGGGAATCTCAGTGATCAAGGCTGTCTCTGCAGCAGGAGTAATGGGAAAAAGTGGTGGTCAGCGGGAGCCCAGGAACCACAATTTAACCTCTCACGGGCTCATGCAGCCCTTGAGCAACCAGTTGGATAACCCGAATTGGATTCCCGAAGCCCTGAATTAGAAGATATTGTATGTTGGATATAAAAGTTATGTAACAAAAATCAATAGTAGAACATCATTCAGGTCCTAGACATTAGACATGTTAGGTATCTTTTCAAACTTCACTTAAGTAAACAAATGAAAAAAAAGATTTTTTGTGGGCAAGGAGATTGCAGAGTGGGGCAATTCGTATGGAATAAACAGATATTGGAGAGATCCTGAGGTTACAGAAATAAATATATGCAAGGGAGGATGGCAAAAAAGGGTAACACAATTGCTTTAAAATAAATGCAGCATCCAGCCCTGGGTTGTTTTATTGGATTGTGTGTTTGATGGATATTGTGATAAAAATCCTATAAGCATACTTTGACTAAATCTGCTGTCATCAATTCTTAGGTATAAATTTGCTCCTATCTTTTATTTTGCAAATAGTTTTGCATGGTAAAAGTGTACATTGTCAGGTACTAGTCTGATATTTTACAATTTTATTGAGTATCAAAAGTTTATAGTGATGTAACACCTACACACACATGAGGTTGGGTGTGGTAAAATGTGTTCTGGTTTCATGTTGCTGGGTATCTTGTTTGTGCTGTATATTGTGCCTTTTCTGGGACTGGAAGCAGATCACATCCCCCTCCCCCTCATTGTGTCCAGATCATTATCCTAAGATTCCCTCCAAGGTTCCTGTGGAGCCAGTTTGGTGATGCTGGCCACTTCACCAGGAGTGCTGACTACCTTTGCATCGATTGGTCTGCATTAGCAGTGTTCAAATGATGCTGCTTCTGGTTGGGACCCAGTGATGACATCAGAAAAAGTGATTTAAGGGTCAGGCCACCTGGGCTGCCTCTCTTTTTCCTCCTGGAGCTACAGAAGCCTGAAAACTGAATTGGGAGCCAGAAAAGCCCATTCTTGGAGGGTGGAGAGAGAAGATCCGCGTGGGGGGGGGGGGGGGGGGGGGGGTGTCACAGCTGTTGCATTTCAGCCCACCTGTGTGGGGCTAAACCCCAGCCATGTGTTGGTTGGAAGATTTGGGCTAGAGTAAAGCCCTGGCACTTGCTGTTATTTATCTAGGCCCCAGTGCTATATAGGCCTGGCTGGCTTTTGGTCACCCAGTCCAGGCTCAACAAAATAGGCCTAGGCCTTATTTTGTCCCTTTTGCAGTTTATGCCCCACTGGTATGGTGCTAGTTGTAGTTCAGGCCCAAACTAGATAGGCCTGCCCCCCACTCCCCTTTTGTTGTTTCATAGCTGCTAGTCTTAGCTACACTGCTATGCTGAGACCCAAGTGTCCAGGCTGCAGCCAAATAGGCCTGGCAATCTTTCACTGTATGCTCAGGCACTGGCGCAGGACAGGCCTGAGTCTTCCTCTTTTATTATTTTAAAGCTGTTGTGTCTCAGCATAGCAGTATTGATGAGCTCCGTTGTACGTTTGCTGCATGTCTGGGCCTGGCACATGTTGTTACTTTTGTAGCTCTGTGTCTTGACCAAGCAAGCAGCATGGTTGGCGCTGATAGGAGTCCAGGCTCTTTTACTGTTTAGCTGGCTTTCTTCGAGTTTTCTTGCAGTCCCCTGCCCCAGAAGAGCTAGGATTAGAGCTAGAAACTTTGGGGTGCAATATACTGACAAAAACTGCAGTTAACTCCTCAAAGCCACCTAGTAGAAGTAGAGATCGGTGCTACAGCTTCGCAAGCAGCAATAAGGGGCCCTTTACAATGCAGAAGGACCTATGCTGTCTAGCAGCTCCCTACGGCACAATGGAGCCATGGAGCAACTCATAGGACTCTCCAGTGTAGGCCCCCCTCTCCAGCCCATAGCCAAAGGGCAGGTATAAGGGTGCAGGCCCCCAGAACCACCCCTTGGCAGGCCTCCAGAACTACTCAAGTCCCAGACTGCCTGTGCATGGGTAAAGCCTCCCCAAGGGGGTACCACCTATAGACCTTGTTTTGTTGTTTATAGTGTTTTTAAATTATATTGTTTACTTTTGTTTTTTCTTTATTCTTTGTAATATACAAGTCAATCCACATACGGCTAGTACATCTGAACTGTCTCTCAGCAATGAATGCTTCTATATTTAGAAAACATGGTTTGTTTCTACAATTGTGCCTGAATAAGGGTGGGGACTCTCCCATTTTCCAAACATCCTGACATTATGGAAATTAAAACAGAATAACTAAATTCTGCCCTTTCACAATGAGGGCTGTATGTGTGCAGTGACTCTAATCCCCGTTCCTGCATTTTTCCCTCCCAATATTCATTGTGATTATCAAGAAAAACTATCTGCTCACCTGTAGCATAACATTATTTTAAAAATGCTCTAGGGTGACAGATTTACTAGTCTGATTTCAATCCATCTATCAGAGGCAGAGATTTCATAGAGCTAGGATTGAGGGAGACCTAGACAAACTGCTTTTGGTTCACTCCTCCAATCCAGGGGTGGGCAAAATGCAGCCCAGGGACTGGATGAGGCCTGCCAGGCCATTCTATCTGGCCTGCGGGGCCCCTAAAAAATTCAGAAAATTAATATTAATCTGCCCTGGGTTGCCTGTCATGTGGCCCTTGATGGCTTGCCGAAACTCAGTAAGCGGCCCTCTGCTCAAATTTCTCGACCTTGCTCCAATCTCATGAAGTTCAACAGGAACTAGTGCAAAGTCCTACACTTGGGAAAGAAAAAATCCCATTAACCAGTACAGGCTGGGGACTAAATGGCTAAGCAGCAGCTCTGCGGAAAAAGACCTGGAGGTTACAGTGGACAAGAAGCTGAATATGAGCAAACAGTGTGCCCTTGTTTCAAAGAAGGCTTGAAGCATACTCGGCTGCATTAGTAGAAGCATTGCCAGCAAATCAAGCGGAGTGATTTTCCCCCTCTATTCAGCATTGCTAAGGCCACATCTGGAGTTCTGAATCCAGTTTTGCTCCCAGCTACAAAAAGGATGTGGACAAGTTGGAGAGAGCCCAGTAGAGGGCAACAAAAAATGGTTAGAAGGCTGGGGAATATGACTTCTGAGAAGAGGCTGAGGGAATTGGTCTCATCTAGCCTAGAGAAAAGAAGAGTGAAGAGGGATTTAAAAACAGCTTTCAACTACCTGAAGGGTGGTTATAAAGAGGAGCTAGTCTATTCTCAGTGGTGGCAGGTAACAGAAAAAGGAAAAATGGCCTCCGGTTGCAGCAAGAGAAGTTTAGGTTAGATAGACTGCCCAAGAAAGTTGTGCAATCTCAGTCATTGGAGGCTTTCAAGAAGAGGTTAGATTATTCAGGGATGATCTAGGAGTAGCAGTGCATGGAGTGTATTGTGAAGAGTAATAGTCAGAAGCCCTGAACCCACCCCATATGTAGGCCAGTGGGGAAATCAGGAAAAGAGCTCTGCAGCCCAGAGCAGGTAGAAATTGGAGGGGAACACACTCAGCAGCAGGAGACTTAAACAGAGCTTCGCCACCAATTTAGCAATAAAACCGTAAAGGAGCTAAGTTTATGAAGGGGAAAGGATGACAGAAAGGTGAGCTCTGGCTCACCAGTTAGGGCATGAGATGTGTGGAATTGTGGTTGCAGTCCCCAGGTTGTGTAGCAGAGATGAAGGTGGGGTTTTTATTCCCCCATTTTTCTGGACTTTGCTGGTTGCCTTAAAGGGCTAGGAAAGAATATTTTCCCCCTCCTATTGCTACATGTTTTGTTGGAAGGGAATAGCAGGGAGAAGGTTTTGCCTTCCTCAGAAGCATTAGGTGTTGGCTGCAGCCAAGGCAGGAGACTTTGACCAGGGTGTGCTAATGGTTCATCTGGGAGTTAAAAAAAAAAAAAGCCCACAAAGGTTCTTGATTAGAGGGTCCTGCCCCTCTTCTCAGGATCAGAACAATCACTACATTTGGAATCAGGAAGAAATTTTACCCCATAGATAGCTTACCATGAACTGGTGAGTCTTGCATTCTCTATGATGGGGATATGGTCCTTTTCCTTGAGTCTCTTGAATGTATTTTAACTGCCACTTTCTATCTTTGCAGCAGCAGTGTATTGATAGTCTCTTTGTCCTCCTCCTTTACCTGTGGTAGGTTAGGGTCTTTTTGCTGTCTTGGGACAACATTCCTTGTAGTTGTGCAGCATTGTACAGTTTTAGGAGCAGGTTAGATGAACCTGTATGGTGTAGATTGGGATGATCCTGCCTCAAACAGGGGTATGGATTACACCAGCGTTTCTCAACCCATGGGTCATGATCCAAAAATGGGTCACAAGAATATATGAAAGTGTCACAAACAAATCAGAGTGTATGCATAAGAGGTCTAGTCAGGTGCCTGATGAATCATCTTGTAGGGAGTCCTGCAACCGACATACCAAGACCTGGGATGCATACGCCTAGGAGGAGTGGAGACTGCCCAGCACCTACCATCCTCCCTTTAGACCATTAAGACAGAATCCAAAGGCCAAACCGAGTCCAGACATTCAGTGCCTCAGTGGTTGTAGTTTCTGCCAGAAAGCAGTAAATAAGAACTGCTGCTGACAGCCTAATACCTCAGCAAGGGAACGTTTCTCTAAGGGTGACATCCCTTAGCCTTTCTCCAACCAAAGAGAACCCACAAGGCAGTGGAGGCTAAGGTTTTAAGGTGTCTTCTACTTGCCTTACTCGAGATGTTGCAACATTGTGGTATTTTATAGGTAGGAACCTACCTAAATCAAAGTGGAAGTAGGCAGCGCAGCGGCTTCTTTAATCTTGCTCCTTTCACCATGCGCTCCCCCGGCCACTGATTGGCCGAGGGGCCCTGGCAGCCCTGACACTAGCTGCTGATCAGCCAAGAGGCAAAAACAGCAGTTTTAAATATGACAGTTTTTGCCTCCAGCCGCTGACTGGTAGAGGAGCCCTGGTGGCCCCACCACTCACCGCTGATCGACTGGGAGGCAAAAACTGTGGCATATTTAAAACCACAGTTTTTGCCTCCCGGCCAATCAGCAAGCAGTGGGGTTGCAAGAGCCCTCAGCCAATCAATGACAGGGGATGCACAGCAAAAAGAGCAAGATTAAAAGGAGCTGCTATGCAGCACACTTCCACCATGATTTAGGTAGGTCCCTATTTATAGGAGCTACCCCGCCATCAGTAGTCCTACCACATTGCCACTAGGCCCTCCAGTCGAATGCAGTTTATGGTCATATCGCAGACCAGATAAGACTAGTACAGAACACCAAAACTAAGCTCAGAGTGACCTGGCAAACAGGTGCCCCTATGTGGTGGGAAGGGTGCAGTAATTGGGAAGAAGCAGGATATGGATGATGTCACCTGAAGATGTTTTAGTAAACAGTGAGAAATAGGATGGGTATGTTGTAAACATCAAGTTGTAATGATCAGTATATAAAGGGGCCTGGGAACTCTTAATATTTTGTACTGGATTTAGGGGTTATTTCAGGCCTCTACCATACCTGCAAATGACCCATGTAGCACCACACTGTATAGGCCTGTTCATAGACAATAAAAATGGCCACGTTCTTGGTCACTAGAAACCAAAGTCGGCAGTCTCTTTTTCATTACAATGAGATTGTTAGGGGCATAACTTCACAAACAGTATCCCGATAGCACACACACTAATCACCCAAACTGAGGAAGCCTGACCTGACTGATAACACGTAACTCCCAAACAACACTAACGGAGTCGGATAACATTGACAAAGTTCGCCCAGACAACACTAGTGACTTCCTAGAGTCCTGCAATGATGGTGAAGGGGATACAATAACGCCTATTTTGTAAGTGTCAGCTTATTTGGGTACCATTTCTGCAACAGACCAGAATCTGAATTAGCTTATGAAGAATAGGGAGCCCTCCACACAACCACATCATAGCTGTACTTACAGCAGTAAAATAGCCTTAGATGTGCATCTGCCCTTCCAGACCTCTGAAGGGCAATTCATGGTATTATTTATTCCTGGCTTAAACAGTAAGAAGATACATATCTAAGGCTCTAACCATTCTAATTATTAAACCGCAATGCAGTAAAATCCTTGCAGCATTAAAATATCTATTCAGTGGAATGCAGCTAGCCAGCCTCCTTCCAAAGGAAAAAAAACAAACAAACGAGCAAACAAACACCAGAGAAATAAAAACTTCTCCTGCATTTCCTCATTTTGGGAAGCATCCCTCAGCCCTTTCAAAACCCATCTTACCAAGGAGATCTCTCATACAGAGTAACCAAAAGGTATTTGAGTTATTGTAAACAATGGACAGGAACAACTTCCAAAGTCCTATTAGCAGCCCCTCCTTTTATAACAAATAGTTGCATTAAATATAACACAACAGAGATGTGGGTAGGGTTACTGTGCTGGCTAATACGCTATCCAATATATAAATTAAAACCTCTCCCCCCGCAACTTTTCCCTTAATAAACTGGGTCTACCTGTGCCTGAGACAGCCAGGTGCCAAATGCAAAATACCCATTGCAATGTCACCTGCAGACAAAACTGGCCACAACTCTAGCCCTTGCAACGTAATCTTTTTAGATGCACCAAATTCCTACACACCTGACAGTTTATTAAAGATACCTGCTTGCCTCTGATCAGTCTGCAGACAAGCCAGCCTGGGGAGAGGAGCTCACTTATTTGCTGGCAGTATGCCAAACAGTTTGTATGAAAAAAAAAAAAAATGAAACATTTTCCTTAGGTATAACACATTTTCATCATTCTACTTGAGTTACGGAGTCAGGGTCCTTGACTCTTGACCAAGGTGATCCCCCAGTATATATGGAAACCCTTGGAAAGGGTCCTCTCTTAAAGACAGTGCCTACACGGTCTATATTAGAAAACAGAAATCACATGTTAGATACTTAACTTTCTCAATTTCCCCCCCAATTTTCTGGGTCTTAATCATTGTCTCATATGCACAGTAAGTGCACAGAGTTAATTAAAACCAGGTAACACGTTTTTAAATATGACTGTCCCTATCCATGTGCTAAAGTGCTAAACTGTGTATAATATTATGATAGTTAAAATGTCTATTAACACATTATGATAATATTATGATAGTTAATGTGTATTTTTCAAATGGACTAGTCCGTCGCTGTATTGTGAGCTAGCGTTCTAAAGAACGCTCCTGACATGGACAACTCTCTCCCCATCTCTCCATTTTTTCCTTGTTTGAAGTTAATTTAGTACTTTTGACAAATGCTGGACTGACAGCAAATAAGGCAAGCACAACAGCAGCAGTACAGTGCAAGCTTCTCTATAATTGGTATTGATATGCCTTAAAACTGTTCTCTCAAGCAATCATCTCTCACAGTGAAAAGATAGTGCAGTTTCCATACTCATATCTAATAAACAGCCCTATTTAAAGGCAAGCATGATGCAAAAACTAGTGCAACATCAGGGACCAGATTGAGACTATAAAATATTATCACAAAACATCTACCAGTCAGATGTCTAATAATAAATTAATTCCAACCAGTAGTGATTCAAATGGGTTTTAACTATTGACCTGGAGCTTAAAGCCTACATGCTCCACTATTACATTCCTATACCAATCTTACATTCCTACAAAATTGCTAATGTCTTATCCTTCTTGATTTTTAAAAAGTATACCTGAATAATTTATTAGTACTATGGAAAGATTTCAATACTTGTAAGCAAATAAAACCTTTGCTTCCGTGATGACATTAAGCTTCTGTGTTTGATGTACATGACAGAGTTCCTGGCTGTTTCCACTTACTCGCATCACTCTGCTTACTAGAAAACAGAAAGAAATGACTTTTGTATATAATTTTAGGGAGCAATAAAACTACCTGCATACACAGGGGTAGATTCAGGTTTTCCTAAAGTGGGGTGCAGAAGCAGCAACCTGCACTGGAGGGGTGCCTGCACCCCTAGCTCCCAGCCTCCTCCACTCCCACTAATGTGGGCAGACCACCCCTGGGAGCCTCCAGGGTTTTTTTTTTTAAGTCCCTGGAGGAAGTGATAATCCCTGCCTCCCCTTCCCTTCACCTCCCCCACCTACTGCTGTTGCTTTCCTTCCTATTCCTAGGGCTGGGGAAGTACTGTACTGGAGTTGTTTCTGCTTACCCCAGTTGAGCTGTGAAGGGTCTGGGCTCATCTGGGCATGGGGACAGTGGCAACACAAGGTAGTTGCCCCCTCCCAGGTAGCAAGCACAGGAAAAAGGAATCCACAGCCCATCCCCACTGCCACTTTCCTCACAGCACCCCCTCTGGATCCACTCCTGCACATATGAATGCGATTGTCCTTATCTCTGTGACAACAGGCAATGGGACTGTTAATGTATTTTCTTTGAAGCCTGAAAAATTGGGAAGCACGGGTAATTAAAAACAGATTAAATGTAATTGTATTAGATTTAACACATATGGAGACATTTTTTGAGCAATGAAATGAAGTTTGCAAATATCAGAAGTTGAAAAAAGCTGGAGGATTCATATAGGCTAATAAAAGCAGGGAAGAGAGAAGGGTTTGATTCAGGAAGACAGGAACTCATTGCTTAACTACCAGAGTGTGAAACTTCTACAAGAAATCTCATTTAAGTGTCTTTGCTCCCAAATCTGCGTTCTTTACACACCCAAATTTCCTACTGGACTCAAATTGCTGTGTGCAAAGAATGTAGGACAAAGTAAACGTGTGAACAGAAAGTTGTGCATTGTCTTTAGGAATCTCAATCATTCATGTTACCAAGGCATAAGAACAGCTTTACTTAAGATGTTGCTCAAGCTGCTTGCCTAAATTCACTCCTATAATTGTCCCCCATAGGTACTTTGATATTAACAGAACCTCTGGTATCTATCCTCATGGAGGCACATTCTAACAGGTGATTTACAAGGCTATACACTCAAAAGAGCGATAGTGACCACATAACTAGCCTAAAATCATCTATGCACTGATCAATCATCGCATCTCAGGATGGGGGAGAGGGGGCAAGATCAGAAAGACCCATCCTCTGGTATTCTGTTAGTAAGGGGTTGGGGCAAAGCAAGTAAGGAATACAGATATAGTTCTTCCTACAGCTATCATGACTCAAATGCAAAATTCCTTCTGGGTATTCTGCATTATGTATTTTGCAGTTTTCTTTGCAAATGTCACCTGTTCTAAACCCCCCCCCCAACAGATTAGGCGGTGCTTAGCAAGCAATTATACACAATTACACAAATGTTGCTCATTCTTCCTATTCGAACATGACCATGACATTACTGGTTGGTTTGGTTTCTGTGAGCGTGTGAATGGCTGATCAGGACATTTTATACTCTGAACTGTCTATGGCACACTGAGCAAGAGATACCACTTTGGGTTGTTTGACTAACAGTAGATATGCTGCTTTTGTGAGATTTATACTGTTTGCACTTCTGCTTTGCCTGAGCAGTTCTTCTCTACTCATAGACAGTAGCTCCAAGTGGAACAATCCAGTAGCTTCGCCGGATGGAACGATCTTCAGTGAGATCTTCCCAAGACCTTGGGTCAATGTTGAAATGTTTCAAGGATGTCTTGAGGGAGTCCTTGAAGCATTTCTTCTGGCCTCCCTAAGAGTGCTTTCCCTCCTTTAGCTCACTGTAAAAAGATCTTCTTTAGCAGTCGCTCATCTGATATCCTGGTGACATGCCTACCCATCTCATCTGCGATTTCATCAACAGAGTGTGGATGCTTGGAATGCCTGCCCACGTAAGAACTTCAGTGTCTAGGACCTTGTCTTGCCATCTTATCCTCATCAGTTTCCTCAGACAGCCCGCACAAAGTGGTTTAGCTTCATAGCATGGCTTCTGTACACTGTCTAGGTTTTACATGCATACATCAGGATTGGCAACACAGTGATTTTGTAGACCTTCAGTTTTGTTTGCTGACTGATGCCTCTATTTTCCCACACATTATTAGCACATAGTCTGCCAAAGGCCACGCTTGCTTTAGCAATTCTAGCATTGGCTTAATCATGGACGTGAACTGCACATGGCAACGTGCTGCCAAGATAGATGAACTTGTCCACTGCCTAGAGGGTTTGGCTATTCACTGTGATGGCAGGCTCTTAGTAAGGCTTTCCTGGTTCAGGCTGATACATCATTGCCGTCTTCTTAGTGTTGACTGTGAAACCAAAGATGTCATAAACTGAAGAGAAATGATCTATACTCTGTTGCATGTCAGACTCAGATTTGGCATTCAGGGAACAGTCATCAGCAAACAGAAGATAACGAACAATCACTTCCTGTAATTTTGTCTTCACTTGTACTCTCCTCAAATTGAAGAGTTTGCCATCAGTTCAATAACTGATCCCAATATCACAGTCACAAAAGACATCTGTAAGTATGGCAGAAAACATCATACTGAAGAGGGTTGGGGCCAACACACAGCCCTGCCTGACTCCATTGGTGACTATGAATGGTTCAGATGACTCACTGGTCATCCATAACACAAGAGAGCATGCCATCATGGAACTGCCGAACCATTGCAATCAATTTCTCTGGACAAATTGAACTTTGCCAAGATGTTCCAAAGGTCCTCCTGACCGATTGTATTAAGTGCTTTTGTCAGGGCAATGAAAGTCATATACAGGTTGGAGTTCTAATCCTGGCATTTCTCCTGAAGTTGATGAGCTGCAAACACCATGTCTATGGTCCCGTGTCCTTTCCTGAAACCACATGGACTCTTAGGCAAAAGCCCTTGTTCAATGTGTTGCACAAGGTGATTCAGCAAAATTCTGGTGAGGATTTTACCAGCTACTGACAGCAACGAGATGCCCTGATGGTTGTTTCAGGATTGTCTATTGCCTTTCCACTTGTACAAGTGGACGATGGATGCGTCCTTATACTCCTGGCATATAGTACCTTCAGTCCACGTTGACTGAAAGACTCAGTTTCAAAGCCATGTGTGAGCCTCCAGCCTTGTAGACCTCTGCTGGTATAGCATCTGCTCCAGGTGCTTTACCATTTGGCAAAAGGTTAATTGCTTTCATAGTTTCAGCCAGTGTTGGAGGATCAGCAAGAGATACGTTGATGTCTACCTGGGGAAGTCAATCAACTGCCTCCACACTAAATAGATGACTGTTGATTGAGGATGTTGAAGTGTTCTGTCCCTCTCTGCAGCATCTTTCTTTTATTGATGAGCAGTGTGGTGCCATCAGCATTCAGTATGAGAGATGTTCCTGATGATCATGGCCCGCAGATTGTCCTCAGAGCATCATATAAGTTCTTCATATCATTTCTGTCTGCATAGGACTGAATCTCATATGCCTTGTTGCTTAGCCATGAGTTTTGCATCTCTCTGAGTTTGCATTGGACAATCCTTTTGATGGTATCAAAGGTTGTCTTCTTAGATGTTGAAGTGCTCTTTTCTAAGCAGGCCTTATGGAGCCAATGTTTCTCATTCAACAGTCTCCCTATATCAGTATTGTTTTCATCAACTCAATCTTGATGTTTACATGTGGTCACACAAGGGTATTATATGCAGCCAAGTAGACAGAGTTTCTAAGGGATGCCCAATTTTCCTCAATGTTATGGGAGTTTACATCAGTTGTTACTAGCTGGCTGTGCAGTTCTTCAACAAATGCTTGTTTCATATTCTCCTGTTTCAATTTGGAGATGCTGAGCTTTTTGGGTGCTTTTTAACCTTTTGGTTGTCTACTAGAATGTGTCCACATATTCAGCTTGGAGACTATGAGCCTGTATTCAATCCAGCTTTCTGCACTTCTCATGACCTTTGTCACTCTGATATCTTGTTGGTCTCTTCTCTTGATGATGAGATGCCACAACATAGCCTAAGACAAGCACAATCCAGGTGTATAATCAACTTAACTTTTGATGAATATATTTGTGTCACTTACTTAAGGATCAAGTCTCTTTTTAAATCTAAAATTATAACAAATATAAAACAAAAATAAATACATTTCTCTTCACCTTGATAAGTGACAATTCGTTTTTCCAGTAAAAAAAACCCACATACTTAAAAGGTTTCTAATCATTTTAATCAATTTCTTTTAAAGTTTACTTATTTTTCTTATAGCCGAGTTTAACAGAAAAGTGTAATTTATGATCAAGACTGAAAAAGAGTAAATGCAGTAAATACTTGAGGGAGTTTTTATATAGTGTAGGTCTTGTACTTTGTCCCTGTACTATAGCAGTTCAGTAAATACTGCTAAGCGTTTATTTCATTCAAATGTTGCTACGAAACCCTTGCCTAACTGAAAGTAAAAATTTTCTCCTTGTTCCCATGGTTTTGTAATCTCTGTGATGTCTGGGGTAGTTCATCGCCACACATGTACGGTACTCCCTTGGAAAAAATGGAAGTACTCATATAAACACATATAAAAGAAGCAAAGCAATTAAAAAAGATTTACTTTCAGAAAATTAAAAACCAGTAGGTGAAAAGGATTTAGCTTTTTCAAAAGTATGCAAACATAATCATAGAGTGGTACAAGCATTAAAAGAAAGCCTACACTTAGATATGGACAAAAATTTCAGGAAGAATCATGGATTGCTCAAGAAAGGTTAAGAACATAACACATACATAACCAGTTTAATCTAAACTACTTAAATAACTTTTCAATTTAAAAATACATAGTAAACTAAAATTGTATTGCTATTAAATACACTGAATGCAACTTTTCTGTTTTTCAAGATAAAATGTCTATACCTTCAAAATGTCACAAAACACAAGCTTCATTTTTAGCACTCACAAATAATACATGAAATCCAAAACATTTTAGTTATAGATCTCCAAGAATATTTGAAGGAATGTGTTTTATAGCTACAATATTAACAAAGATGCATAACAAAAAACAATAATATTTAAATTAGTTTGCATATTTACTATGTAGCCGACACATCCTATTCCAAAGAATTTTTCATGAATAAAAGTTAAATGTTAAACTTTAATTAACATGAATAAAATTTGATAAAATTACCTGCAGGAAAACATGTACACTGAGATTTTTTACACTGTACTTTTGCAAAACATTAATGGATTTAGATTAAAATTTTAAAAGTTCAAAACAAAAGGTGAAAGTAAAAAACGTATGTGGCCCTCCAGGGGCCAAGTATGAAGCACTTGTCAGTGAAAGAGAGAAAAAGACAGTACCTCTTCCACTAAACAGTCTAAATAAGGCTCTCCTCATCGGCTAGGGACAGGCATTACACATAAACTGGTTTAAGTGATCAGACCTGGTTTAAACCTGTAACAGAACAGACATTCAGTTCGTATAAAATAGTGTCAAAATGGCCAAAACTGGTTTGAGAAAGACCTGGTTGTATATTGTATCAGACTGAACTGATTTGGCTCAAACCAGTTTATGCAATGTCTGTCCCAAACCCCTTCCTGGTTTAAGTTAAACCAGACTCCTCCAGTATTCCAGCATGCTCTCTGGGCTGGGCGGAGCTCTCTGCTCCAGCCGCAGGGCTGACCCCGCCCCTTTGCTCTGTAGCCCAAGCAGGGACCAGCCCTAGTGCAGACACCAGCTGGCATGGCCCTGTTAAGGCAAAGTGGGCAGGGAGTGGGTTAATTCTTCCCTCCTTCCTCTCCTCCCCCATCACAGCTGGAGCCAGCCTGTCTGCTGGGGAGCAGACAGGACGGAGCCATGGCATTGGCCCCTGGGGCTGGCAGACCCAGGTGCAAGGAAGGGACAGAGGAAGGAATTAACTCTTTTCCCTGCCCTTCACTTTAATGGGGCCACGATGGGTTAGTTGTCCCACAGGGTGGGGAGGAGGGGGGCAGGGGATAGGGGACAGGGGCAAGGGGAGGGAAAAGAGTCCCCTCCAGCACTGAACAGAATTCCCTTCTGGGGCCAGGACTAGGCAGCCTCTCACAGAGCCCCTCTTCCTCCTCACCACCGCAACCAGAGGCAGCAGAAAGGGGAGCGGGGAAGAGGTGCAGCTGGGCAGAAGTGGGAACGCAGTGTGGAGCCTGCGCCCAGAGGGGCAGTGGGAGCACAGAGCTCAAGTGGCCAGGATGTGGGTGGGTGGGGTGTGAGGGAAGGTGGGGGAGGTGTAGGGACCCCCCCACACACACTTCCCCCATGGCATGCAGCCCCCACTGCCAGGCAGCAGCAGGCAGGGAAGTCAAGGTGCTCAAGCCCAGTGCAGGCACGGTTCCAGCCAGCACTGCATGGGGGGAGGGAGCGTCACCAGGTCTCTGCGCTGCATTCCTGTACCTCCAACACTGGCAGCAGGACAAGCCCTGCACTGGAGCCTGCTGCCTCCCCTGTTTCCTGCTGCACAGGTCCCCATACTCTGTTAGGAGTGGAGGGAGCCCTGCCCACTGCTTCCCCACAGAATCCAGCACGGGGCTTTCCCTGCTGCAAGTACTGGAGCTGCAGGTGCAGAGAGCAGAGCCCTGGCAATAGGGAAGGCTCTGCTCCTGCCCCCCAAGCAGTGCTGGACAGAGCCATACTTGCACTAGGCACAAGGGCCCTGATTTCCCTGCCTGCTGCTGCTGCCAAGCAGTGGCTGCACACCATGGGGGGGAGGGGAGGAGTGTGCGGGGGGGCCCTAAACTGCCCCCCCAAGCTGAACATTGCACTTCCGCTGCCCCTCTGTGGGGAGGAAGGAGACCCCCTCTGGAGCTAGGCAGCCTCACAGAGCCCCCCTTCTCAATCCATAGCAGTAGGAGGGGCAGGAGAGAGGTGGAGGGAGAAGAGCCCTGCCCAACACTGAACAGGGCCCCCCTCCCTGCCCTGTGGCAGTGGGGGAGAGGGAGAACAAAGAAGAGTTCCCCTCTGGGGCCAAGAAGCCCTATGTGGTGGGATTCCTCCTAGCTGTCAGGGAGGTGCTGGGCTTGGCTTGCCAGGGCCTGGCCATGTCCTACCCCGTCAGCTCAGCTTCCCTGTGGTAGGGAGGGTTGCTCTAGCTCCCCCAGGCTTCTGGCTTGAGCCACTGCAGGCATGTGCCTGCATTTTCTGAATGGAAAGGGAATGTCTACCCACTTGGAAACTGATTCACTCTCTGCAGGTTACACTAACCTGCAAGGATTGAATCAATTCAAGATCAGGCTTTTTGAATGTCTGTCCCTAGCTCTAGAGACTCTCTCCCACACTATTCATAGTTAGTTGGAATTTTGCCATCAATTCCACCAAGGAGCAGTTTCAAAACTTAACAGTATGGTTCAGTATTACTGAATGGTGATATTGAAAGTGAAAGTGAAACACTGAATGGTTTTAACATACTTGCATTCTTGTTGCAATATATTTGCTTCGGTCTTTTCTTTTTACAGAAGCAAAATAAAATCTTCATATTTCCCACCAAAACTGAAATTACTACACGCTTTAAAAGCCTTTAAGGAAGGGGATTTACTCATCTTCTTGTTACTCATTCTCCATTCTTCTTCTTTGGTATGATAAAAAAAACCCAACAACAAAGTTTAATTTTACCCCTCTTTATTTCTTATCCTTTTAACATCCTTTTATACAAAATTGCACTTAGAAAGAGCAACTAACAGCTGACTGTCAGATTTGTCACTTGAAGAGTTCAGTTGCTGGCTGTCAGCCAACATCTGAATATGTTATTTTCAATATCTATGTAGACCTTAGGAGGCTAAAATCTAAAATAAAATTAAACAGCAGAAAAGGTTACTTAATATTCTTTCCCTTTAATTCTGAAGGTAAGGGGAAACTGAGAGCCAAGTAAGCTTGTGCATTTTGATCTGTGCAGTTTTATCAGAAACCTGGAGGGTAAGAAGCTTAGCTGGTTAACAAGGTGCCTCTATTAATGCCCATTTTATGGATAATATTGTTTCATTCCTCTGTACAGTCCATTATATTAAATACTAATAATCAGTCCAATGTTTTCATTTGCAAGTCTATTTTTGCAGCAAACATTGAACAATGACATCTGCAAAAGCTACGGGGTATGAAATTAATTTTCACCGCTTGTTGAGATGATGAGTAATTCATAGGAACCACCTGCCTTCTATAATAAGCAGCATGGCATAGGATGACAAGTCAAATGTACACCCTTCTCCTCAACCTCCAATTTATTTTTTCCATAATCAAACAAACACTTAAGAAAAAATCAGTTCTTCAGAAAATTAAGTCTGGCTACCAGGCTCAAAAAACCCAACAAGTTCTTGAGAGTTGGCAGGTGATTAAAACTAACAAGATTCTTGCTCTATGAAACTCTAGAACAGGATTTTTGTCACTTTCAATCCCCTACCAGGGGTGGGCAATTATTTAGACTGAAGGGCCACTTAGGGAGTTTTGGTGAGCTGTAGTGGGCTGAGTCAGCCCCCCCACCCCCAGCCTATTCAAACTCTCTAAGTGGCTCTACCCCAGGGCCTATTTCTACACTGTCACCACCCAGCAATCCCAGCTCCAGCCCCTGGGTCTCCATGGAGACTGCCCTGGGACCCCTACAGGCAGGGCACACTTAGCCAAGAAGATGGGATTGGGCCATGGGCAGGTGGGAAGCAGCATCTGGGAGCAGGACTGTTGGGCAGATAGGCAGGGGTGGGGCTTGAGGCAGAGCCATGATCCACTCCCGGCATGCCCCTGCCCACAGAACCAATGTCTGTTGAGGGACATGAAGGTAGCAGATCATGGGTCTGCCCCCGGTCCCGGCCCCACACCATCACCCCCCAAGATCCCAGCCCTGGTCCCACCCACCCATCCCACTTCCCGCCTGGCTGTGGTCCCATCCCATCAACTTGACTAAGCATTCCCTGCTTGTATGAGTCCCAGAGACCCTGCCTGCCTGTTTTGTCGAGCGCCCCCAGTGGTGGGAACACGGCAGACAGGGTGCCCAGGCAGTGGGGTCAACTCTGGTGGGAGGGGTGACACTAGCAGCAGCAGCCAGAAGGAGCTGCCGCCACCACCAGGACTGCCAGGAAACAGAATACAGTCATCACGCTGTCCCAGCCCCGCTGCACAACCAGGGGTGGTAGGACTTGCTGCACTCACCATGGCCCAGGATGCCCCCCGTGCCTGTGCCAGGCAGGGCCAAGGGACCTGCTGCAGGCTGGACAACATCTGTCATCACCCAAACTAGGCACTCAGATTTTAATAGAAACCAAGTTAGAGGGCTTAGAGTAGGGGCAAAATCTTTATGAACCTATCAACAGAATATTTCAAAACTGAAGTGTTTATAGAGGGAATGATCTGATATCTTTTATTAGACCAACTAAAATAGTTAAGAAAATTTTTCTTTGCACGCTTTCAGGTACAAACACCTTTCTTCAAGCAGAGGCAGTGTCTGCAGTTGTTCTGTGCTCTTCCTGGATGGGACAGAAGCCAAAATGCAAGAATGCCACAGTGAAAATGCAAATGTGTGGCAGACAACAGGTGAGAAACAAGTGGGGAAGAGAGGGGAAATGTTGACTTGGTGATAAAATGTAGCTGTAAATTGTAGAGAGGTTACCTGGGGTATCAGGTGTTAGGCAAGTAATAATTTGCAATAAATCCAGTGTCTATATTTATTCCATATTTTTTTGTATCTAGTAGGTTGATGAAGTGAAGTCTGTAGGCTGGTCTGCAAAAGATATTTTGTAAATTCCCTTTGAGAACGAAGATTGGAGAGAGAGTGGTTATCTTGTGAGAAACTGGGCCACACAGCTAATTGAGCTTTTTTGTTTTTGACAGATTTTCAATGTGCATTCATTATGGTACTCAACCAACATCTCTCAAGAGGGGATGAAGTGATTTAACTGTTTCTGCATGTAATGTTCAAAATTTTAAAGGAACTGAAAACAGAACTTCTACCAAAAGGCATCATATTGACATCTACATGATTCAAACTTTAATTCTACCACACAAACCTCTGTGACACTTGACATAATGGAACAACTGACAGCAGTAAGTAGGCAATCTTCTATACAGTGTAGTACTAGTGGAGGAGGAGATACATGTGAAACCCACTGCCAGAGTGCATTATCAGCAAGGGAATGATGATGCTTAGGATTCTTGGGTTCTGTCCCAAGGTAGAGTGGTTGCAGTCCCTTCTGCCAGATCCAACCCTATTCCATTCAAACTCTCCTCTTTCCCAGTCCCATTCTTATCACCTAGCCAGTCTCAGTCATCTCATCCCAGTCCACGCTTTCCCACATTCCTTTTCTCATCTATGGAAAAAAACAATTTACTTGTCCCTTTCAGGCTTCCAGTCCCAATCCCAATCCCTTTGCCTAGCTAATCCCATTCTCCTCCACAACTCCCAGCTCCTGTTTCCCATTCCTTTCCACCAACTTCCTAGCCTGTCTCCTGTCCCAACTCTGCATCCCAATCAACTCTTCCTTCTATTTTCAAGACTAGGCCTTGCCTCCTCTGTATTTGAATGAGGAAGATTTCTCCTCCAGGCTCCTTAGGTGTCATGAGAAAGAATATTAAGAGCACAGAAAAGGCTGTTACCCTGTGTTCAGTTAACCTGGACTCTGCCCACCCACAAAAAGCCAGAGCTTCAGCTGCAAAGAATGTCCTCAGTTTCTCACAGCCCTGGTCCACAGCATGCTCAATGCAGACAGAATATTTAGAGAATTTAACTAAAAAGATGTAATCAGTTGATAGTGACTACAGGCAAACTAAGGCCACTGGCAGATATTACAAAGGTGTGATGGGATTGTATGTGAGATCCCAACAATTGCACCTCCTGCAGGCAGAAGGTACAACTGTGAGATCAATCATCAGATCCCATCACACCATATTGCCAGTGCAGGGGGATCCAGGATCATGATCCCAGGCTCCCTTTGTACCTTGCCAATGCTTGCTCCTGTGGCTGGGAGCCACTGTGCTCTCCAAACTGGGACCCCCAATCAGCTGACTAGTGTTCCCAGGATCCAGACCACACAGAAGTGTGCTCCAGGGGCTGGAAGCATTTGCCACATGTTCATGATAAGAACCACAAAATTAACCCAAGAGCTCTGGGCAGGCAGCAGCAGCAAACACTGCCCAGCGTGGGAAGTTGGGGGGGGGAGGGATGGGGGGGAGGGAAAGAGGTCACAGCTGCTGCCGCCATGCACAGCCCTGACAGGCGAGCCCAGAGCTAGCGTGGGACCCAAGCTGGAAGCAGGGGTGGGTTACAAGCTGGTGCTGAGCATCGGGGGAAAAGCAGCCCCTCCCCCCCATGCCTGCTCAGGACAGTTCCACGCAGGCTGCGAGCCCCTGCACCATTGGGCACCGGCCATGGGGCAGGGGAGGAGCCACTTTTCCCCAGGCTCAGCTTTTTCCCTGGCTGCTTTTCCCCAGGCTCCTCCCTGCCTGGGGTCCCCCTCCACCCCCTTACCCGAGTTTCCAGCGTGGTGCACTCACATGGTCCCAGGCCAGAAGCCCCTGCTGGGGCTCCCGGCTGGGGGGGCAGGGTCAGGCAGGCCCTGCTGTTACAGGAGCCCACTGGGCTTCCCCTGGGTCCTAGTGCCCCTGGTTTCTGTTATTTTTTACAAGAACCAAGCACAGATCAATATTAATTTTCTAAATTTTTTAGGGGCCCCGCAGGCCAGAAAAAAATGGCCTTGCGGGCCAGATCCAGCCCGCGGGACATAGTTTGCCCACCCCGTCTTACACTGTGGAATAATTCACAAATATATTGTTCTCAATTCTCTAATGTTGGGAATTTCTTCATCAAAGGCATCTTGAAACATGCTTTAGATCATTTATAAATTAATAAAATTTTGAACTTATTACTGCACAGATTTGGGTACATTCCTTTCTGAAATATATTCTAATTGCTAGCATTGAAAATGATGCTATCAAACCCTTCAGTGTGTTCAAAAGGTTACTGCGCTATTTGTAAGCAAGCAGGTTATGGCCATGGAATGTGTGTCAGACTGAAGGCAGCCAAATTGATAAAGATGAAAAGAACTGCAATGTACTGAGTGGAAATATCTACAACGCATTTGAAAATTCATATAAGCGACATGATGATGCCAAATAGTTTCTTCCAGGTCCAAACTCATTAGGAAAATAGGTATTTAGGGAATCATTATTAAAATGCTTATTGCTGATTGAATTGGCTTTAACCTGTAATAGCTTTTTCAGACTGTTACTATTTTGAAATGACTTTTAAATAAGTGGCATTTTCTTATTCACTCATATAATTCAATGCAGTATACAATCACCTGCGGATTGGCATTTACACATTTCTTCATTTCTTTTTTGGCTTTTTTTAGAATTGTAAGATAAAACAATAAATCTATAAAATTGTTTCTAAAATGCTTTCCTGCTCATATACAATGACAGCCAGAGCTTGGAAAAATAAGGTAATATATATTACGTCATATGAAACAGGAGTTAGAAAACTTTCAAATGCATGACATTCTTCTTCAGGTTTGATTGGAACAAGCAGAGCACAGCACAGTAAAACAGTTTCAGGAGAGGGTGAGAGAAAATGCCAGAAGTACCAGACACAATTAACAAAACAAAAGCAGCTAATTACTGGGAGATCAAAGCCTGCCCTGAGGAAGGAAGATTATTCTTACCTTTCTTGTGTGGAAAAATTCAGGAACCAGGTTCATTATAATGTGCCATAAAACCAGCATCAGTGCTAAGTCTTTGGTTTTTAGGCCCCTGGGAGATGTGCAAGTAAAGGTGCTATGGGATCTGATGTGCAATCTCCACAATTGTGCTTCCTACCATGCAACACAAGCATGGCAGTAAGCATGGGATTGAGCATCAGACCCAGTCACGTCTTACTACTGGAGTAGGAGAAGCCCAGGATCACAATAATCAGCAGGTAGCAAGCTCAAATTTTTTACATAGTAACTTTGTGACTTATTCCTCATTTTATCATGTCATGGCCAGGTAAAAATTTAAGACATGATTAACTGGTTAGTTGCATCTTAAGTGTAACATATGCCAGGGGCCTTAGTGTTCAGTCACTTTACAAATTTTTGTTCCCAAGTTCACCTTTTAAAAAGGTGTTAGCTAAGTGTCCCTTAAGTATGAGAATAGTGAGATCAGAGAGGGATTGGTTCTTGTGCAAGAAATGTGCTCCTAATGGGTAGGGGGGATGAAGGTATGCACGCACATCTCTGTCTTTTCTGTTTTTCCTGAGAGAGTTCTGTGCTCAGCTTATTATGGTCAGACCTAAAGAAGTAAGTCTGGCATTTGAAAGCATGCCCAGTTCCACAGGCAGGAAGCAGCATCTGGGAGCAAGACAGGCGGCCGGGGCTGGGATTGTAGGGTGGTGACAGTGCAGGGCTGTGCTGGGGTCGGGAGCCACGTGCTGTCACCGCCCCACAATCCCAACATGTTATCCTGGCCCTGGTCCCACCCACCTGTCCCAGACACTGCTCCCTGCCCAGCATGCTTTCAAATGCCAGACATACTTCTTCAGGTCCGACCAGAACAAGCTGAACACAGAATTCATCCCAGTCCCAGTCTTCCCACCTTCCTTTTCTCATCTATGGAAAAAAGCAAGCTTACTTTCCCTTTGAGGCTTCCAATTGCAATCCCAACGCCCTTGCCTAGCTAATCACATTCTTAAATAAATATACTTTTATGAAGCGGCATAACCATCCTATGATCCTAAAGATCAAGGTCCCTTAGTCTCTCCTCACAGGGTTTGGCCTGCAAACCGTTAACGATATGAGTGGCCCTCCTCTGGATGCTCTCGAGGTTATCCACATCCTTCTTAAAGTATGGCACCCAAAACTGGACGCAGTACTCCAACTGCAGTCTGGCCAATGCCGCATAGAGGGGAAGCATCACCTCCTTGGTTCTATTTGTCATGCATTGCCTGATGCATGATAAAGTGAGGTTAGCTTTGCTGATGACTTCGTCACACTGGAGACTCATGTTAATCTTGGAGTGCACTATGACTGCCCACATCCTTCCAGGTTGATACCGACCCATCCACCACCATTCTCTGGGTGCAACCCCCAAGCCAATCTGCCACCCATTGGACTGTGTAATCATCTAAGTCAGCCTCTTAATTTATTTATGAGACTGGGGTGAGATACCGTATCGAAGGCCTTCCTAAAATCCAAGTAAACAACATCCACCTCTACTCCTGCATCTAAGCATTTTGTGACTTGGTGGAGTGGTTAAGGCACTCGCCCAGAAAGCAAGAGTCAAGTCAAGTCATCTCTGAATTCCCAGTATGATGCTCTACTCACCATGGAGCATTACCAAATCTGTCTTTCAAACCCCCCCTCTCCCCCACCCAAGTAGCCAAGAGGGGGAAGATAAGTGGAGCCAGGGGGGAAGAGAACAAGCTAAAGCATGTATGGTTCAGTAAGACTGATGCTATCTTGGAAGGGAGCCCAGGTTCTAGCCTGGACCTGTGTGCAAAAACTTCACCACTAGTCTCCATCCAATGATTAATAATGGTGCCTACCTGTGGTATGTGCACTGTACTGGGAAATTAGGGAGACAAAGTTCAAACTTCCAAAAAACCTAGGTGATAATATTCCTATTGAATGACAATTCTGAAAGTTTAAATAGTTTTATATTTTCACTTAATACATTGCCATGGCTAAGATTTTTCCATACTACTATTGGAATCTATGAATCTTCAAAAATATTTTAAGTTTAAAATCCAGATTGGTTGTCTTTCTTTTCATTTAAACAACACTTTGGAAAAAAGCAAGCTTGAAAAACTAAGCCTGCCATATGTAAGGTATCGATTTGAAAATAAATGTCCAGACGTTATAGACTTTCCAGCTAATAAACTGTACATTTACAAAGGTACTCATTAATTTATAATACATTATAAAAATCACTTTGTAAAACTGGAGCATAAATTCACCATGTGTTCTTCTTATTCTGACGTAAGTAATAAGTTTACAGACTAGGGTACCAAAAAACCCTAAATTATACAACACAACAGACATATCCAGTCCAATTTAATAACTACCAAATCAACAAGGGACCATGAAAACATAGTAAAAAACTAAACACAGTATATTGCTGCTGTTAATAATCAGCTGCTCATCATTATCTGCATTATCTGAATAGAAGTTTACTGTCATCACTCTCTCGCTCTCAAAACTGCTGATGTCAGTTCTCGGACTCTATGGGTACATTTAATCTGCATCAAAAAAACCTACTGCAGCATTTCACATTACGTTGGTTTTTGGAGAATGATCAGAATCAAGGCAAAAAGGAAATTCCCAAATTTCAGCTCCAACTGGGAAGCAAGTCCTTTGAAATCCTGCCAGTTAAAAATGTCAAATTTGAAGCTCAGGTTTTACTGGAGACACAGCTAAAGGTTGCGTTTTCTGAGGTTGTCTATGCTCAATGCAGCATCTCCTTTATGGCATGCAAAAATCCTTAGCTGGAAGTGATCTGTGACTTAACGCCAAAGACTAATCTTAAATGAGGGTAGGCATTCACCATGAGAGGGGAAGGTGGCAGACAGTCTCAGGAACTGTTTCAAGCTCGGTCAATACTTTAAACTGAAAGTACAAAAACAATGAGGTTTGTCATGTTCCCATAACTGCATTGGTATCTAAAAAGGTGGTGTCCATATATCCTGAAAATAAATCAAGAGAAGCCTCTTTAGATATGTACTGTCTGGTTTCAGCACATGTGACTCACCCCATATGCACCCTAGCAATTTACAGCCCACTGGCTGTACTACAGTCACATGCCATCCTGTGGATTACAAAGAACGTTTCAATAACTAGAGGACCACCCGCAGCTTTCTATAAATCATCCTGAAGGGTTTTTTTCAAAATATTTTAATAAACATGTTTCAGATACACGTATATGTATTTTTAAATATTACATAGTGAAAGGAAAGGCTGTGAAGCTTTGTGAAAGTGGGCTGACTTCAACAATGAAATATTATGCCCTTGTAATTCTTATTTGAATTTAACAGAGAAGTAAGTTAGCCATGTCAGGCAAAAGGCAGGGTAGATTTGCACCTTAAAGACAGTTAGCGTTGATGATTACCTTTTATCTTTCCCTGCCAAGCAGTACATGAAAATACGATTCATCTGAGAAATTGATACTTGAATATACCTGAATTATCTTTCATGCTAATGAAAGCCTGGGTTAGGGGAAAAAAGGATTTTTGTGTTATTTAGTCTCAGCTATTTAATGAAGAAATCAGTATGCCTATCAGGCGTGCTAATCAAAGCCCAAAACACTGAGCTTTCATGGAAGTAAAACGGGATGTTTTGTGGGTGTTAAGAAAGGAACTGCGTATTAAAAAAACAAAAAAATCCCCCTGAAAAAAACAACAGAACTCAAAACTTGAGCAAAGGAAATATCTACTTTGACTATATTTAGTAAGGCATAGGAATGATATTTAAGGGAGATGTAGGTTTTGAAAACAGTGAAATAGTAACAATAAATGGTGTAACACAACTTTGAAGTAGGAAGTAATACTACAAGAGTAAAGCAAAAAACTGAAAGCAACACAAATGCATAACAACAAGGCATGGACTGGTTACATCATTTGGTTACATTTACCTGAGGCCTCCATATTGCACTGATACAGAAAACTGTGGAGAACAGTCTGGATCTGTTGTTTTGAATCTTAGCCATTAACAAAACAAAACAAAACAAGGTACCACCCAAAAGGAAAAGTCATTGTTGGGCACAGTATTTCAGCTCTGCCCATCCTTCTCCTTCCCACATTTTTCTTTATATACCATTCTTCCTGAGAAAAAAAATATTTTTGTCTATCTTTATATAAACTCTGGTTTCTTAATTTTCAAGTGTTGAACAGCTCTAGCCTTCCAGGTATAAATGAGTGATTCTAAATTTTCTACTAGATGTTGAAAATCATATGAATCCCTCCATCTAAAAAAAGCTTTCAGCTCAAAAGAAGTCTGTGATACCGTACATTTTGCAAAAAAAAAGCCTCTGATGTGATCCAAACAGTACACTGAATCTAGTATTTCAAAAGTCATAATGATGAACATAATAAATGGGATTAGGAAGAAACTTCCACATGTGCATGTGTGTCTGCATTAATCATTATGCAAAATCTTCCTCTGAAGCATCTGGTACTGGCCACTGCCAGGCTAAGTACAGACATTCAAAAAGGCTGAGCCTGAATTGATTCAATCTTTGCAGGTTAGTCTAACCCGCGTAGATTGAACGGACAAGCAAGCGAATAGACATTCACTTTTGATTCCGGAAATGCAGCCACATGCCTGCAGTGGCTCAGGCTAGAAGCTGGGGGGCACTAGAGTGAGCCCTCCCTTCCTGTCAGCAGTGGCCAGAAGGAATCTGAGCAGAGCAGAGCAGAGCTGGGGGTGGGGGGGGTGTTAAACCCCTGCCTTGGGCTGGGAAGGCACAGTAAAATTGCCCCCTAGCTGAGACCAGGGATCTGGGGTTCCCAGGTCCTGCTGAGCCACGAGTAGAGAGGAAAAGCTGGCCAGACGCCAGCTGGATTCCTGTGCTGATGGGAAAAGGGGAGGCAGGGAGGGTTAAATCTCCCTCTGTCTGAGCCTGCTGTCCCACCAGCGGGAAAAGTCTGTCTGAGGCTGTGCCACACCTGCCTGGCAGACCAGGCTCTGTCCCCAGCTGGGTTTCCCACCCCCGTCCCTTTCTCAGCCAGCCCTTACTGCTCCGGCTAGACAGCAGGAGGAGTGGGGCCAACCCGTCTCTGCTGGAGCAGACAGCATAGCCCAGCCCAGAACTGAAAAGCATCTTGGGATGCTGCGGGACTGTGATTTAACTTGAACAATAAAGGGGTCTGGGACAGAAGTTCCATAAACCAGTTTGACCTAAATCAGTTAAGTCTGATACTACATTCTACCCAGTTTACCTTAAACTAATTTGGGACATTTCAAAACTGGTTTATGTGCACTGAACGGTCTGTTCTCTTGCAGGTTTAAACCAGTTTCTGTTCACTCAAACCAGTTTGTGTGTAACTTCTGTCCCTGGAGCCAGAGACAGAATACTGAACTAAACAGACTAATATCCTGATTCATTACATCCATACTACATTATTAATACAGCACACATCCAAGAGGCTATGCCATCTGAAAGAAAAACAACAAACAACACTCACTGGAAGACAGAGAAGGGAATCTAACATGAGGAGAAGTTTTAATGGTTTTTCTTGGAGGTTCAGGGAATGGGGGAGGTAACAGAATCTTATTGACTGAATTGATCTCCCTAAAATTCCGTGAAATAACAGTTTTGTCCTGAATTTGAAAAATTTGCCCAAAACTGGTCAACACGTAAGCTCCCAAACTCCCACAACACCAGGTAGTACCCCTGATGCATCTTCTCAAGAGAAAGCACAATACTACTTTGAGCCATATGAATGTGGCTGTACTGTTTCTGGTTCAGGAAGTAACTACGACCTCTGAAGTCAGAAACAATATAACATTTTAATGTAAAAGAAATTTTCATACCATAAAGATCTCAAACTGTAGAGAATCTGCTGAGAAGTCGGCCTTTTCTGGCTATCACAAGAAGCTAGGCTTTGTAATGCGCTGGAATATTTTGAGGGACAATTTTTCTGTGGCAGGAGGATGAACAAGAGGCTCCAGTAGACCATTTTTTTTTCTAAGAACTTATAATTGGTATTTAAGTGGCCTGTGTAGTACAGTTTTTTGAAGGAACTATTTTGTGTTGTGCTTAAAGAATTTACTAGAAGAACAAGAATCCTGTTAATGGTTATGGGATTTATATGCTTAATTCTCTATGCCCTGTGCTGAAAATAGATGCCTGTGTGTAGGAAGTGTTTTAAGAGTCTTAAGAGTCTTAAGAGCTATTAATAATTATCTCAATAGAAATAATAATTTTAAATTTCCTATAGATTACAATATTAGTTGATTATTAAAGAAAGTGAAATAGCATAAACATGCTTTTCAAAGACTAGTAAGAAATTATTCCTATACCAGGAGTTTAATGAAGCAATGGTTATCCTGGCAGTATTTAGTAAAATTATGTAAATTATTTTGGTTGAGTGCTTGATCCAGCTCACTGCAGTCAGTGGAAGGAGTTTGATAGGATCTGATCCAGGTTTTATCACAGTCTGTCTGCTTAGACAATGTAACCCACAAAAATATATATATTGCTGAACAAAGTGCACTTGTTTTCAGTGTTAGAATTTTTAATTTTATCAGGATAGGTTTTTATTAAATATTAATCTTCGTTTGATTCCAGTGTTCTAGCATGCTATACTTTGGCAATCACTTTGCTTCCTTGGTGTCTGCCTCTGTCCAGTAGCATTTACTATAAGGCAGAAGCTGGTAGCTCAAAGGTAAGCAATTATTTGGGCTGCAGGACCATTAAGTCTGCCTGGCTGGGAGACAGAGCCAGCTGGAGCTGGTACCAGCTCATGAGGGAGGAGCCATGAAGAGGCTTTAAAAAGAGGAGAGTAAGAAAAAAGAGAAAAGAGAAGGCTGTGGTGCTGAGGAGAAAGTACAGAGACTCTGTTGCCCTTCAGGGGCTAAAGGAAGACAGCAAGTTTTGGTTTTGTTTGTTATTTCCAAGCTTGGTTGTTTCAATGTTTGCTCTGTTTACTGTGGGGACAATGTTACCCCAAGTGAAATAAACCATCTAGAAGCCTTGAATATACAAATGACCAGCCTAAATAAGGAATCTGAGCAAATGACCCACTTATACCTATCTACTCTATGAGGTGCATTGCTGATCCCACTTAATGTAATATCTCATGTAAACCTTTAAAAAAAAAAAAAAAAATCAATGAAACAGTTTGGTTTTAGAAGACTGAATCAATCAAGTAGCTGTAATATACATGACTTGATCAATATGCTCATACATCCTTATAAAAATGATGGGAGGGAAATGATCATACCTGAAGGAAATAACCATTATTTCTTTTCTTTTTACTTCCTTTATGCACCTAAAAAAATTAACACCACTTCACACTGTTTATCCACAATATTCAGTTACAGAACAAAGCCATTTTTGGAGTAGTACACGTGAAGATCAGTAAAAGAGATGCAAAAATAGTTGTGAAGTATTCAGGTTCCCAGTTTTGACAGAGAATTTATTGGAGGCAAGATATGTTCCCTAATTATAGACTCCTAAAATGTAAGGCTTAGCAAGTAAATGCTGACCCATCCCTGAAGACAGAAAAAAAAGAAAAACAAAAAAAATATAGCACCAGCCACATAGAGATGGAAATTCTCAACAGGGAAGTCAAAGGACAATAGAAATGAAAAGAGTAAAACAAGAAAGAAAGGTGGAATTCACAGAGAAAGTTACATAAAAAGTGAAGAGGCAGAACATGGAAGAGAGAAGTACAAAGTCAGCTCACAGAAAAGTCCTCTTGAAAGAACACTACAAACTACTATATATCCACTATCCTGGAAGGCAAATCAGAAGAAACACATCTACCACCTACCTACCGGAGGAGCAGACCTGTTGTCTCCACACGCTGTTTTAAGTGAAGACTGTGTATGGCTGGAATAGTTTAGGGAAAGGATAATGAAAGGTCTCTAATGGAATGCTCTACTGGCTGCAAGCCTACAAGTCAACCTGTCTTTATCTTATTTGGAAAACTGTCCCTCACAAAATTTTCTTTTACAAGATAAAATTGTAACATGCTCCCTATCTGCTCCTACTTGCACATGCCAAACTCAAATAAAGCCACTCCATGGATATCCCTCACTACTGCTCCCACGCACATGGAGACAGAGATCTCAAGGAACAGAGGCTTCAATACTGCATTTATGGTTTTGGTGAGAGTGTGTAGACAAAGCTTGCTCAAGGGTGACCCTCCCCTCCCCCACCCAACACAGTGGGGACGTGGTGTAATTATACCCAATAAAATTTAAAACCAAATCTACACCAGCCGTACACATCAGTCTTCTTGTTTCTTGTACCACTGTTCTTGTGAGCTGTGTAAGTAAGATTTTACTCTTATTTAAACTATTTAAAATTCCTAATAGGAGTCCAGAGCTGCCATAAAAGAGTACTTGACTCCTATTGAAACAAATATAAAAAGTATTCCTGTTTTTATCCTTTCTGGGTGATTCTGAGATGCATGTAATAAAACAGCACACTAGGACAGAGCTAATGTGACGTCTTGGCCCTGAATTAAGAAGCAAAATTTAAAATGAATAGCTGAACATTTACAAAATTTGCTTTCAAATCATCCATCATAGTAAATAAAAATTACTGTACTCAAATATAAATGTATTTCAATTATAGCTACCAAGTGCATACATACATTTAACAAAATAATGCAAAATTCTCTTCTTCTGTTTTAACCTGTTAAAGTAGAACAAAACAAAACATTTGCAATAATACTTATTTAAATCAGATTCTAGTAAGTTTCTATAGGTAACTCAATTAGACTGACATCGTCTACTGTGCTGAGAAAAAATGCCTGAGGGAAAAACAGGACAGGCTCATCTTCAGCAGTACCTTGATCTGTCAGGCCTATCCTTTATTATCATGTCTGTGATCAGAGAGATGGGGTTATAATTATGCATTATATGTTTAATGGTTATGTCCCAGGAGAAAAAAAAAAAAAAAAAAAATCAGGATTTTCCTCCATTTTATGTTTAATTATCTACTTCTTTGATAAAATAAAGAGGGAGGGGAAAAGACTCTTTACCCAGCTAGGTTAAAGCCCCAAAGACAAAGTGAAGCCTTTAAATTCCGATTCAAAGCATGGAAGTTTCAGGTTAATGGAGCAGACGGGCTTAAAAGCATAACTAAGGGGAATGAAACCAAAAAGGAGAAAAATACTCCAATGCAAAACTGAATTCAATTTAGTTTAATCTTTACACATATCTCCATCCATTATAAGCTGCATTTTCTCCAACCTTGCTCCAAGTTAAATTGGCATTAACCTCATATTGACATTAAATAAAAAGTTTGAAGCCCAGAAATAAGAAAGCCCCACAGTAACAAAATACTGACAAAATACTTAAAAATGAACAAAATAACAACAAACAAATAAACTTCACCCTTATATAATTAAAAGGATACAGCTGACTAAAGTTCAGTACAAGAAGGAAGAAGATGGTGGGATGGTAATGAATATAGCACTAACTGTATTGTTAATGAAAAAGAAGAGAAAAGTTTAATTGAGATGGAAGTGGGCAATGAGGGTATAAAAAGGTCCAAAAACTACAAGGCACCACAATAAATGTATGATTGATAGATACTCTAAGATGGGAATTCATGTTCCCTAAGAAGATATGAAACATTAGAGGACCATGACAACCTCAAGAAGGAATTCATAAATACATAGTGTTAAAAGAGATTTCAAGTCCAACCCCCCTACACAGACATAAAAAGGAACATTTTCCTAAAATACCCCAGACAGATGCTTATTCAGCCTCTTCTTGAAAACCTCCTATGACAATTCTCACAACTTCCCCTGGCAGCTTGTTCCACTGTCTAAACCAGTGGTTCTCAGCCTTAGTGGACTGGAGGCACTCTTTCATAAGTTTTGTGCGTTGAATAGCCCCCCATTTCAAAACCAAATTTATTTATTAGAGTGCTTACCTCCTTGCAGAAAAGGTGCCAGGCAGTGGGGGAAGGGGAGCAGCTGGGCAGGGAGAACGTGAGCCTGCCCTTATCTGTTTAACTCCTCACACTTCTGTGATGCACCTTTCAAAGGCTCTCTGGCTCCCTGGTTGACAATTCCTGGTCTGGACCCTAACTGTTCTCTCAGTTGGGAATGTTTTCCTGAGACTTGTTCAAATCTAAACGTACAGCAATTTAAATCCAGTGCTTCATATCTTATTTATCCTGTGTGGCAAGGAACCCATTAAGGGTTTTAAAGCCAGCTAAGACAAATTGTTATAATTGATTCACGGGTACACTACTAAAGGTAAGCGGCTGATTTTTTTTTTTTTAAACTTGTCCACCTGTGTTTCTCCTTAATGTGGCTTGATGACTAAAGTATATATAAATGTAACTTCCCTATACACCATTTTATTTTACTACTGCATACATTGGGCAGAGTGCTATTTCATTTCATGCACCCAAACAGCAGTTACCCAGCCACCACAGTGCCATCTTTGACGCTAACTCACAGTTTGTAATCCTATTCCACATGCACTGAGCATACATGAGCACACATACACGTACTGAACATCTACAGTAGGCTTCATGCTGGCCTGGCAGGTATGCCACTCCATACAGGTATATGGAGCATCCAATCCCAAAATTGTACCCCAGAAAAAGCTGAAAGGAGGAGGAGAAGGAACAGGGCCATCCCATGTTTTAGTCCTAGTAGTTAAGTACATAGTGTAAACAAAGCTGCTCAAAAACAGGAAGACAAGGTTCCTTGGGTGAATTTGATATCTTTTATTAGACCAACCCAAATAGTTGGAGAATAGTTATTAAGCTACACCCCTATCTACACTACCTACACCCCCCCAAAAACAGGAAGTAAATGTGTTGTTGCATTCTAAAAAATGTTGCAAATAGTGGGACTGTTCCATGTACAGAGAAAAAACGGAGTAAGACACTTCTGACCAAGACAGTAGTTCACAGTGCTATTAAATAAAGCCTCAGACTATAATTATAATAATGTTGAATTTGACACAAAAATTCACAAAGTGGATTGTACTTGCTGAGGGTGCCCTCCATCCTGTCTTCCAGGTCGCTGATGAAGATGCTGAACAAAACCAGCCCCAGTACCAACCCCCTGGGGCATACTGGCTGCCACCTAGACATCGAGCCATTTACTACTGCCCTCTGTGGCCACAGTTTTTATCCACCTTTTATCCACCATTCTTCCAACTCATACTTCCTTAGCTTGCTTGCAAGAATGTGGGAGACTATCCAATGCCTTACTAAAGTCAAGGTATATCATGTCCACTGCTCTCCCCGCATCCACAGAGCAGTCATCTCATCATAGAAGGCAATCAGATTGGTCAGGCATGACTTGATCTTGGTGGATCCATGCAAACTGTTCCTGATCACTTTCTTCTCTGAGTGCTTAGAAATGGATTCCAAGAGGACCTGCTCCTTGATTTTTTCAGGGACTGAGGTGAGACTGACTGGTTTGTAGTTACCCAGATCCTCCTTTCCTTTCTTAAAAATGGACCCTATAGTTCAGCTTTTCCAATCTTCTGGGACCTCTCCCAATTGCCATGAGTTTTCAAACAATGGCCAGAGACTCTGCAATAGCATCAGCCAACTCCCTCAGCACCCTCACATGCATCACACACAGCCCCATGGACTTGTACACGTCCAGCTTTTCTAAATGGTCCCTAACCTGTTCTTTAACCACTCTTGGCTACTCACTTCCTCCCCAAACTGTGCTGCCAGTTGCAGCAGTCTGGGAAATGACTTTGCCTGTGAAGACTGAGGTCTTTCCTGATCTTCCTCTTGTTGCAGATGTACTTGTAGAAACCCTTCTTGTTACCCCTCACACCCCTTGCTAACTTTAAACTCCAGTTGTGCTTTGGCCCTCCTGATTTCTTTCCTGCATGCCCAAGCAATGCTCTTATACTCCTTCCTAGTTGTTTGTCCAAGTTTCCACTTCTTGTAAGCTTCCTTTGTGTAGGAAATACTACATAACACTTACGTAGTAAGTTTTTTTTTTCCAAATGATACCTTCCTAGTGCTTTGTTACTCTAATTGTTGTATTATTTTAATTTTCTTGATTACATATGGAGTAGATTATCATTTCCAGGTCCAATAATTCCTTAAGTAGTTGAAGGGGAGAAACTATACAGAATCCTAAAATACAGCACTATTTTTTTTTTCAAAATAGGCCTTGAAACCTCATTTTTATTATGTGGAAAAAAATATGATCATATAAAATATATTGAGAACAGATACATTAAAATATTATCTTTGGTTCTTCTCCCTTTATTATCCTTATAACAGTTCTCCATCCAGTTCTCAGCAGGTGCCTTTCTTCTCTGTTTTTTTCATTTCTCTTTAGTTTTTATACATTTTTTTTCTTAATACAACAGAACTCATTTGATCTGCCACTTCATCCACATAACCCTACTTAAAAGATAGATTTTCTCATCATGCCATTGCCATTCGCTTCTCATGTACTTAATTTCCCTGGAGAGCTCTGTGGATGTTTTTTTCTCATCTCCTCCAATTATCTGATTTCCCTTAATGTCCTTTGCAGTGCAATACACACACTTATTTTGATAGAAAGATACCTATTAAAAGTTCTCACAGTCTTGGAATCAGTTAAAAAACACAGTCCACAATACCATAAAACAAGAGGAGCAACCCACCCTACCTAGAATGCACCAGCTGGTCAGCAAACATATTTCCCATCTCCAAATTTCTAATTACCACAATAAAAACATATACCTCAAGCATGTCAGCCCTCCTGAAATGATTCTGTGTACCAGAAATAAGATCTCTGTAACCCGTCTTGAAGCTGCAACTAATTTCAAACAAAGAAAGGATGGGAGGGCTTCAAAGCTTGCAAAAATTAATGGAAAACACTAAATAGTACTCACTCTCCAAAGTCAACTGTTATGCCCCATCCCCCTACTCCCCCCCCCCAAATCAAACTCCAGCCCCATTGCCTCAGTCAATTGCACCTCTAGTCCTAGTCTTAAATCCTATGCCCCCAGCAGATCCCTGTTAAGCCCAATTGGGTTGCAAGATTCTTGTTAGAATACCATATTTACTCAAATCCAAAGTGAGGTTTCCCCCCTCATTTAACTTGTGGAAAGAAACCTCTCATCTTGAATGTGAGTACAAAGTGAAGGGGTTAGGCAGCTGCTGTGGCTTCAACTCCAGCCTCAACCTGGACTCAAGGTTGAAGTCTAAACACAATCCACTTGCCCCCACTACCATCTCTGCCCACACCACCACCTCTTGCCATCCAGCCTATTCAGCGTGGAACCTATTCAGCATGGTCTGGGCTGCTGTGTTTAGACAGCTTCTAAGGTCTGAAGCTACAGAAAGCTTAAAACACATGAACCCAGTGTACAAGATGAGTGTCTAGCAAAGGGAATTCTACAAGGGCTTTTCCATTAACAAAGCTTTGTTCAAATACCTCTTTTTTCAGTTTCAACTCTTCTAAAAGTAATGCAAATACTCTTTTGGAATGGCTATTTGTAGCATGAAACATACCAGGTGGGACAAAAATAACAGTTCAAATTGTTTATAAAAGGGTCATAGGCAACTTGATATCTGACCAGTAGGGACCTACCGAATTCAGGATGGAAATTGGCTGTGCAACAACTCCTTTAATCTTGCAGGCTCCCCCAACATACTTTCCTCACCGCCCATTGCTGATTGGCTGAAGGGACCCTGGTGGCTCTGCTGCTTGCTACTGACCAGCCAGGAGGCAAAAGTGACATATTTAAAACTGCGGCTTTCACCTCCCTGCTAACAAGAAGTGAGCGGTGGGGCTCATCCACCAGGTAGAAGGGGGAAGAGGGTGCAGCACAGGGCCTGCAAGATTAAAGTTGCAGCCGCACAGCTCACTTCTGCTGAGAATTTGGTAGGTCCCTACTAATCAGTTTAAAATAGTTAAAAATACAGAGGCACAACAAAGCACCTGGCTCCCAAGGCTACAGAAACTTCCAACTCTCACCATGCCACTGGTGTGATTGTGTGACTGAGACAGCAGCTGATATTTTTCTGCCCTCCTACCCCCACTCCAACCCAGTCAGAGCCTGTGGTAAAGCCCCACCCTAGTTTAACTAAGATGCTACTGGTTAAAATGTTATTTCAGATACTGTACCTTCCACTGAGCCCATGTGCCAATTAGTGTGGTTTTAACAGTTAAATGTTCTTTAAAACATTTTTTCCATTTTCCTGTGAACCATACATGCAACAGGTTAATTTAACCAGCCACACACAAATTACTGTCAAAGCAAAGCAAGAAAAAGATACAAAAATATATTAATTTCCTTCAAATATAGGATTAAAAAAAAATATTTGTAAAAAACAACAACAAAAAATCTAGAAATAAATTAAAGTACGTGTTGTGTGGCTCCTTGGACTATTTTGATATTAAAGAGATATCGCAGTGCCAGAATTAGTGCTCTAACTAGCAGTGGGCAACCGAGGCATTAGCCCTTGGCCCCAATTTAGAGGGGGTGTAAGAATGGCGACCATGAGCCCAGTCACTGCCTTTGCCATTCCATCCATCTTGCTGCTAACGGTGTAAAAACTGCCTGTTGTGTTTCTGGCCAGAATCAAAGTTGTGGTCACTTATTTTTAAGTCCAAGTTAGAAAATTAAAATCAGAACTGCAGGTCCGTTAATGCCGATCAAATCAGACCAAGACAGGAAAAGAACTTAGATATTTCTTCAGTAAGCGCAAAGATAAATTAAACACATACCTGTTTCTTGTTTCTATAAGGGCTAGCAACTCAAGTAGGTATGACTTCCAAAGCTCCCCAATCCAGGACAATAATATTTAAAGTTGTTTAGAGACCCCTCCACCCAAGTAGCTGTGGTTGAGAAATCAAACTTGAGGTTTTTAATTGATCATTAAACAAAATATTATTAATTTTGCTTTCTGTAGCATGGTTTGAATATAAAATGTGTTTGTCCAGTGACAAACACTGACAAGACCCTGAGTAAGCTACAGTTAACTACTAATATATGGTCCTAGTACTCATCTATTTTAATATTTAAAACATTCTTGAATCTACTATCTTAAATGAGACCATTAACATTTTAAATAAACATTTAATATAGTATATCTTCAGGATATAAAGATGGTTTTGGAAAACCAGCCTTTGTTTCATCACATTTTTCTTCCTGAAGGAGAGAATTTACACTTCTAACATCAAAAAGACAATACCCACCAAAAGAAGAAAGCCTTATTAGGACAATTTTTAAACAGTGAAGCTTACACATGTAACATTAAAAGTTTAAAGCACCCTTACTTATTCACTGAGATGCTATAGATAAAAGGATTAACTAAACTGGCATCTGCTTCTACAAAACAATTATAGAAATTATTATTATTAACAATAATAATAATAATAATAATAATAACAACAACAACAACAAGTAGCCTACTTCCCTCTTGATATGTTTTGCTAAGAGTTTTCTCTTTGTAAAAAATGGCTAATAAGAGCTATGAAATAAAGATATTCAACTTTTTTATATTTCTGATTATGGTCAACATACTGATTTCTAGATCTATATACAGTACCAAATGACTATCTATATTAAAACCCAGAGACTGTAACAAACAGTCCAATATGCTTATGTAGAGGCTTCCTGTGGGCATAAAGAGAATTAAATCAGCCAGACATGCTTTTGGCATTTCAAACTGTCAGTTGTGGTACTTCTACTAATCACTTGAATAAAAGGATATGCAGTCTGTCAGGAAAGAAAACAAAGACCTGTAGCAACAGAAAAAGGCTCTCTGCCCATTGAGTTAGAGCACATTATTTACATTATTCTAACCAGAATCATTGTAGTCACAAGAGCTTATTACTATCCAGGCTCTCTTATTTCAAAGTGGAATTAGACTGATATTATCTATAGGTAACTGTTTGAGTCCTCAGAACTGGCTGAATAAACAATAATGCAGACTGTGTGGCATAGGTTTCATAGAACTTTAGGAAACAGAAGTGTAAAAACCCAGAATGTTGCACATATAATTGCAAAGTCATCAGATTTTTCTTGTGAACCCCTATGGAAAGAGAAAAGAGTGCCTCTTCCTCCAACATTTCTTTAGATCTGTCAGACTGTCAGTTCCATCCCCTTAGGAGTAGTGAGCCTTCTCCCTGCCTCAACAGTGCAAACCCAGCTTCCAGAAAAACAGATATATGAATTTTGGTCTGGAAGTAAGAGAGGACAGATGACATGCTCAACATGCTTTTCCTCTGCCCTGACAAACCCAACTTAAATATCGCTTAGGACCAGATTGTGGCTTGTCTTGGGATGTTGTTGCATGTTATACTTAGGACACACTAGAACTGTGGAATATTACACAATATTAAAGTCAAAATGTGCACTGAACAGTTTAAGGTTTAATACCCTCTCTAAACTGCACAACTCTGACTTGCCACTAGAGGACCAAAATCAAGGCTTGGCTAGGAGCCAGGATGCCTGGGCTCTATTCCTATTCATGGAGAGGGATAGGGGGAAGGGAAGGGGGAAAAGGGTGGGCTGAGTACGGAGCCAGGAGCCAGAGAAGCATGGGGTTTATGGCACTCCTCGCTCTGCTGTCTTGCCTCCAGGAGCCACGTGCCAGCTGCACCACCATGGGAAGGCTCCCCCTGCCCACCCAGCAACAGCAAGGGGCACAATTCTGCACTGCCACCACTGCTCCCGGGTGGTCAGGGGGACCCTCGCCATGGCGACGCGGCTGGCGTGAGGCTCCTGGGGGCAGAACAACAGGACAGGGAGCCCCGAGCCCACGTCCTTCCCCACCCTGTGCACAAATCTGGGAGGCACATGCCCCTCCTCTCCTCAGGAGCATGTGCAGTAGGGGAGAGCTGCCCTGCCCAGAGAAGCCACCCATGTCTCCCTTCCACTCCCCAACCAGGCCCTATGGCCACATATTCCTGCCCTGGGCTCCATGCACCACCTCAGCTGGGCAACACTCCCAACCACAGCCACCAACCCTGCCCCACTCCCTACCTCACTGTGGGGGCCTCAATCTTCTTCCCATCCCCAATAGCAGCTAGCGGAGATGCTCTCCACTGCTGCTGGGGGTTGTATTCCTGGCTATGTGCATGTGGTACCTGCCGAGTCCCACTTCCTGCAGCCCCTTGCAGGTTGGAACTCTGCCAACCTGCAAGGGAAAACCCACTGTTTTCTGTGTTTTTCCACAGTAAATGGAAAACCCGGATCCCTGCATGATACTGCGAATCCAGAACAAATGCTGTCCCAGAGTCATGCAGCCCCAGACCAGTACCTGATGTTCCCATTTTGGGACTGTCCCACGCAATTAGAGATGGGTGGTCACCCTAGTTGTGGCTTCCCATCTCACCTCCCCCCATTTGGAGGGAGGTTGGTGAGGGCTGTGTTGTGGAGAGGCTGGAAACAAAAGCAAGGAGCCACCAGGGTATACCACAGCAGCATGAACCTGCAGAGAGCTTCCCCGCTCCCCACAGCTTCATGTTTTTACCACACTAAGGCAGCTCAACTGACAGGTTTTAGCATGATGGATTGCATGGAGCCCTGGGGGAACATGCTTCCCCATTGCTCCATGCTTCCACTTGCACTAAACCCCAGGGCTCCATACTGGTAGGGGAAAGCAGAGCATGGAGCTGCCAGGGTTTAGTGTGATGGGAGCATGGGGCCAGGTTACACAGGCTTCCCCGCTCCCCAAAGTACTATACTCCTACCTGACAGCTCAGTGCTATGGCTTCTACCCTCTCCACAGCAGTTTTTCACCCTCAACCCCCCCCCCCCCCCCCCCCCCCCCCCGCACGAGCAGGGGGGGGGGGGGAGGGAA
>NW_005841848.1:5577429-5608783 GCF_000455745.1 Alligator sinensis | reverse complement strand
AGTGCAGGAATGGGGGAAGTGAGAAGGAAATCCACAGCCCCTATCAAGCCACCTGGCCAGGGGGAAACTAGCAGTGCCTGGGGGAAAATTTTAATTAAATCTCAAGTAACCACAGTTAACTGAATGTTTTACCAACTTTTACCTGGCTCCAAGTGAAACGTGGAGACCTCTGAGGCAGCCTGGGAGGTCTGGGATCAGGCTTGCGGGGCTCAGCAAAGGAAGCCATAGCACAGCCCTCTCCCACCACTCCCCACCCTAAGACAGGAATGTGGGGAGAAAGCACAACTTCCATATTCCTCCATCTTCTGGCTCCATTCTCCCACCACCACAACCCTCCTCCCAGTACTGGCAGGGCCCCACCTGCTCTCAGGGAGTAGCACCCTATGAGGCAGCAGAGCTCAGGAGGGTGAGCTGATTGGCCACAGAGCAGGAAGGGGGCGGGGGGAGCAGGGCTGAGAGCAGCGCATATTGGGTTGCTGGAGGACCAAAACTGCTTGCATCAACTCTTAGCATGGGAGCAGACGGTCATTACTGCAACATGAGTTGAGTAGCATGACCCATACTTAACCCTCAACCAAACTGGCATAAATTTGAGATGCTCAGAGAGCGCTTAGCACCAGTTTTTCCTTGTTAGCATGTGGATGCTCATATTTTAAGTTCCATTAGTATAATGTAAGGGTAATGTGTAACAAAGCCCTTGCACAATGAATTAAAAGATTTGCAAAATCTACTCTGCCCTCTGTAGTGACCAGGGCACCAGTGTAAGGAGATTCCACATAGCTACTCCTGCGCTCCCCCCCCCCCCCCCCCCCCCCCCCCCACCCCCGCCGCCCCCCCCCCCCCCGCCCCAATCTGCATCTTGTTTAATTGGGAAGTGAACAGGAAGGGCCAAGGAGTGGGCAGAGCCTCACCTCTATCATCTAATATGCCTAGCAGTATAGTTTCACCTATGCCAAATCACAATTACATCTTCTAAAAAATTATTCTTTCCCTGGTTCAGCGGGGAGACAAAGAAGGAAATTATGACCGGATATCATAATTTCCCCCTGGTAGGCCTGCCAGGTGCTGTTGGTCTAATAAAGGATACCACTTCTGGCCCACGAGCCACGATTGCTTTTTCCCCTAGACCAATAAGGCTTCAGCCTGGATACCTGACACATGGAAGATATTGAATTTTAGCCGTTTTTAAATGAAATCTTCATATTTTCCCAAGCAGGAAACAACTTGGACCACCTGAAACCTGAGATCTTGCTCCTGCCTTTGTCTAAGGTAATTTGCATCATCACAGCCTCACGGAAGAGCTAAGACTTCTTACCAACTAAGAACTGCTGCCCAAAGGGTTTTTCTATCTATTGTCCCTCTGTAAATCCTATGAAATATGAACTTTCATTTCTATCCAGGAGAACTTTTACCATCTTTTCTCCAATGCCTGATGAAGAGTGTTTGTGCCCAAAAGCTTGCAATTAAAGAATTTTTTGGCAAAAATCTTGTTGGTCTAATAAAAGATATCACCTCTGTCCATGAGCCCTGATTGCTTTTTCCTCTAGACCAATACAGCTACAACCTGGATACCTGATATATTCCATGAGACATTCATACATTTTTCAGACTTTATCAGACATTATTGCATATATGGATAGTGAGAGAGACTCCCTTACAATACTTTAAAGTAAAGTAGACTACAGAAGCTGAATGTCTCTAAAAGCCAAAACCCCAGGAAAGCAGTTCTAACCTAAGCTTGCCTACTGACCTTTCATAATATTTGTGTGTGCATCACAACCATTATTACACAAGGCTTCAGACCTCCCTTTGGGAGACACAATCATTCATCCATTATACAGTAACTATAGGATAGGTCATACAAGGTCAGACTACCAACAGAAACCCAGCCTCTAATGACAGACCTGAGTCACATCCACAATGTCCTACTCCTTACAAAAGGCATAGTGACAAACTGCAAGCTCATCTAGCCAATTCAAAAACTAAAGTGAATCATCGTACCTCTCTGATGGCATGATCACAGATAAAGGTTTAACAGATCTGAAGGTCCCTGTATGTTAACCTGCATTACCTTATACTGGGATATCTTTAAAGTCTGAACTTTAAAAATTAAAATCCAAAGTTCACTCCCTGCATATGGCCAAAGAAGAGCACCATTATTTCTTAAAATTAAGATGTAGCAGAGAACATATACTATACCAATAAAAAATTGGTAATAATTTGCTTTGTAGAAAAATGAGATTAAAAATGAGCAACTTTTTAAACCAGAGATAGAGTTATAAAATAATGGACAAAGCACATACTCAAATTCACCAAGCAATGATAAAGAATGATGAATTTGGTTAAATATATCATATTACATATTCTAAATCTAATAAAAATGTTTTTCCTAGAAAGGCGCATCCAAATTTCATATAACCCTATAGTAAGACTAATTTATGCAGATCTCATGTATATCAGGCCTCAGATATTCATCATCATGGGCAACTCTTCACACGCTAGGATGACTGTCTACTATGATTGCCTTATCTGTGGGTCTGAAGTTGGCTGACAAGACTAATCTGGGATCAAAAGGTTCTACTGCAACACAGGTACTGTTTCCATGTAGGGTGGGTGGTTCTGGATTCTTGGTTCAGCCTGACACATGTTTTTCTGCTGCTCCCACTTTTGTCTCCTGTTGTTGTTAGGTTTCAAAGTACTGAGATCCTTGGAGCAAACTCTTCCTCCATTTGGGGCAGTCCTGGGCAATAGGCTCCCATGAGTTGATGTCCATGTTGCATTTTTTTCAAGTTGGCCTTCAGGATGTTCTTGAAGCTCTTTCTCTACCTTCCTCTTGAGTGTACGCTTTGACTGAGCTGGGCGAATAAAACTTGCTTCTGGAGTCAGACATCCAGATGGTGCGGCTGGCCCAGCAAAGTTGATGTCAGATGATAATCACCTCAATGCTCATGGTGTTTGCCTGACAGACCATGCTAACATTGGTGCGTCAGTTTTCCCACTGGACTTGAAGGATCTTCCATAGGCAGAACTAATGGTACTTTTCCAGCAACTTGAGATGTCTCCTGTACGTTGTCCACATCTCAGCTGCATATAGCAAGATGGGGATCACAACTACTTGATAAACCGTGAGCTTGGTTTTGAATTTGATATTGCAATCTTCGAACACCCGTTTCCTCAGGCATCCAAAGGCTGCACTTGTACATTTAAAGCAACGTTGGCTTTCTTAATCTATGTCAGCCTTCTGTTAGAGACAGCTTCCAAGGTACAGGAAATACTCAACATTCTCTAGACTCTGACTGAAAATCTGAATTACCAGAGCTAGGGACTGTTCATTAAGAGCTTGTTGATGAAGGACCTTAATCTACAGGATTGTAAAATACCTGAAATGAGTGTCAGATATTATAACATCCTTAAAATGAGAATATATTATATAAAAAAGAACTAAAAATCTTTGGTTGCATTAGAAGTGTTGAGCTTCAACAATCCTATTGATTTTAATCTATATAAAGTGCACATATAGAAAAAAATATATATATTTCTGGTTTCTCCTATATACTGCGAGTAAGAATGAGAGATCTGAACTGACATTGCAGAACTGAAATTAGACCAACAAATTAAAGGAGCATCAGAATTATTAAATCAGATGACATCTTATGTAGACATATTATGTATTTTATGTATTTATTTATTTGATTTATATGCCACTCTTCCCAACAGAGATTCAGGGTCACTTACAATAGAACAGAATAATTTATAAAACAGGAAAAAGGCTTATAAAAACAGGAGAAAATATAAAACAGAAGCCCACCAAATAATATCCTAGCCTAGCTTCATTTGTTCCAAATAGGCAAGTTTTGAGGCACTTCTGACAAATGTCTAGGTTTGGACTCTGGTAGGCTTCAAGAGGGACATAAACACTGAATCAAGTCACATTTCTACGGCGTATTTCAACTAGAAGATGCACCAAAACCAGAAGTCAATTAGCCTCGTTCTGTTCTCTGCCACATGGGTTATTGCATTAAATGTGGCACTAATTTCTGAATTCATTGGGGATCAACTTCCGCTTGAATGGAAATTCATAATAATTAATAATTCAGCCCATTTTTTCCATAAGAACAGCAGGAACAGACTCAGGAGAATCCGCGTGCTCCAAGGGGGTCCGCATTTACAGCAGGGGTGGGCCACATCTGGCCCACCAACAGATTGGATCCAGCCTGTAGGGGTACCCAGCAACTGATTCCATTTCCCCCATGGCTGCGGCTCCCCGTCCATGTCCCTCCCCTCCCCTCGGTGTTCTGCATGGGGCCAAGACCACGCCCGGGATAGCTTGTGCGTTGTTCCAACCTGTTCTCACCAGCCTGGCCCTGGCCCCAACCAGGGCACACAGCTTCCAGCAGGCTCCCCCAGTATGGCTACAGCCACCTGGGTGCTGCTCTGCTCCCCTCGCCTCCAGAGGCTCCTTCTCCTGCTGCGCCACTCCTGTTCAGGAGGAAACTTCAAACAGGTGGCTCCTGCCCCAGCATGTGGGCCTCTGGCTTAAGCTCCTGGCTACCTTCCACCCACTTGGCTGCCTGCACTGGGTGGGTGGAAGGTAGCCAGGAGCTGGAACCAGAGCCCTGCATGCTTGGGCAGGAGCCACTCAGCTGAAACTTCCTCCCAGCCAGGAGCGATGCAGCAGGAGGAGCCGCTGGAGGCAAGGGGAACAGAGCAGCACCCAGGAGGCTGCAGCTGCATTGGGAGAAGGCCCACCGGAAGCTGGGCATGCTGGCCAGGATTGGGGATGGGGACGGGTCAGCAGGCATGGGCTACAGTGTGACAGAGGCTGCCTCAGGCAGAAGAGGCCCAGGCTCAGCCCGATGTGGAGTACTAGGGGTCAGCCGTGGACCAAACCACCCAGACGAGCTCTGATGCATGCACCCCTTTCCCCCTCCTCCCTCCCCTGATCCCTGGCTGGCTCCCAGGACCTAGCACCCAGGCAGCTCCCCCCCCCCACACACCCTTCATGCCTCCCCACACAATACAGGGGCTGCCCCATGACCATGCCCCATGATCCCAGCCTCACTAATCTGCCTCGCTCCTGAACACTATCATCCCATCATTAAAATGATACAAGCAACAAAATGAAATTTAAAAAGTGTTAATATAACTTTTAGATCACAAACCTTAACCCTGATCTATCCCTCAAATATGGACAAAACAGAGAAAACAATGTTTTAATGTGTGTAATACATAGTGCTATTATGATAATTATATAAAAAAAGAGAAAATTCCAAAAGTACATTTACTTACTCAACTTGTACACTCAATGATAGATGTGCGTTCGGGAATTGGAGAGGGGCTCATGATTTGCATTATTTTCCTTTGGGAAATAAATATGATGCAGCATCTCCCTTTCCAGGTTTAGCAAGAGACGCCTCCTGTAGAGTCCATCAACAAGGGTCTGAATGTTGGTCAAAGCGGGCAGAATGAGTATACCATACCACAAGGCACTCTTCTTTGTACTGGCAGTCTGCTATCACCACAGCAACTGAGCTCTTCTTTTCTGCAGCAGAAGCTGCTGTTTACTGCTCCTCCGCTAGAACACAGCAGGGTGAACAACAGGTTTAGTAGCAACCATTGTGTTCACAATCCTACGGTTCTCCTGTGATTAGTCAACTCTTTACAAATATAATCAAAACAAAATCAGTTCAAACTAGCCCCATGCCAAAAAACATCAACTTCTGACATCTTTGCAATTACGGTAAATTTGTTAACAACAAATAAATACAGCCTTCAAGGACATCATATACTTTATCGTTCCAAAAGGCATAGTGTTACCTAAGACAGGGAGGGTTTCACTCTTTTGTTCCTCAAATAGGGAGTGGCACATTTCAAGCATTCATAGAATAAAGCCCCAACAACAATACAGGGTCACATGAAGCTGCTCTTCAGTGCCAGCTGTAAGCTTCCTGAAATTTCATTCTTCAAAAGGTCAAGAACTTTTACTACTGAAAGCAGGAAGCTTTTCAGAAATTCTTTGGAGTTTAATTGCTCATGGCATTTTCCATGTATTTTAGTGGGAAACTAACATGTCATTGATCTTGCTTACAGTATGGCATTATGTCCCTATAGCTTTTACTACATGAGCACACATCAGGTTTGTCCTCAGTGTTGCTCATGGGACTAAGTAGACTGATCATGTAAATGCTCTGCCTCAGGAAAAGTACACAAGATGATAGTTATATGGCTATTAGGAGGAAAGCATCATGTTTTTAAGCTTGCTTCAACAGGCTCTTTTAATAGATATTAGAGACAAAAAGACTATCCATCTTGGATTTTAAATTTAAAAATATGAAATGTGAAAACAAAAATGAAATGTCATTAAAACTTTACTTGGGATTTGGAAAAGGATGTTCTACAGATCAAGTACTAAAACTACAGATTATCTGTCCTACATAAAGCCATTTTCATCTTAATGATAAACAAACTGATTTTCTGTCAAATCATAACCAACCCATGAGTTCCCTCAGACAACAATGCTGCTACTTTATGTTTATGTCACCATATTATTAAAATTAAATCTAAGACATCTACAGACAAAGATATTTTTACATCTTCTTATAAATGATATATATGCAGGCAGCTCACTGATAAGTGTGCTAAATTGTAAACTAAGCAATAAAAATGACTAGGTTTTATAATTTACTGTGTCCAACTCTGCCCACTAGTCCATCTGCTCTAGAACTAATCATAACAACAGCTCATGAGCAACTTTAAAGCATCTGAGAAGCAAGAATTCTTGTGAGTGATATTCTTTATTAGGCCAACTGCATGGCTGGAGTAGACACTGGCAAGCTTTTGGGTATCACAGCACCTTTTCTCAAGCCTCTCTTGCTCAGAGGCCCTAGGAAGGGCACTGTATTACCCAAAAGCTTTCAAGTGTCCCAACCGTGCAGCTGGTCCAACAAAAGATATCATTCACTGGAATTCCTGTCTCTCGCACATCTCCTAGACCAGGCAATATTTTTGACCTGAGTGCCAAAAATACCCACAACCTTGACTTGGAAGATGTTGGCATGCTAGGGGCAGATGGTGGGGAAGCAGTGAGGGCCCCGATTCTTGTTGTGGCAGTGTAGCCCTGGCCCCTTTTCTGCCACCCGTCCTAAGGTGCACGTGCCAAGCAAAATGCCTTCACATGCCACACACTGGCACTCATGCCAGGGGCTGCCTACCTCTGTCCTAGACCACTGCAGCAACAAAACCACCTCAACACTTTAAAACACCTGCCATTTTTTTAAATAACTTGCTAGAGAAAAGTGTTGAATGTCTCTCTCCCCTCAAAATAACCATTTCTCAAAGCCTACTCATGTGAGATCTAGATTAGGAAATATATATATCATGACTATACAAGCCCAAGAATGTGAGCTTTATATATTATTAAAAAGAGATTTCCCTTGATTTGCAGTGGAAAAATTGTTCTAACTTATGGTTATCCAGTAATTTGGTGGAATAGAAAAGGTATTTTGTCATCTTAAATAGTTTCACTTAATGACTTCTACAGTTTGTGGAACACGCTACAGTTGTAGCAAACCAAGTGAAAGCATGTAAAAAGGGAAATTCCAATAATAATGTTTAAGTAGTTTCATAGTAGTTAGGGGTCAGAAGGGACCTGAATAGATCATCTAGTCTAACCCCCTGCCACTGGTTGGAGCATACGCTGGGATCACACAACCCCAGACAGGTGTTCATCCAACCTCTTCTTGAATTTACCCAAGGTAGGAGTGAGGACCACTTCCCTAGGAAGTTGGTTCCAAATCCTAGCTACCCTGACAGTGAAATAGTGCATCCTAATCTCTAACTTGAACCTATTCTCCAGCACCTTCTGGCCACTGTTCCTCGTCACCCCTGGTGCAGGTGGGGGGAATAGGACCCTCCCTATTTGCTGCTGATCTCCCCTAATGAGTTTGTAGGCAGCTACCAAATCCCCACTCAGCTTTCACGTGCTGAGGCTGAACAGGTTCAGGTCCCTCAGCCTCTCCTCAAAGGACCTGCCCTGTTGCCCTCCAACCAAGTGGATGGCCCTCCTCTGAACCCTCTCAAGCCAGGCCACATCCTTCTTAAAGTGCAGTGCCCAGAACTGGACGCAGTACTCCAATTGAGGCCAGACCAATGTCACAGAGGGGGAGTATCACCTCTCTGGATCGGCTTGAGATGCATCTTTGGATGCATGACAAGGTGCGGTTGGCTTTGCTGGCTGCGGTCTGGCATTGGCAGCTCATGTTCATCTTGGAGTCAATAAGAACTCCAAGATCCCTTTCTGCCTCTGTGCTCACAAGGGGGGAGCTCCCCAGCTTGTATGTATGCTGTGGATTCCTTCTCCCCAGGTGCAGCACCCTGCATTTATCTACGTTGAAGCCCATCCTATTACCATCTGCCCATTTCTGTAGTCTAAGTCTAATTGCAGCCTCTCTCTCCCTTCGAGCACGCCTACCTCTCCCCACATCTTGTTGCATACCACGATTGGCCGATGTTAAATTATTCTCACATGGCGGCTGGCAATTGGCTCGCTAGCTGTATACAAGGTTAGGGGTGTTTCCGCCCTAGTTGGAGAACTCCACGATTCCCCCTGGAGTGGAACTCCGGCAGTTTGATCACCTGCCAACGACTCCCCGTCGTCGAAGCCTTACGACGTATCCTCCGTGTTGCATGCCCGAGTTAGACCTGAGGTACCCGGTCTACAAGAGCTCCTCGATTAGCGACTAGAGATTAGAATTGTTGCAACTACGATTGAAGTGTGAAGTCACTTCTCGCCTGCGCTGTATACGACTCTACAGTGTAAGTAAAGCCATCTCTTTTTCCAATTGATACGTGTCCCGTCTGTGCCTAATTCCGCTCCGGTAATAGAGAGTACCCATCTTCCCATTACGGGATCGCAGCCGCAACCCCAGCTAGCGTTCCCGAGGATTCCCGTTCCTCGGTCCACCCTCGGCCCCCACAGGTAGCACCAGGTCTCATATGTATGTCGTCATGTCTAGTTGGGAGGAGGTCTCAAGTGGGGCTCCCCAGGAGTCAGCCTGGCCTGGGTTCGCAATTCTTTAATATCTTCATGAACAATTTGGATGATGGAATTGAGAGTATGTTGAGCTGTTTTCATAGTTTCATAGTTTCATAGTTTCAGGGTCGGAAGGGACCTAATAGATCTTCTAGCCCGACCCCCCGCCAGGGCGGGAGAACAACCCAAAAACACAAACAAAACCACTCACCCTAAAAACAAAAACGGGACTCAAATGAGTCCAGCCAGGTAAGTATCCAGCCTCTTCTTAAAGATCCCCAGGGTAGGGGCCAGCACCACCTCCCTTGGAAGTTGGTTCCAGCTCCTAGCCGCCCTGACTGTGAAGTAGTTTTTTCGGATGTCCAATCTGTACCTCCTCTCCATCAACTTGTGCCCATTATTCCTTGTTATGCCAGCAGGGGCTAGGGGAAACAGCGTCTCCCCCAAACCCTTCTGGTTCCCCCTAGTGAGTTTATAGACGAATGCCTTTGCTGAGCCATGGGGGTTTCAGAGCACTCTTACCCCCCTTCTTTCTCTTGGGGACTGTCACACTCTGAGCCTGGAGGATCGTCCCCTTAAGGTACGACCATCCCTCATGGATTCCCATATCCTCTATGTTTTGGGCCCTCAGTGCCTCCCTCACTAATCTCCTAAATTCATTGAAGTTGGGCCTTCTGAAGTCAGGGGCTTTAGTCTTGGTATAAGCCCTCAACACCCTGGGCTGGATGGTGAATTCCAGCAGGCGATGATCACTGTCACCCATAGATTCATAGATGTTAGGGTCGGAAGGGACCTCAATAGATCATCGAGTCCGACCCCCTGCATAGGCAGGGAAGAGTGCTGGGTCTAGATGACCCCAGCTAGACCCAGTTGGTCAAGGACCTGCAGTCCCCTCACCAGGTTATCCCCAGTGGCCAAGACCAGGTCCAGCAAGGCATCTTCCCTAGTGGGGCTGTGCACCTCCTGGATAAGGTGGAGGTATTGTATTTCAGCTAGGAACCTACGCGAGCGGTCACACCTGGCTGACTGCTTCTCCCAGCAGATATCTGGGTAGTTTAGGTCCCCCATGACAACAACATCCCTAGATCCAGCTGCCTCCATAAGCTGTACTGAGAAATCCTGGTCCAACTCAACCCCTTGGCAGGGTGGTCTATAGTAGACACCCACCGTAAGATCCCTTTCACCTTGCCCCCCTTGAAGTTTGACCCATAGTGCCTCTGCCTGACCTTCCTCCACCCCAAGGCTAATTCTTGATGACGTGAGTTGCTCTTTGACATAGAGGGTGACTGTAGCAGGGAGCTAAGGTGCCTGCTACTCTAAGAACAGAGACAGGAACCCAGGTGTTGGTTACTAAGGCAACCAGAAGGGGCTAGTGGCCCACACCTGCCAGAGGTCAGCTGACAGGAAGGGGTGAGGCCTGGCTCACATATAAACACCAGGGCTGAGGCCAGGAGGGGAATTCCCTGCTGGCAGCCAAGGGGGAAGGAGCTCTGCCTGAATGAACAAAGAGGGAGGCATGACTGCACTAGTAACTACTGGTATTGGTGAGAGATGGAACAACCCTGGGTTGGCTTAAATGATGTTTTAGCCGGGCAGCTCGAATTTATGTTATAGCCCAGGGGCTTATGTTTTGTGTTTGCTGTTTGAAACCGGTCTCTTGGATGAGGCTATAAGGGGATGGAGGAGGCCTCATAGGGGACCCGTGGTAGCGTGAAGACCCCAGCCCCAGAGAGGGGCAGCGAGACGCCCCGGAGAAGGGCGCAGAGCGAGACAGGGCTGCAGAGAGCCCGAGCGCCCAGCGAGGCGCAGAGCGAGACAGGGCTGTGGAGAGCCCGAGCGCCCAGCAAGACATTGGGTGAAACCTAACAACGTCCGTTACATCAGCAAGGCTTGGGGCGTGGTAAAGGGGTGGTTGGAGCCAATCATAGCCCATAAGGCTGGGGTGCACAGAAAGCCCATTACCGAACGGAGCCGGTGTATAGCAGGAAGCTGTGGCCAAGAGGACGGAAAGGCAGCCTCCCTCTTACATATATAAGACCAAAGACGTGGCGGGCAAGAATTGAGGGTGCCCCTTTTGGTGAACTTGGCACAGTAAAGGGGGTGTCAGGGGAGAGCATGGCAACTCTAGAACATCCTCCTGCTACAGCAACCCCTGCGCCTTTCCTCCCAGTCCTGTCCCTTCTATATAGTATGCATCTCTGAATACCCACCGCCCAGTCATAGGTAGGATTCCACCTGGTTTCTGTGAGCCCCACTAAGTCTGGATTTTTCCCTGCTATCAGAAGGCAAAGTTCCTCCTGCTTGCCCCCCATACTAAGTGCATTAGTGTACAGACATATGAGGCCTCCTGAGAGTGCATGTACCTCCCCCTTGCTCCCAGGACTGCTGTGCCCATTGTTGCTTCCCTGGGTTTCTGTTTTTCATGTCGCCTTGCTAGTTGACAAAACATCCCTTTCTCCTTGGGCGGCCCCTTCCCCCAATGAAGGTAGTACTCAGTAAAACATTCCTGGAATAGTTCTTTTAAAACATGATATATAGAAATACACACGGAGTGTGATCTAAAGGCTTTATGTTTTAGTTCCAACAATAAATTCAGGGAAGTCACATCACTAGTGTCATAAACAGAAAGTTAGACTGGGGGCCTTGTTGCACGTTGCACTTTCATCCGGTCAAATGTTGATCAGTGTTAGCACTAGCTCAAGCTTGGAGCAGTCACATGCTCAAGCCAGCAGGACCTTGAGAACTGAAAGGTAAGAATCCACCCCACTCTCTTTCTGTCCCATTCTGGGCTTCCCCTGTACCCCTAACTCCCCACAGCTCCTCTTCTTTCCCTTCACAGCCAAGTGCACAGTTCAGTCAAGGCTTTGCTACTCCTAACATAGTAATGCTGATTAAACCTTTAGAACAGAGGTGCTCAACCTCCAACACATGAGCCAAATGTAGCCTGCAAAGTCATGGCATCTACCCTGTGGAGCTTCCAACACATCGGGAAATTGTGGCAGGGAAGTGGTGGCAATTAAAACAGTCATCTGCCCACACTGCTAAATTCAGAACCCCCAAGCCCTGAACAGCAGGGTGGAGCTGGGCTGTACCCACTGCCCTCTGCAGGACTGCGTATTGCCCCCTCCCCTCCCCACAGCTGGTTGTACTAGAGCCAAGCCACAGCCCTTCCCCGCCCCCCGTAAAGCCAAGTTGAGGCCCCATCATACCCATCCTGGGCACCAGATTGGGACCACCAGATGGATTCCACCAGGATCAGGTCCCACACCACCTTACATGTCTAATCTAGTATGCAGGGCTACAACCTGTGGGGTTCCCTACAGATCTGTGGGAAATCCTGTGGGCTAGATGACATGGCACTGGGAGGCCAGATCTGGCCCATGGGGCAAAGGTTGAGCACCCCTGATTTACACATACCTTTTTCAAAATAAGCCAAGTAAAAAGAAAAAAAAAGAAGTGTCCTCTTCAAACTTCCAAAATGTTGATGTGACTGACTCAAATTTGTCATTTACCTCTGTACTGATCAATTCTATCCCTGAAAGCAAAAATCAAGCTAATGATCTTTGGCTACAGGAACCTTGTTACTAATTTGAAACAGTCTAGGCCAAATCTTATTTCCTCTTCACATACCTAAGTGCAACCATGTAGCTGCCACTCTAGCACTTGCACATAGTTTGGGATTTACCATAGCTATGTTTGCCACATACTTCCTTACTGAACATGCTCAGAAGGCTGCACTATGGCTGTATAGTTATCTCAGGGGAACAGAATTGCCCATGTACACATGTAACATTGGGCTAATGGTTTGTCCCGGGACAAAGCACATCTGAACATCTGTTCCAGCATTGCATCACTGACTCAACAGCAGAAACAGGGCAATGTATTCTCTAAACCCTGACTAGAAGGATGACGCTTGTATACACCAGCCCCAAGACTTTTCTGTTCCAGGACAAACATAAGCATAACTTTTCCCAGAACAATTGTAACATCTGTTCTGAGCCTGATGTTCATTGTGCAAAGTAGAATACACCTAGAATAATACAACATTATTTCTGTATAAATTAAATGTTACAATGAAGTTCCATCAAACTTAAAATGAAATACTGACAGAAAGTGTGAGCTAAGGCCAAATTCAGATTTAATTTTTACAAATGTAAAATATGTATTCGAGGTATAAAGAAGGGCAACCACAATGATCAGGAGCCTGGAGCACTTGCCAGACCAGTAGAGATTAAAAAGCCTTCTTCAGTTTGGAAAGGAAAAGGCTGAGGTGGAATATGATAGAGGTCTATAAAATCATGTACAGTGTGAACTAAGTCCCAGAATATTAGAACTGGGGGACACCTGCTGAAGTTAGCAGGACACATTTAAAGCTAACAAAAGAAAGTACTTTTTTTGGAATGTGGAGTGAGCTTATGGAATTCATTGCCATAGGAGGTGGTAGTAGAGACAAGTAGCATAGCCAAGTTCAGACAAATTCATGAATGATAGATCTATTAATAGTTGCTGAACAGAAGGGTCGGAGATATTTCCTCTGGCATCTCTAACCCAATAAATGGTGGATGCCAGGGACAGTAATTAATAAGGGATAGATCATTTAAGAGAGAGAGCTGGTTCAGTGCAGCATGAACTTCTACAAACACTTGGTCTAATGTCTAACCCACTATGGCACTTATGATAACAAAGGCATAAAAATCAATAACTTTTTCTAACATATGCATAAATCTAAATAAATAAGCCTACCAGTTCTGTTGCAGGCTGAAAATTCTTTGGCAGCTATAGTTTACAATAATAAATTATTCAATAATTATTTCATCTTAAATTACTTTACTGTTCCTTGTATGCATCATAAATCTCCAATAATTTGATGCTAAAATAGCATTAAAAGCTAATTAGCTGGAGGTATGCATAAAGCTTTTTTGCTTCAAAACTTCATAAAATTCAATGACTGCACTCACTTATTTCCTCAGCCAAATCTTATACTTGTAAATAATCTAATGCATGATTAGATTTACAATAGGTTGTATCATTTATTCACACAGATGATCAAATGAGCGAAGAGAAGTTGGCTGCTCTAGTCCTTCAATCTGTATAGTGGTGCTGTTTTTTTAAAGCCAGCTGCAGGATACTTCATCTTCTTGACAATATATTCCTTAGTCTCCTGACACTGAAGCACTATTCAAAATTATACTAACTGAGTGTAAATCCAAGCCTTAATTTTCTCGAGTGAATCATATCAACAGCTACAAATCCTGCTTTCTAAATATCAAAGAAAACTTTCTGACAAGCAAAGTATGATGCATAAAGTGCTTCTGAGGGAAGAGAAGCGTTATACAATATATGTTCTCTTACACGGTATTTAAAAAGAATTTAAGTTCTATTAAACAGCAAGAGGAGAAAAGTATATTTTTAAATATTTCCTCCAAGATTTACAATCTGGTCATAAACTTATAGGCTATGTTTTCTTAAAGGCCATGTTTAAAATTTTTCATCTGTAATACTGCACCTACTATAATTCTATTGTGGAATTTAAGTATCTGTTTTAAAGAGGCAAGGAACTCCAAAGAAAGAAGGAGGCAGCAAAAAAAATCTCAGAGACTGCTTATCATGAGTGCTAGACCTTCATATATAGGATTAGGAAAACTAAGCAGCCATCTGTCACTCTTGGTGCTTCTGCCCCACCTCTGATCATGCTTGCTTGGAAAATGAGGGGAAGGAAGAGAGAACAGACCCAGGATTCCTATGTTAACTACTGCTGTAAATAAGATTCAAGAAAAATACCCTTAGACAATTGCAAGTTTGCTGTTTTGGATTCCCTGTGTTTCTTTCTGTTGAGGAACAATATTTAGAAAGTGATTACTTCATATAGCGCTGGTGTTTTATTTCTTTTTTCCTCTCAGAAAAACAAGAGGTTGTTTTGGCATTCAAAAAATTGCAAAAACTGTGCTCTGCTAGAATATGCATTACCCTTCTATTTTCATAGGTGGTAAAAGTAAATGGATGACTCAGAGAAAATGTGATGCAGTCTGTGATTTGTTGAATATTGGTAGACAATAATTAGTGTCAAAGGGCAATCTATTTAAACTTATTGACAAACTGTATGCAATATTTAAAACTGTACCTCATTTTAGGAGCTCCCAGTGTCTTATGCCTTGTTATATGAAAATAAATGAACAAACATTCATGTGAAGCTCAATTTAAAAATAGCAACTCATATTCTTTAAATTAATCATAACAAGAGAATGTTTTTCAAGAATCTACGACTTCCCATTCTGAAGACTATTTCATACAACCATTGACATAACCTGCACTGCAACTGATAAAAACATGCTTTTAATTAAACTGCATACTGGTTTTATAAATCTATTTTGATCTCCATCATTTGTCATCTAATGTAAGGTAGACATACAGTTCTAGATACCAGCATTTCTCCACCTTTCAATACAAATTATGTGCCCCTACTACACTTCAGTCTCTTCAACATACTGTAATTACTGAAGCTTTGGAAAACCTATATAATAATTTATTTAAACCAGAATGATTCATTTAGAGGTTTTAAACCATTTACCAAAGATGAAAAGAACAATCTGCCTAGTTACTAAAGGCAAACTCCACCTCAGTTTATTCTGCTTGGAGATTTCTCCACTATGGCTAAGGGGTCTCACTTAAACTATTCTTTCTACTCCTTCAATTTGAAGAATGTAGCCCAGACTGCAAGCAGATTTTTGGAGATCTCTGTTCCTACAATAAATCAGTATTTACAATGCATCTCCTACTACAGCCTATGGTCTTTTCTTCACTAAAATACCCCAACCCCAAATGCTCCCAGTATAGACTTCTGTCCAAGGCTATCATTATTCCTTACCCTCATGTAAGTCCAACTGGCAGTCAATTAATTCTAGGTAAAAATATTCTGTATTTGATGCCCTCTGTCTACCACTCAGTTTCATTCTACTTTCTATACCCATCAAATTATTATAATTCCCTTCCATTATTCCTTCCCATGTTAGTTCTCTCAATTATCTCTCTACCCTACCCTTGTGTGAACTATCATATCATGCTTTTATTCAATCTTCGTAAGCTCTTGAGGTCAAGGACTATTGTGTCAATTCTTTCTCCTACAGAGCACCATTTAGATTTACAAGAATAGCTAGGCCCACCTCTGAGGTACACTAAAAATAAATTCTTGGCTTAACGCTCCTCTCCTCTATCTTCCCGTCTTCCTTCCACAAGATGGACAAAGTACAAAGTTTCTGATGCTTCGTACCCATTTTAACTACTACTTTCTCCAAAATCTTAACAAAACCAAGCCAGTATCTTAGATAGTTTGTGTCTGTATGCCACAGTTATTTTCTATTTTTGGACATACAGGACAATCATGGGACAGCTCAGGATGCGGGTCCAAAAGGAACAGTAAGGCCAATAGAACCACTGAGGTATATGGGTTTTGCCAGCTGCCCAGATAACCTCTACCCTTGTTTATCTGACTGAAATGTTCCATAAATCCTAGATCACAAAGTGTTAAGGAGCAAAACAGCACTGCAACCCTCAAATATAAACCACAGAAAGGCCTTCTGATTTGTTCAAAAAGGATTTGGAGATATCCATCAAAATATAACTATGTTACCGGCCACATATATTATGGTGTACAAGTACTTATGGACCTGAAAATAAGGTACCTTGAACGCATAATTAAATCTCTATAAAAATATCAATAGGTAAAGTATAAAAATGATTTAACTACTAGCTGAATCTGATCTGGGCTACCAAGCAAAACAAGTGGGTTAAGATCTAAGATCCAAGCTTAGTGCTCAGTTCATGTGCTACTATAAAAAAAAAAAAAAAGTCCTTCCTCAAATAGTGATTTGATCTATATTAGAGAGAGGTAGTTAGCTATATTCATCTACCTACAGTCAAGCAGAAGGCAGGGTAGAGATGCACCTTAAAAACCAGGGATGCTCAACCTCCAGCCCACAGGTCAAATGAGACCTCCAGAGCAATGGTATCTGTCCCACAGGGGTTCCCATGGGTCAGGAAACTTGGCAGCAGGGGAAAAGTGGCCCTCCCACACTGCCAAATTCCCAAACACCAAGTGCTGCACAGTGGGTTGGGGGCAGCCATATCCCCTTCCCTCGATAGTCAGACTGGGGTCAGACCATGCCCCCATCTCTCCTCACAGCAAAACTGGGGTCAAGCCATGCCCCTTCTCTCAGCAAAGCTGGGTGGGGGGTGAGCCATGCCCCCTCTCCCCCGCAGCTGGACTAGGGTCAGGTCACACCACCTTCCTGCCACAGCTTGATCAGGGCCAGGACAGGACCACCACCCCCCCATAAGGCCAGGCCATACACTCCCATACAGCCAGATGTGGTCCTACTGTGACCACCTTGTACACTGGATTGGGACCATCAGCTGGATCTACCCATGGATAGACCAGGCACTGCCTCTCCAGCCTACCAGCCAAAAAGCACCATTGTTATAGACTAACTGAATCAGAGATGCAATGCTTTCTTAAGCAAAAGCTCACTTCATCAGGACACAGACAGGTGAATCTATCAAATACAGTGATTTGAATACAAAAGACAGGAAAAGGAGGAAGGAAAGGGCTGATGGAAGGGGTAGAGGTAGGGAAAAAGAGAGGAAAACAAGTAATATGCCAATATGGACTAAAGCTAATCCAGGTAATGGAAGAAGAATCCATGGCTTAACACAACCCAGTCTGGGGATGATTTCTTGTTCTGTAATTATGTGGTCAAGTCAGCTTTTAATGTTTTGCTGTATAAGAACATCTACTCTGAAGACAATGATGGAAAGTGAAAGTGTTCCATCACAGGTTTTTGTATCTTTCTGGAAGTGATGAAAGACCAGTGTCTCCTCATTCTTTCACACAGGGATTGTCTCATTTGTCAATGTAGAAAGCAGAGAGGCAAACGGCATCTCTCAAGCAACAGACCTAACTCCTATTCTCACTGAGGCACAAGACCTTGCAATGGGCCCATACATCATCTGTGCCCTCTTATCAATACAAAGCACAGCATCACTGGAGCAAATAACATGGGTTATAAACATATGGGGTTCATTCACCTGCACCTCTACCAACAACATATATAATTCTACTTGCTTATAGTGACCCTCTGCAATCCAGCCATACTGAAATTTCTGAAAAAAGGACTATTAGATTATGGATGTTCTATATTTACTCAGATCCAAGACAAGGTATTCTTCCCCATTTGACATGGAAAAAAGCTCCTCATCTTGGATTCAAGTACAAGGTGGCAGGGGGATGGTCAGTGGTTGCTGGGTCTCTGACTCTGGCCTGGAGTCAGGGTCGATGTCACATCCCGTACCTCCCCCCTCACCACTTCTGCCATCCTGGCCTTTTCCCTCCTCCTGGACACTTACCCTCAGGTTCCAGTTCTGGTCCTGCTCCAGCCTGGGGCACACAGCATATGGCTGCCCCAGCCTGGCCCAGTAGCAGCAATGGCAGCGGCAACAGCTGTGGCCCAGGCTCTGGCTCCAGAGCCAGGCTGGAGCTGCTACCACTGCAACACCTACTGCACGTCAGGCTGAGACTGTAGCAATCACATGCTCTGCACTCAGAGCTGGCATGGGGCCAGAGCCATAACAAAACTGGAGGATAAGAAATGGGGGTGAGTTGGGGGGCATGTGTTGAGGCACACAGGCATGGGGCACAGGCAGCAGGGGCAGGGCAAGTGGTGGGTGAGACAAGTGGCAGAAGGCAAGATGGGGTCAGGCCACTTGATCCCCCCACCACTTTCTCCACTGCCACTGCTTTGCCTGCTGTGGTGGTAGCGGGGAAAAATTTAAGATGACCCTCAAATAATTATATTCTTTACATGGAAAATGATAACAAATTTGTAATTTATATTATGGCTAGTGAGTGAGGGGCAAAGCGAGGTCCCCAGCAGAGGGAGCTAACTGTAACTGAGGGGAGGTTGACTTTGGAAGTTTTTCCACAGGAATGTTTATAAGAGCTAGTGGTAGTTGGGACACAGGACAAGGATTTTCATTTGATCACTTTGTTTTATACCATTTGTTCTTCCTTATGATAAACCCTTTTGTTTTTCTGTTATTTGACCAAAGTGCCTGTGCCAAATCATGATTTACGGGCAAATTAATAACCTGGGAATACCCATTCAGCAGAGTAGGTAACCAATGAAGTTTACACAACCCCAGGGCGTATTTTTAGGAGCCCCCTGACATTCCAGGGTTTTAGTCACAGCCATCAATAGGTATGAAGGTAAAATCTAAATAAAATATACAAAATAAGACAGACATCCAATACTAAATCCCAATCAAATCAAGAAGGCAAGAGCACATGAATCTTCTGCCCAGATCAGGGCCATCCCTGGGAGAGGGGACCGCCCTGGGCCCTGCACTTTGGGGGACCCTGCAGAGCCGGGCACAGTGGTCACAGCGACTCCGCGCTGCTGCCGGCTTTGCATCCGTCCGCTCGGCATCCCCATCCCACTCACTACCAAATCCATCACCAGCTTCCTCACATCCAGGGGCAGAGCCCCACACAGGCTAATTTGCCCTAGGGCCCTGCACCCTGCTCAGGTAGTCTCTGGCCCAGATAATGGCTCATGCCTCTGACTGTTTGTTTTTAAAAATGAAAAGAATAAAAAACACATATGGATACCTACCTACTGTAATGACAGGGACATCCTAAATACATAGGAGATATCCTGCTATTTACATTAATTTTGCACTAGCTTTAGTATATTTTATTTAACTCTCAAAAAGCTATTAGAGCTCAAGCTTATACTTTCTGCAATAAATAAAAATCCCATGGAAGATTCTCCTGTCATTTAGCTTTATATCAGTGTAATTCCAGCTGAGTAAGCTGAATTCATACCAGTGTAAAATGGGAGAATCAGGCCTCACTGTTCGTGTATATGCACCTGCACATGTATGTACACACACAAGCTAAGATATGCAGAGTCCACCACTTCAAGGTATTTTGTTCCAGTAGCACAGATTAACTGTGTATGAATTCAGAGCAGCTAGGTCAAAAAGAATCTAATCCTAATGTCTGTACTGTTAGGAAAGGCCCCAAGATGCTCATATTTGCTCACAGATTCCCCCCTTTACAGGAAGTAATAGTAGTATTTTTCAGTAACATAGGACTTGCTTTTCAGAAGTGCTAGAAAAATATTCAGCTTGTTTTACTTTATTTTGATATTTGCTGCTGCGTATTGTTTCCAAATCTTATGGTATCTGATGTTTTACTAAAATCCAGCTCCTAGAAACTTCCATAAGAATTTCAGGATGAATTTAAAAAATTAAGTTTCTAGCCCTCATAGTTGCAAAGTAAACCATGATGCAAGTGGACCCCAAGGATTCAGAGAAAAAAAAAGAGCAGATAAAACCAATTCCAAAATCTAAAAAAAAAAAATCTCACAGATGGAATTCAAGAAAAATAATCATGCAATCTGAGATCTCCTTACCTTGAGACATCTATGTGCAGTTTGGTAGGCATAGACACAAATCAGCATGCTATACAGGGGGGTGCATAGCCAACCAATAAGAAGTGTGAAACAACAACCCCATCCCCTTTTTGGAGTTAGGTGGCACGCATGCAGTTTCCTGAAGGGTAGTGTAAGATGATTCTATGTTTATGCTGAAGTGGGATTCCCTAAGCAGAAATTCCCACCAAAGCTCAGAGATAAAGCCACAGTCTTACTAAATCATGGCTGGGCACTGAAAGAAAGGGTAGTCCCACTCATCTTTTGTGCAATGCCACAGGGTCACTTGTCAAGAAAATGGGATACCTCAGTTTTAGGTCTGTCAGCCAGATGGAGTTTGACCTCACATCTTCCATTTCCCAAGAATATGCCCTAACCACCAAGCTATAGTCTAGGCAGGCCTAAGTACACCCTTAGGCTAGTTCACTGGGCTGCTACAAATACAAGATTCATGAGATGAGAAGGAGAACAAGCAAGAGAGGGTGACTCTGTAACCCAAAGGGAGAGGGAAGGAGCTCTGGGTTATGCCCCTGCTCTCAATGATCTTCATGAATGTTAAGCTGCATTATGCATAAGCAGTCTAAGGGCACAAAATAGAGGACATTCTCCCTCTGAAAATATGCCTAAGAAATCAGATACCATAGGGGACATAGGTACAAATATGACTAGTTATCAAATCCCAAGTGGACTTAACATCCAAAGCCAACCTACCCCACACATATCATTCAGAAACTGCAGACACCCTAAGTATGCATAATACACCTATGATTTCAAAAGCCTAGATCCATGTTTGACTAAGCACTAAGAACACACAGATCCTTGTTGAAATGCTTAGGACTTCACATGGATATTTTGGTGCGATTTATTAAAATACAAAAAAAGGAAAGGCATATAAATTCCAACTAGTATACATAAATCCTTTTCAGAAACCAAGTACTATAAATTCATTAGCCATCTAAACAAAATGACCTGACTATCAGAGACACTGAGCACCTGCAATTCCCCCTTAAGCTACCAGAAACTGCAGTTTGGCATTTCTAAAAACACTACATTTATTCTGGTTCCTAAAATTAGGCACCCAATTTTAAATATTTATAAGTGACGGCTGAATATTTTTCTAATGCTTTTGAACAACAGGCGCCACATTATTGAAATAACACTAGCATTACTGCCCATAAAGGAGTAAATATGAGCATCTTGGGAACCTTCCTAGCAACACTGACATCAAGATTGGATTCTTCTTGCACTAGCACCCTGACCTTCACATGGAATTAAGTCTTGACATCAGCTACCGGAAAAAAACATTTTGAAAAGTAGTAAATTCTTCATGTCTAGATGTTTTCAAATTAAAACCATATACCTTTTGGGAAGATAAGCTTAATTAAAAGAGAAAGTATTGGACCCAATCAAGAAGTAAGTGTGCAAAATTTAATGGCCTATGATTGCAGGATGTGAACAGCTAGATCTAGGATAAATATTTCCAGTCCTAAACTAAGTTTGATGTTCATGAAAATTTATGTATATGTAAATCTTGTTATATTCTACACAACATAACTTGTTCAAATTGTATTTCCCCCTACTATTTTGCAGCATGTGCGCATGAGAACGGATAGAAGGGATTCTCTCTTGAGTAGTTTGATTTGGAGTCATGAAACAATATGGCTGCCCTCTGGTGGCCAAATTTACACCCATATGATCTCACACGTACTTTAAGCAACAAAAGTTCCCCTCTACAAATTATAATTAAGGCATGATTAACCAGGTAATCATGCCTTAAGTTGTGACCCAGCTACACATTCAACTAATTGATGGTATGATAAAACCAGCAATAAGCTGTAAAGTTATTCCACAAAAGACATATAATAGCTTTGTAGCTTGTTCTAAAGATGCCATTAATTAAACTTGTGACCAAGTGCTCCCCTGTACCTGGGAGCCCCATCAACTGAGAGGCTCCCAGCCACAAGGGTGCACCACCCATTGCCAGCCCTACAGCTGACAAGGCTCACAGTGGTGAAAGCATTGTGACTGAGATATCATAAACCAGAAATTTTCAAACTAGGAGTTGCAATCCAAGCCAAGTCACAGTGGCTACAAGTTGAGTTAAGCTCCCCTAAGCTGGCAACTACCCTGCATGCATACAATTATAAATGCAAAAATCTAGAACTATTGGTTCAGAGATGATACCTTTTATTAGACCACCTGCAAAATTACAAAAAATATATTTTTTTTTTTGCAAGATTTTGGGTTCACATACCCTTTATCAGGCTCAGGGAAAAGTTAAAGATGGTAAAAAGTCCTACGTATGGAGATTTTTTACCATCTTTAAACTCCCTTTACTCACATACTTACCCACATAGTAACTGAAAGAAACAGGTTCAAGTTGTCCCAATTAACTCATGGAGCAATGAGGCATAGTTAACCCTCACCTTGGTCAGCTGCAGACAAACAGACACAGCTAACGGCATACATGGGGTTCTACAAAATTATCTGAGCATATGTGGGACATCACACCTAAAAAAAAAAGTTTTGGAATAGCTATTCTAAATTATAATACCATCCTTGAACGAAGTAGGCACATTTGGCTTGGAGAAAAGATTATTAATAGGTACATAATTGGAGTTTTCAAATATCTGAAAGGCTGCCAGACAGATGGAAGAATGCTGTTCTCCCTTGCCACAGAGGGAAGGACATATGCTAGTTTATTTCAACTACACCAAAGTAGATTTAAATCAAATCTCAAAAAAAAAATTTCCTAACTGTAAGAATCATTGGACAGAAAAAGGTGGTGTCCAGGGAAGCTATAAAATCTCTTTCATTGGAGGTTTTCAAGGACAGGCATCAGTCTGAGACAATTTAGGACCAGTGCCTCCTATATCTGTGCAGAGTGGTAGACTGCTTTCCTCCTCAGACCTGAAAAGGAATGCTTTGCATTTGAAAGCTTCTCTAACTTTAGCCCAGCTATTCAGTTGGTCCAATAAAAGATATCACCCCAAAAACATCCTTGCCTCTCGTGTCATTCCTGGACCATCAGGGCTGTAACATCACTCTAACACTACCTTATCAAGGTCTATGGTCATGAAATTACTAAAATAACTCAATAGGATTCTGTTCTAGGTATTTTGGAATTAAAAATTGGCAACAAGAGTAGTCAGAAGGCACTGGTTGCAGAAGAGTGTATTAGCCAGTATCTCAAGATATTTATTATAGTGGGATTGTCTCCTCAGGTCTCTAACATAGTAAGAAGCTTTTCAAAGAACAAAAGCAAGAATTTGTGGAGCAAGGTGAGAGAAAAATCACCCAAGTTGTTGGCACATGGAGAGAGAATCCTCATATTAGGGAACACCCAGATAACATGCGACATCCTAATGTGATAGATATTAGGGATAACACCACAGTGCCCTAGGACAGATATGGGTGACAGTTGAGCCTAATGCATAGTGCATCAAAGCAAAAGGAGAAGGTGAGACAACACAGGCCAACAAAGGCATATGGTTGTAAAGCTCCTTTACATCAAATGTGAACAGCACCATCATCCACAGTTTTCTCTGTGTCTACATAAAATCAGCGCTCAAATGGTCTAAGCTGGATTCAAGTAAGACTGATGCTCAGAGAAAAAAGGTGGAGCTTAGAACACAATCCCTCTTCTATAATATCTGCTCCCTGATCCTCAAGGGTCTCTGTCCCAACACTATTGTCACTTCCCTCCTTCCAGGTCTTTGGGACTTCTCAGTGCAACTTACTTTCTAAACAGCCATGGTGGTAAGAACACCCACACTTCCATTTGCAATTGGCAAAAAAATTGCTTCCTCTTTCGAGATATGTCAGGTCAAACTGATTCACACACTTATGACCTACAGGCTTGATTATTATAATTCATTCTCTCTTGGAACAAACTGCACACCCAGAAGTAGCTCCAGCTGGTTCAAAAATACAGCAGCCCATATGTTCAGCAGCACAGGCTGCTGTGAGCACATCACCCTAAAGTTCTCACTTTCAAATACATGGAGACTCTGAATCAGGGTCTAATATTCAAAATCCTCCACTGGACTGAATCTGGCTACCTGACAAATTGAGATATAACTATAACCTAATACAGGATTGTCCAACTCTTAAGTGGCTGGGATCCACACACCCTCTTCCAGATGTACCAGCAGGCATCATGGACCCCTCCCTTTCCCCCTGAGGTACTACATACCATCCCCAACAATGCTGCAACAAACCTGCAGAGATGTTCCTTACACTACTATAGCACACACCTGCACAAGCACCCTCGCTCCCCCTGGACCACCTCAACAGATCATCGAGTCCGACCCCCTGCCTAGGCAGGAAAGAGTGCCTAGGCAGGAAAGTGCTGTGGTCAGATGACCCCAGCCAGATGCCTATCCAGCCTTCTCTTAAAGATCCCCAAGGAAGGGGAGAGCACCACCTCCTTTGGAAGCCCATTCCAAATTTTGGCCACCCTTCCCATGAAGAAGATTTTCCTGATATCTAGCCTAAATCTGCTGTCAGTTTGTGACCATTGTTCCTTGCTACCCCAAGAGGTGCCCTGGTGAACAGAGCATCTCCGATCCCTTGCTGTGTCCCCAACTGCTGTAGCACATGGCCATGTGGGCAGACCCAGACACAGGCATGGGTGAACTGGGCAGGCGCCCAGGCCCCAGACAGAAAGGGGCCCAAAAATGGGGAAAAAAGTTACAATTGCAAAAAAAGGTTTTAATATTGTGCATATACGGGACTGGCAATATTATCACTTGAGAACGAACTATTTAAAGACATCGATACCATAGATGTGATAAAGACTTCTGTAGTAACAAGGGGAGCCCAATACTAAAAGTTCACCCAGAGCCACCAGGAGTCTAGGTATGGCACCGCATGTGCATGCCCCTCACTCAGTCATTACAATGACCCTGCATGGACACACACTGCTCCACCATTGCAGTACATATCATGTGGCCCCAGCCCTACCCCAAGTGCCCTGAGCCATGTCATGCCATACCTTGCAGCTGTCCCCCAGGATGGGTATAAAACAGGGAAGCTAGAGGAGGGAGGGGGACCCTGGCTGCTTTTTCAGACAGAGTAATAAGCGCAGCAGCAGCAGCAGCAGCCAAGCAGAAGCTCCCAGTTAGACACCTCTGACCTAACGCAACAGCTAATTCCACTGCACTCATTAAATTGTTGTCCAATCAGAAAAGCTCAAGCATTAGGAAGACAGGATTTTTACAGCAAGCAAACCCAAAACACAAAAAACTCAATGACACAAGAAGAAAGGAAGAGAATCAGCACATTGAACAATGAATGCAGAATTTAGCTCTTTCACTACACTTTCCTTTGTCATGACTCTTACCCACACAAACATATAAATAAAGTTTATAAAACTAAGCAAAATATTTTTCCTGGGAAGTGAGGCAGGAAAGAAAATTATCTGCTGCCATTTTGCATAAATTAACTTTATGCATCTACTGATCATGCACTGTACCTTAAAAGTCCAAACTCTTACAGTAAATTTTATATCTTTCCTTGGCAACTGAATTGATTTCAACTCTAAAATATTCCATTCTTAGTATTTTTGCTAAAAATAAAAATATACAGCAGTGATTCTCAACCAGAAAGTCAGGGCACCCCAAGGTGTCTTGAGATCCTTCCCAAAGTGCCACAGGGTGACGCACAACATTAGCAGTATTAGGTATAAAAACATGATGCACAAGACAAACCCAGAGATTATGCCCCATTGTGAACTTTCTGAACTGTTTGCAACAGAAGAATTGCTCTGTTATTGCTCTATTATTTTTCTATAGTCAAAAAAATGAGTGAAAACTAAGAACTGACATTTTCCAAGGGGTGCCTCCAGTCTAGAAAGGTTGAGAACTAGTGTTATATTGTGATGTTCATATAGAAGTGCATGGCACCTAGCAGACTTACAAAAACCATAGGTCTCTCCAGAAAGAACCTTACTAAAATAAATTAGATGAATACCAAAATGATGAAAACAAACAGAAAGGGAGAGATATTGGGGGCAGCTGGAAATGAGAATTAGTGTTATAGTACTGAAAGATCATGAGATACAGTAACTTGTGCTCAAGTACTTTGTTAGCTTCTCTCTCGAATAATTTTTAATTAGAATGTAATATACTGGTATTAATATTTGAACACACTGTACAAAAGGGCCTGAATGAAGATAAGGGTTACTAACATATCCAAAAGTGAAGTTGCAGATTAATATTTTGCTTTAGAAAAATAGCTTAACAGAAGCAGTAACAACTATATATTCAAAACAGTTGAAATATAAAAGTTTTGCATATTTTGATGGTCCAGGAAAGCAATGTATTACTAGGGCCAGCCTATTTCCCTTAGGTTTTAGGTTTCACTAAAATTTAGCAGATCGGTAAACTTAAAAAGCCAAATTAGCCTTCAATCCATCTTAACTGACAATTTTAGAGGGCTCACTCTTTCATAATATGGCTGATTTTTTAAGGTATCACATCTTTATAGTGCTAAAATATTCTTTCTGCTTACTTGGTGTTTTTTGTACCTCTCAGATGTTTGGAGATCATATAGTACTTCTGCTTTAAGCCACTGTACTTTAGGTAGAATAGGGGTGCTGTGGGCTCTTACCAAAATATTATATAATTCAAGATGTTATGCTTCCATAAACATAAAAAGTTAACAAGGAGAAAGCTGTAATCACATTTTGAATTGAACTATTTCAAAATGGAAAACAATGCAGAAAACAGTGTATTCACCACAGAAATTCTAAGATACAATTATCCTGACTTATACAACGAAAGAAAAAAAGGTTTCAATATTTTTTATGAGATTTAATAGAGGATCCAGCTGAACATTTCTGTATTTATTCAACAAGCTACTAAAAGAAGAAGACTGAAGAGTGGTCAAGACAAATATTTGCAATGCAATTAGGCTAGACAAATAAATCTGAATGTATGCCAGCTGCAGGGGCCTGCCCTTAATTCACACCATCAAATGTCTAGTATATTGCACAGTGTCTAGCATCACTACCTACAATATTAAAAGTCTCATCGGACAGCTACATGTTTACCAAGCACCTCAATCAGGGATTGAACATATTTTAGCTATATCTTCTATCTATATGTTGTTTCATCACCATCTGTCACTTGAAATTTTTGTATCTGTGGTGGTTTTAATTCAAGCAAAATGCACTCACCACCAAAAACTAAGCTATCATTCAAATTTCTACATGAGACTTGAATTCCTTTTCAATGTTCTTCAACTTTGACCCAGCTCTACCCCCTCCTTTACTGAAAAGGGCAAAGACAACAGCCCAGCAAGTGGGACAGGCAAAACAGACCTCCTTTGTTCACTTTTTTCCTTTCAGTTTTCTATTGAGGTAAATAACTGAAAAGCTCAGCCAGCCTTCAGTGGTTCAGAAGAAAGCAATATAGCTAGCTTGCAACTATGCTTTACTGATCAACAAACAGTACGATGAAACTTACAGCGCATCATGCTAGTCTTGCAAAATTACTGAAGCCTAGAATTTCTTTTAATATGAATAACATCATTATTTACAATGTTGAACATGTATAAATAAAGTGACATAATCTTTACTGTAACACAGAATAGACACTATATTTGTTTGCTCTTTTAAATTCAGCAAATTATCACTGTAGAGAAAGTATACTGAATTTTTTGAATGCTATCAGCCCACTCAAGATGGCAAAAAATTAAATTCATTACATATTGCCCAGCAAATGACCTCCTACATCATTCCCTCAGCTTACACTCCTGGGATATATTTTCTGTGTTGCTTTTCATTCTTGCAACTCTGTTCATAAAACATAAATCTACATACAATGAAAAAAAAAAGATATCAGCAACCTGCCCTAATGCCACTTAATGATAAAGTCTACTTTATCATTTCAAATCCATCTGGCTTTTCCATCCCATGGTCTGAAAAATGGGGGTGGAGGGGTAAAAGATATCTCAGTTCAAGGTGAGCTGGGACAAGTGAGCAAATCTGCAGAGCTGCAGCCATGTAAAGTAGATTTATTTACCATCACTTTTTAATGCTTAATCTGTAGCATGAATCATATAATAGCCCAATTAGCCTTTTTGCCCTCTAGTTTTTTATATTTAAATATAGTTACTATGGAGAGTCATGTCACTGGCTAAAAGAAAAGAAAATTGCCTTTTGCTGACTTGAAATATCAATCCTACAGAACAACAAAATAGGTCATTTAGGGTGACAACACATTTCTCATTAACTCTGCTAAGCAACTATAATTGGGTAGCTACAGCTTATACTGTTACCTTTGAAGATTCAACAGTAGGAAGAGATGTCCAACCACAGTAGGACTGTAATGCGCAACTCCAGACCACCAGTAACAAGCAGCTTATAAAATATTTTACTTTTGTCTACATATTAATTCAAAAAAGGCCTCCCATCGATTTGAAAATATAGTCACATACAGATGTTCAGTTTCTACCAAGAGGCTCACCAGTCTCCCAGTAGGAATCAAGAGCATACATATGTTCAGCCTCTTTATCCCAGAGCAAAAATGGCCGCTCCAGAAGAAAAATAACCCAGCAACAACTAGGGTTAAATCACTCCCAGGAGAGTTTCCCCCAGGAGACTGAACAGGAGTGAAGCTAGGGAAAGGTTCCCTGCCTTCCCAAGACCTGGGTAACCCCAGTGTTGAGAGGGAGGCATCTGTTCCCAGCAACCACTGCTCTCTGCCTCTTCCCCCAAACCAGGCAGCTCCCAGTTTCAGGAAGAGGCAGGGGGCTTTGTTGGTTCCCACCAGCTTCCCCTTGCCACCTCCAATGCACAGCTGAGCAGCAGGTTGGCAATTTAAAAGCCAGCAGTCAAGACCTCCAGGAAAGTCACCCAACCCAGCTCCCACCAGCTTCTCTTTGCTGCCTCAGCACTCAGCTAACCCATCAGGGCAGCAATTTAAAAGCGAACAGTGGAGAACAGGGCTTGGGAACCTTGCTCCTAGCCACTGCCTTTTAAATTGCCACCCCACTGCTCAGGTGGGCAGCAGGGTGGTAAGAGGAGTCACAAGCTGGGCTTGGGAAAGCATACCCGGATCCTGGCCCTCCCAGCTTTTAAATCATCCTCTCACTGTTCGGCTGAGGGGTGGAGGGAAAGGGGTGGCTGGGGAGTGGGGCACCAAGAGGAACCCAGAAAGGCTGGGATTTGGACATGCAGAGGCTTCCTCAGCTCTCTCAGCTGAGTGGTGGGATGGGGGGGGCATTCTTGGGGCAAGGGACCCCCCCCCCCCAGGCTTTCTGTGGCAGCAGCTCTTTTAAAGCAGCTGCCAACTGGCACTTAGCCTACCTCCTTCCCAGGCACAGGAAAAGGCAGGCTATCAATTAATGGACCCCCTAAGGACAGGGGTGGCTCAGGATGCTGTGCTCTGGTGTCCCCTGGCTGGAGAGCTTGCCTGTGAAGCTCTCCTGCTATGGAGGTAGAGCAGTGGCTCTCAACCTTTTTGGATGGGAGGCACCTCACTAAACACCCTCCCTCCTTCCCTGCCTCTATAACTTCTGCAAGCTGAGTAGTATCCAGTTTCAAAAACTAATTTATATATGACAGGGCTTGCTTCTTTGCAGACGGCCTGGGCAGTGATGCTGAGGGATTGGCCAGACAGGGAGAAGCTCAAGCCTGCCCTTATCTGCTTATCTTTTCATACCTCACTTATCTGCTCTCACCTCTGGGTGCCTTTCAAAGGATTTGATGGCACCCTGGTTGAGCATCACTGAGCTAGGGAAACATCTGTACAGTCCTGCTCCTGCACAATTTTCCTACTGGAAAACATTTCTTCCAGTAGAAATGAATGCTTGTATTCAGCCTATGATACCACTCCTGGCCAGTAAGGACACATGAGTAAGTCTTATCCTCAATATTCTGCCACCTGCCAATTCTTAGCTTCAACAGCCTCTACATAAGAACTTTATATTAATATTAGTTTTGCATTACTGAGCAAAAACATGACAGTTGCACAGATGTATCTCACTGGAGATAAACCGCCTGCATTGCTACATTATCAAAAATAGTAAACCTCTTTAAATAAGGCACCTCATTTGGTAAGTAATTAAGAATTTTAAAATCAAAGCCACCCTCCAACCAAACATGCGCCATCCCTTCAAATTTTTTGTATTGTCGTCCATGTGAAATGCACTGCAATACCTAACCGGCAGGGCAGCAGTTGGAAAGCGGAGGTCCGCTGTGCCTGCTAGCCAGGTTTGCTGGTACGTTCTCGTACGGCAACACCATTTGAATCGCATCTTCCATTTTTCACCTGACAGGTACGTATAGCCAGTGTTTGTTGGCTAGAGGTGATGAGGGGCATCTCTTTAGACAGATCTGGAGGCCAGAATGAAGGCCAGACACCTACCCACACCGAGAAGTGATCTGCTCTATATGTAACCCCACCTATTTCTAATAATAATCATAAAAATAGTTTTAAAAAACCCTGTGATGCCTGCTGTGTCTCAGCTACCAGGAAAAGATGAAGAGCCCAATCCTGCCTTTGCAGGAAACAATGGAAAGGTTGCCATTGACTTGAATGAGTGCAGGATCCGGATTTCAAGTTTCCCAGGGAGCCATACCCTAGCCCCGACTCAAGCCAAGGCCAGTTGTGGATGACGAAGCACAGAGCAGGCGAGGGCCTGGCCCGAGGCACAGACAGCAAGGATTGAACGTGCCCCCACGCATCAATAGGAGGAGGGAGGAGGGCGAAGCAGCCAGGTAAGAGCCCAGGGGCGGGAGGAGGGCGCAGCGCTCGCGCTCTCTCATCCTAGCATCACCCCCAGCTCATCTTCCTCACCGGGAAAAACGAGTCAAGAAACACGCGGGGGG